>NC_071510.1:10169317-10469317 GCF_027887155.1 Malaclemys terrapin pileata | reverse complement strand
GGAGGGAAGAGCAAGCCACTTGCCTGTGCGAGTCAGTAAAACCCACTTGGATCCTTTCCCAGCAGGACTTATATGGGCAAACAAAATGGAACACGCTGGCAGCATTTGCCTAAAATATACCATGTATGCATTTGGCAAGGCAAGGATGAACAGACGGATACACAGAAGAACCGCTCTGCTTTCAGTTAATATGGACGGCGAGGAGTTCCTCTTGCTTTGGAGAAAAAGCTAGTAATAGGACAATCCTGGGCAAGCCTTCAAGGGCCACGCTGGCCAGCGTCTTAGTGCTTCTTTCTTGTCATGCCTCCCCTCTCCTGGTCTTCCAGTGATGCCAACCTCACCATTCATTTCCTTCTCCCACTTCTGTCTTTGTGCTGTCTTCTGTGCTTGCCCCAGGCATGGAGTAACCTCCCGCAAACAGAGCACCAGACCCCTCTCCAGAGACTTAACACCTTTCTGCCCCCCACACTGTTTAAAGGGAGCAGACAGAAGGAACGACAGAACTACGGATCCTGGATCTCGCAAGGCCTGTCTCTGTGCCCGTAAGCTCCTCAGTGAGGCTGGTGTCTCATACCAGGCCAAGCAAGTTGTTGGTTTTTCACAATAAACAGACAGTAGTCTTTGCTGTGTGATTGTTTTCAGGCTGCATGGGATTGCAGCCTGATGCTGTAGAATCAACGTTCCCCACCAACCAGGGCAGCCATGTAAGCAAGTGCAACCCAGTTTACTCAGCAAGCAGCCGAGAAGGGCGCCACACGCTGATTTTAAATGCTGCGGAGGCCCGTGAAATCCATTTTCTCCACAAATCGGGACACGTCTGCACTTCGGCAGGCTTGATGCTCTAAGTAGGATCCCATGTCCTCTCATTGTACTGGAGCGAAGAAGAGATCAGATTCAGGGAGTCCGCCACTCTGGAGTTGAAGGAATAACCCTGCACCAGATTAAAGATATGTATTGCATTTGCATCCCCCCTTCCCCCTCCCCCAACTATCTTCCTTACAGGGAGTTTCTCGGTGTTTGGACTCATGTTAACACGGCTAGCAGGCTCTACATCAACTTTAGTCTGCTTGGCAGGGTAGTTCTGCTTCCTTGTGAGCTATCAGAATGGAGCGCATGCTCCGAAAGGGGTCGAATTCACCCTGTCGCTCCATTCGCAGCACACGACAGATCAGAGGTTTCTCTGCTTACCGCACGGTAGGTTACACTGGTTTGCTTTCAAAAGACAAACACTGAACTGACTCCAGACGATGCTTCTCTTGGAATGCAGCTCCCAGCACTGGCGCATACTGAGTCACTGTATGATGCCTTACTCAACAGGTTCATTTACAGTGTTGTAAATATTACAGGCCGGATCATCAGCGGAGGTAAATCCGTTGGTGTCAGTGGAGGTCCACCAACTTACAGCAGCCAAGGAGCTGAGGCTACTTACGCCACCTGCCCACACTTCATATGATGTTGCTGAAGGGGTTTAGATGAATTTATTAACAAAGGCAATCTGAGTACTGTATGGAGACCAGAGTAAAATATAAATCTGGCTAAAATTCCCTTAATAAAACAATCTTGGTCACTCGTCAGCGTTCAGGCTAGACATTTCACCCAGCTCTGCGTAGGAAGGTGTGTATTTAACCAAGTCTGAAATAGGTTAGACTAGCGGATTTCAAGCCATGACCCACAGAGGCCTTCAGACTGTCAGATGAATGAGACACTCTGAAAGCCAAGCAGTGGGGAAATGGGGGTGCAGTGAAGGGAGGTAGGGAGTGAGTTTCGGGGCTTGGCTACACGGCAAGTTACTGCGCGGCAAGCCAAGGTGTGAATCTACAGCGCATCAGGTTGCCATACAGTAACATCCCCCGTGGACTTGGCTCCAGTGCATGGAAGGCCTGGAGGGCTGTAGCCGTGTCGGCACAGGACATGACTGCGTGGTGAGCTGTAGAGTCACACCCCGGCTGCCCCTGCGGTAGCTTGCTGCGTAGACAAGTCCTCGCTCGCTCTCACGCATCGCTGCACACAATGAGACGACTGGGGAAATCACTGTTCTCTGGGAGGTTTGGAAGTACTTTGTTACCTTCGTCCTGCAGCCCTTCTGCCCATGACTCCCACGGATGTCACCGGAAGCGCTGCGTATGAAAGAATCATCAGGCTGAGTGTAACAGGGCCGATAACACACTCCTGGCTAGAGCGGGGCAAAATGTCACATACAACTTTTTTTTTTCCCGCAAGCAAAAAATACAGGTTTGGTAACCTCCAAGTGTTTTGCGAATTCATGTCAGTTTCACCGAATTGTTTGGGTCAAGAAAAAAAGGGTTTCAAAAGGTTGAAATGTTTCATTGAAATTTTTGAAACAAACCTTTGATGTTTCAAGCTTTTCAAAATGACCTTCAATTTTGTTTAAATTAAAAAAAGAAACCACTTAAAAGCTCAAAATGAAACTTCATTTCATGTCAAATAAGAGATTTCATTCAACCCCAAATGAAAGGGTGGTGTTTTTCTTTTTGTTTTTTATTTTAACTTCCCAATTGACTGAAACATTTTCACTTTGGGTCAAGCCAAAAGAATTATTCCCTTGACATTTTGGATCTGCTGCCACACCAAAAAACCCAGCTACTCACACATCTCTCAAATAACGGACACTCCCCTACATAGTCAGCATGATGGCGCACAACTCACCCACCGCTAGTCTGGTGCCTCCTCCTGGCCGCTCCGGGGATTAGCTCATGGGATCACACCCATTTCTGCGGTCGCATGCCGTCACTCTGTCTGTCTGCTCTGCAGGCCCCCCCCAAAAAAACGCAGCCTCCTCCTCATGGCTCAGCCCTCCAGCCGGGTCACTCAGCGTTCCCCCCTTCCAGGGTATATCAAAGTCTTTCCCTCAGCAGTCCCAGACAGTCTTCCCATTTGCTGCCTCAGGTGCCACTCCTTCGGTGGCTGGTAGGAGAACCAGGCCCATCCTCTACTCTGGGCTCCAGTCCAGGGACCCTCAACCCAGCAGTTCTGGGCTTTACTCTCCCAGTCCTCACTGCTCCTCCCCTTGACTGCTTCCTACCACACCGGGTTCCCCCGGGTGCACCAGCTCCAAACCCTCTTCCCAGGGAGTGACTGCCCCTTCCCAGCAGCAGCCCCTGTCTGTTGCCAGCTTCCTAGGTTAACAGGCCCCGCCTGTTCCTGCCCAGCTGAGCCTGCTTGCAGTCAATTTCCTGCTCCCTGAATCTCCTTACAGGTGCAGCCTGGGGAGTTAATAGGCTTATCTGGCCACCTTAACCCCTTCCAGTCCTGGTGGGGGGGACACCCCCTCACAGACAGACATTGGCTTCAGTGGGATTTGAAGGATTCGAACCAAACTTTCGTGACTATTTAAAAAGCTCATTTAAACAGTGGAATGCAAAAGCTGATCTTTTCGGCCTGATTCTGCCACCTTCCCACAGAGGATTCCCGTACTGAGGAATCAATGGGACTCCTCAGGAAGTAAGCTGCTTCTCTATTCTGAGGAAGGAGGGCAGTCAGGCCCTTTAGGGTTGCCATAAATTCCTAATTTGAATCCATTAGGATGGCCTAGGACCCCTTTCCCACCACTATTACCGAAATCCCCAGGTGACAGGAACATTAGCCTGCAATTCCTTTAGCGAACGCAGTCGCTGCTAGTGGAAGACACATACAAGGGCCCCTCAGCTGACACAGTTGAAGCAAGGCAGAAACAAACTGGATTGTGGTGCCCAAGCCTAACTGTATCATAGTCAGTTACACACATTCGCTGGGCATCTTTACCCCAATTATTTATACTGCTGTTCTTTGAAAAGGAGCGGGTTCTTTTTAATCGTAGCTCTGCGGCCTAATCCCCTCCTGACCCCAGCCATAGGCCTGCTGCTTTGTTTCCTTGCCCTGCTTGAAGACGGAAAGGCTCTTTTCCTGTTTACAAATTACCACAGAGGAGAAGCGTTCAAGGTCAAGGAGAGAGAAACAGCACATCATCTTCCCTGTGAAGTTCAACCTCACGTTCACAAAGACTGGCCCAGCTTCTGAAGTCGTTACTCGGTTTTCACTTGATCTTTGCTCTGGGTCTGTACGTAATGTCAGGGAGAGTTGCCCTGAGACAGAACTGAGTAAAAACTCAATAAGGACCCCAAGAATTTGACCCTTTCATATGTACATATACATGCTCCTTTCTCCCACTTTGGCAAGAAATGCATGTATGAGCCAAGTGCTAAAGCCATCACGCTGACCACCACTGTCTCATTATGTCCCTGTACTCCCCGAGTCTATCTGTAGCCATCTGTTGTCTCTTCTCTTTTCCTTAGATTGGCAGCTCTTTGAGGCTGGGGCCATCTTTTTGTTCTGTTTGTACAGCGCCGAGCACAGTGGGGTCCTGATCCACGACTGGGATTCCTAGGCACAATACCGTGAAGAAGAAGAATACTAAAACTGAATCAATGAAGACTACTTACACCACAGAAAACCATACTCACTAAACGTGGGATTGCATAACTATTTCAAAGTTTCTTTCTTGTTTTAAACTGATTTGCATTTTTAAGCCACAGAACAGCATTGTAAATATCTTCTTAACTTTCACTGAGTTCTTTTAATCTGGCTGATGTTCTACAGAGGTTTTTCACCTTCCTCCGCAGCATGGGGCAGGGATCGCTAGCTGGAGGATTCTCTGCTAATTGAAGTCTCTAAACCACAGGATTTGGGGACTTCAACAGCAGAGTCAAGGGAAAGGGTTGGGATGGCTTTGTGGCCTGCATCATGCAGGAGGTCAGACTAGATGATCATAATGGTCCCTTCTGACCTTAAAGTCTATGAGTCTATGAGAACCCTTAAATATGCAGGCCCCACATGTCTCCCGCTATGTCCCTCCAAGCTCAAGTTGCCACAAACTTTTCACCAGCTGCTAGATCACTGCAGACAAGGAGACTCGGCCACTGGAGTCCCTCTGGATACGCCTACACTGCCTTGTAAACCCAGGTGGGTGGGACCTGGGCTCCTGGACTCAGCGTTTCCAAGCCTGCTCCTGAGTGTTCACACTACATTGTAAACCCAGCTTACAATTGCTGAGCCCAGCTCTCACAGCCCATACGGCACTGCCCAGAACTTCTGACTCAGGTGTGCGGCTTGAGCTGCGTCCGCACTGCAAAATGATACAGCTTGGTCCCCACTCACTGCAAGACTAAGCTCTGACCCAGGGCCGGCTCCAGGCACCAGCTAAAAAAGCAGGTGCTTGGGACGGCCAATACCAAGGGGCAGCACTCCGGCCGCTATTGGGACGGCACGTCCGGGTCTTCGGTGGCAATTCGGCGGCGGGTCCCTCAGTCCCTCTCGGAGCGAAGGACCTGCCACCGAATTGCTGCCGAAGAGTGGAGCGGCATGATCGCGCTGCTGCGGCTTTTTTTTTTTTTTTTGGCCGCTGGGGCGGCAGAAAACCTGGAGCCAGCCATGCTCTGACCCACCCCCAAGCAAGGTCCTAGGACTCAGTCCTGAGTGCTTGCTGACCCAAGTCAGACTGATTTGTGTGTGGATGCAAGGAGGGTGGGGGCTCAAACCTGAGTCAGAGCTTATTGTTCAGGCTAGACATACCCTCTGAGGTCCCCAAACTCCAGGTATTGCCTATCTCCGTGGACCTGGTCACCAGCACTACCCTCCTGTCGTTTTTCCTTTGCCTGTGTGTTTAGTTCGTTGGAGCAGTTACTTCTCTCTGGGCCATTGAACCAGGCTCTGTTGTTATTTTTAGTTTTGTACACAGCACAGCTACCTTGTGATGGACCCATGGCCAATGCTATGTAGATAGAGAAATAGATAAATTGGGCCCAGGGCTAGCAAGGTAGGTCAAACTTCCTTGCTTTTTAAAAAAACATTTGAGTCGCACACCAGGTGGAATTTTCTCACGCTTTGCCACAAACTTGGGACTGGAGCCTGTGAACCCTGACTAGCGTGAGTAATGCTTACTCACATGAGTAGGCCCGTTGACGAGAGCAAGGATTGGAGGGTCCAGGCATAACATCGTAAAGGTATCACGTCCCATGTTAAACGGTAGGCACTTTAGAGCTAGATTTATTTAGCTTTCGGTTGGTTAGCCCTTTTTGTCCGAGGATTAGCTCCATGCCATTTTCAAGTGCTTTGTTTATTTGATTCTAGCTGGGTAATTAACCATGCTGTTGGCTCTGATTCCTGTTCTTCTTTGTCTGGCATTTGAATGCCTTCTTCTCAGCCCTCTTAAGAGTGCTTAGCAAGATTTTACCCATTCTTCACATGAACCTGAATCCCAGTCACTACTTATTTGAAAAAGGAAAGGATAGTCACTGGACCAACTGTTGTCTATAAAGAATGGCAACATCTGGGTCACTTGAATAGTCCTCACTGAAAGGATGGACCCCGGTGAGGTGCCCCTGTTTCCCATTGTCAAACAGACTCAGTGCCTGTTGTACAGAGCGCTCAGAGAGACCAAGCATCATAGTTTTGTTTTAAAATTCACATGAAAACGTGAATCTGCCCGATGCCTGAAATCCCCCTCACTCATTGACATCCATGGGAGCCAAGGTAGGCCAATGCCTTTGAAAATCCCACCCTGGAAGTTTACTCGGGTTTTAAAACGTGACTGGTCAATTTCATTAGACGGCTACAAGCCAGTTTCTCTTTAGTACTTGGCACTCCTTCTCTTTCCCTGTTTACGTCACATGCTTCAACGTTAAAGACCAAACTGTGGATTTACACCAGTGAAACAGAGATCAGACTGTGGCATTTGGTGAAAGCCCCCTGGCTGTATGTACGAAATGCTTCACACAGTGTATAATGAATGCACGTGACAGCAGCTGCTTGGCACATGCATATCTTAGCTTGAATATAAAATGACAAAGAACCTGGGGCCTGTTACATGTCGGACAGTGTAGGCTACTCTTTATTGTGAAGAGAAGAGGTAATAACCAAGCTCTCATCATTAGTGTTATTTCAACTTTAAAATTAACATCTGTTCTCAAACATTATATCATTTCCCAGGCACCATTATACACAGTAATAGTTCTCAAGGTATATGCAGGGGAAAATAGCAATTCTTTCATTAATTCCCATGTGCCATTGTATTTCCTCGACGGTGGAAATGGAAAACATTATCATCTAGTGGGAGATGTCACCATTTAATTTAAAACCTTTATTGTGGTTTGAATAAACTGGCCACAACTTGGTTACTGCCTGATTTTTCCATTTACTGGATGTTTAATTTAAACAGATTAAAGAAATGTGAATCTAGATCTCTGCTACATGATCTCGGGAATCCACATGCTGTAATGGCTCAGGCCTATAAACCTGGGCCCAACCCTGCCAAGCCCCATTAGCTTCAATGACTATTTGGGATTATAATCTTATGGGTCTGAACCAGTCCTACTAACTCCCACGGCTGCAGAATTGTGCCTTATTCCCAAGAGTAAGTGCCTGCAGGTGCAGAAAGGAATGGTTGGGGGAGGGGGATCTCCTCAATAGAAAGCAGAGCTCATCAGAGATTTGTTGCTGAAACAATTTTCCATTGGAAAATGCCTTTTCAACAACACTGAATTTTTTTTTTCATTAAATCGTATTAATTTTGATGAAATCACCCAAGGAAAAAAATGTCACGACACATTTTTTTTAGGATTTTCCTTTTTTCAGGAAATTTCAAAACTGTTTGTTTTCTTTCGGAACAAAGCCAAAGTTCAAAATGTCGCCATTTCCCCCAAAAGCGGGGAAATTCTGAGTTGGGGCCAGCTCTGGTATAAAGCCGGTTTTTGGAAAGTGACTGAAATCAATTGCTCATTTACAAGGATTTATAAAAAGCAGGACATCTGAATTCTCAGTCACGTCCCGGTGATATTTTGTAGTGAGATGCTCGTTCTAACAAAAACTGCCATCGTTGCTAATGATTTCCATGCTTTCTTACAAGCGATCAAAATACTGATAGATACACAAGGATTAGTAGTAGTAGAATAACCATAGAATTGTGCTAAGTATTGTACACTAACATCTTCTTACTATTTAGATGTTCTGGTTGTCTCAACCCTCTTAAATATGTGAACCGGAGCTAGAACGTGGGTCTGATCCTGCCCTGCCCTGGGCGCGATATTGTCATTTACACTTGTATGAAGACAGTGGAAAATGGGGGTTAAACACTACCACGATCAGAAGGGCAACATTTTATACCCATTTTGCACATGGGTAAATAACTCCACAATGCACAGAGCACTACAGCCTCAGGCCCCTTGTATAATGTTAACATAACCTCAACATGGCTTTATTATTGTATTTCTTTGTTAGGGATTCAGTGCAGTGCTGGAGACCAGAGTCTCTGACACAGCGTTCACCACACTGCCCTAATGCTAATCTAACAGAGCCATGTTTCGGACTAGGAGTGCAATTCAGTATCTCTATGCCCATTCTGTCACTGAGAATGTCAAACTAATGCCAGTTCTGGAGGCACAGACACCTGTCTGCCTAGAACTGGACTGAAGCCACCAGATGATAATGACTTTCAGTCACTTTCAGCCCTAGGCCAGATTAGAACAAGGGATTTAGAAATTAAAGGCCTTGTAGTCTATTACCAATTCCCTGAGCATTTCAGTAATTGTTTGACTTGTGTGTTTCTCTTGGAATCACTCAGGGCTTGTCTACATGGTGGGGCAACGCGCACTACAGGAGGTGTAATTTCCACTCGCACTAACATATTGCACTTTAATTGGTCCATATAGAACCAGCTGGTGCACACAAAAGATTCCCTGGTGCACTTCAACACAGTGCTGTTTGCGACAGTACTACATTAAAGTGCACTAGGGAACCTTTAGTGCGCACCAGCTGGTTCTATATGGACCAATGAATGTGCAATATGTTAGTGCGAGTGGAAATCACACCTCCTGTAGTGCGCGTTGCCCCACCATGTTGACAAGCCCTGAGTGATTCCAAGAGAAACACACAAATCAAACAATTACTGAAGGGCTCAGGGAATTGGTAATAGACTTTAGTCTTTAGCCCTAGGTTATATCTGGGTTCCAAGCTATACCTGACATTGTACTTTCTCTCAAGGAAATCTTTATTCATAAATAAAGTCAAACACAGTTTTTGTCACATAACACACTTATGTTAGCTTTCTAAGGCTTGGTCTACACTAAACCCCCAAATCGAACTAAGGTACGCAACTTCAGCTACGTGAATAACGTAGCTGAAGTCGACATACCTTAGTTCGAACTTACCGCCGTCCAGACGCGGCAGGCAGGCTCCCCCGTCGACTCCGCGTACTCCTCGCGGCGAGCAGGATTACCGGAGTCGACGGGGAGCACTTCTGAGTTCGATTTATCGCGTCCAGACTAGACGCGATAAATCGAACCCAGAAGTTCGATTGCCTGCCGCCGAACCAGCGCGGTAAGTATAGACAAGCCCTAAGACCCCATGCGAAAGATCAGCTGGTAGCATTTAGCAACCTTTGGCCTCGGAGCCCTGGGGCTGCCTTTTTAGGACTGAAATCTCACTTTTTCTCCTTCCACGGCAGCACAAGCATGGCATGGCTTTGCACACTCAAGCATCATGCAAAAGTCTTCTCTTTCTAAAACAGGAAAGGCAGCAGGGTCTTCTGCAGTCCTTTTCCCTAGACTCTGTTTTTCCTGTACTTTGGAGTGATCTTGCTTTTCTTGTGTATTGCTTCATGTGAGCCGAGATGTTTGCTGGCATATGGTATCAAAGGCAAGGCTCATTGTATCTTGCTTAAGGGAAGGGGAAGAGGGGAAAAAAACCACGGTAGTCTGCCAGGTAGCACTAGGGGAAACAGTAAAGCTTGTGCTTCGAAACCCACTACATACCCCCTGCTCAGTGCTGGAATTAAGATGCCAAGCTACGGTTGGGATAGGGGGTGTCCCATTTAAGTCACATAAGCTGCCAACCCTCTTTCATTTGATCTCCATTAGGAGAGATCGCCGAGCTCCTTCTTGGACTACGATGTGGGGATTAACTAGCCCTTTGGAAGCAGGATTAAGCAATTCACTCTCACTACACCCTTGTGAGGTACAGTTGGCAAATCCAAGCATTGCCATTCTGCAGAGGGGAGGAAAAAGGACGGAGCGTTTAAGGCCAGTATTGTCAAGCCAGTCCACAGGCTTTGGGTGCCCCGGACTGAGGCACCAAAATGCTTCAAGTAGGGGCTCCCAATATTTGCGTAGATTTAAAATACAAAGCCACCTATGCAAGGCTAGTGCACCAGGCACCCTCACATACAATAAATACGGCTAAATTAAACCTGAGCAGCATGACAGCCATCAGCCCCACAGGAAGTCAGCCAACCAGCCAGCCAGCGACCCCTTTCGTCCTCAGGAAGCACACCCTCCCCCCCACCTCTCCCAAACCCTCTTTTTGCAGCAGGCCCCGAAAGTCACCACCTTCCAGCTATTTCAGACCAAGGAGGGGAGCAAGTTTGCTTCCACGCCTAATGGGCCCGAGAGGTTTGGTAAATCCAGAGAGCGGCCACCCTGAGATACCCAGAAATTTGGGACAGTCCTGCAGACCTGTGTAAATCGGCGTAATGCCATTGAACCCCCAGCCGATGGTCAGGCCCCGTGCCAGAACGCCTACATTTTCTGAAAAGAGCCGGCTCCCGGTGACGGCTTCCCGGCTGTGGATAGCAAGCAGAGAGAGGCACCTCCCGGCAGCCTGGACTTAGGTGTCTAACTCTGCAAGATGGGCGGGGCTTAGCACACACCCATCTCTTCAGCACCTCCCATTGGTTAGCGTAGGCAGCCCCCGCCTCGTGTGCTGGCTTTGGTGGATCCCGCACCTCTCTCCCCCCATGCATTGTACAGGGAGCCTGGGCACCTCACTGAGGCTTGGTGTTGCAGTGGTTTTCTAGGATCCAGAGTCCCTTTGTGGAGCCAAGCCCAAGAGCCTTCTCCTGCCCCAACGGAACCAGACATCAAGGTCCCCACTGACATCCGGAGCCAGCCTCAGATACTTCAGTCACGTCGGTTACATGCGGAAATCCCATCTTGGACTCTGGGTCCAGTCGTTGTGTCCTTTATGCCTGGCCTTCTTCGTGTTGTATAACTTTATAATCTCCTCTGTCACCCTAGTTTTCCAGCTGGTAACTCTTTTCACACACTAACGCTTGTCTCTCGTACCACCAGGGCCGGCTCCAGGCACCAGCTTCACAAGCAGGTGCTTGGGGCGGCCAAGGGAGAGGGGCAGCACCTGCAGCAATTCGGGAGCGGCAGGTCCCTCACTCCCTCTAGGAGCGAAGGAGCTGCCGCCGCCGATCGCGGCTTTTTTTTTGTTGTTGCTTGGGGCGGCAGAAATGCTGGAGCCGGCCCTGCGTACCACGCTGTGTAAATATTGGCGTGGGCGCTGTTTATTAGTTCGTATTAATATTCACGCTGTAAAGCATCAGCGGTGCTATTTTGATGTCATCCTTTAAGGGCTTTTTCGCTTCTGGCAGTTTGACAGAGCATCAAGCAATTTAGGCGGCTAGAATTCACTGTCCCCCCCTCCTCCCCGCACAAGGGGCGGGATGACCAGTGGGAAACAAGTGTTGCTCTTTTTTTTCTTTCCTCGCCCCCCCCCATCCCCTTCTGTAGCTCACGTGATTCTTTGCTAGTTGAAGAGAGGTACACCCCGATCCTGTCAGCCCGCCGGCTGGATCACTAATAATCTATCCCCTCTCGGGGCAGTGAACAGTCCAGTGGGTAAGGAGATCAGTAACCTTACTGAAGGCTAGGGGAGACAGACTCCAGCCTCTGGGGGTTCAGACCCCCTTGCTCCACAGATTTTCCTATTTCCCCCCCACACACACTCCACAGGCTTTCCTACCATCCTCCCCACTCCCCACCAGGCCCACCCACTCCTCTGGGTTCTGATCCAGAGACCCTCTGTAAGAAACATGGTGTGGCCCCCGACCCAGCGCCTTGGCTGGAGCACTGGAGCAGGGCAAAGGCAGAATCCGCTCCCCAGCGGGAGCTCGCGGACCGGCTTCAAACGGCCCATGGGCCATAGTTTGCCCACCCCTGATTTACTTATTCAGTTTTTCCACACCATTCATGATTTTATAGACCTCTATCAAATCCCCCCTTAGTCATATCTTTTCCAAGCTGAAAAGTCCCAGTCTTTTCAATCACTTCTCATACAAAAAGTGTTCTATACTGCTAATCATTTCTCAGAGGGGTAGCCGTGTTAGTCTGTATCCACAAAAACAACCAGGAGTCCGGTGGCATCTTAAAGATTAACAGATTTATTTGGGCATAAGCTTTCATGGGTAAAAAAACCCACTTCTTCAGATGCATGGAGTGAAAATTACAGATAGAGGCATAAATTTACTGGCACATGAAGAGAAGGGAGTTACCTCACAAGTGGAGAACCAGTGTTGACAAGGCCAATTCAGTCAGGGTGGATGTGGTCCATTCCCAATAATTGATGAGGAGGGGTCAATACCAAGAGAGGGAAAATTGCTTTTGTAGTAAGCCAGCCACTCCCAGTCCCTATTCAAGCCCAAATTAATGGTGTTAAGTTTGCAAATGAATTGTAGCTCTGCAGTTTCTCTTTGAAGTCTGTTTTTGAAGTTTTTTTGTTGAAGGATGGCTACTTTTAAATCTGTTATTGAATGTCCAGGGAGATTGAAGTGTTCTCCTACTGGCTTTTGTATGTTACCATTTCTGATGTCTGATTTGTGTCCATTTATTCTTTTACGGAGGGACTGTCCGGTTTGGCCAATGTACATGGCAGAGGGGCATTGCTGGCACATGATGGCATATATCACATTAGTAGATGTGCAGGTGAATGAGCCCCTGATGGTGTGGCTGATGTGGTTGGGTCCTATGATGGCATCGCTAGAGTAGATATGGGGACAGATTAGGCAACAGGGTTTGCTACAGGGATTGGTTCATGGGTTAGTGTTTCTGTGCTGTGGTGTGTAGTTGCTGGTGAGGATTTGCTTCAGATTTGGGGGTTGTCTGTAAGCGAAGACTGGCCTGCCTCCCAAGGTCTGTGAGAGTGAGGGATCATTTTCCAGGATAGGTTGTAGATCGTTGATGATGTGCTGGAGAGATTTTAGCTGGGGGTTGTACGTGATGGTCAATGGTGTTCTGTTATTTTCCTTATTGGGCCTGTCCTGTAGTAGGTGATTTCTGGCTACCCATCTCGCTCTGTCAATCTGTTTCCTCACTTCCCCAGGTGGATATTGTAGTTTTAAGAATGCTTGATAAAGATCTTGTAGGTGATTGTCTCTGTCTGAGGGATTGGAGCAAATGTGGTTATATCTTAGGGCTTGGATGTAGACAATGGATCGTGTGATGTGTCCTGGATGGAAGCTGGAGGCATGTAGATAAGTATAGCGGTCAGTAGGTTTCCGGTATAGCGTGGTGTTTATGTTTCGAGTATAGTGTCTCCAGCTAGTGGCCAGGTGAACAAATGAATAGACAATGGTTGCAACCTCTACGACATCAATCATTATTAGTAAAGGCAACAAGGAGCAAGCAGATGTAAGAACAAAAACCTTGTATTAGGGTTAAAGGACAGAGTTAAATTCAAGGAAGTGATGTAGGTAGGACCCAAGGATAAAAGGAAAAAGAAGGATTCAAGGGGAACAGATAGAAAAATGAATCCGATGACAATCATCCTGCTTTCCCTCCTGAAAGTCACCATCTCCCCTCTCAACAAAATATACTGAGAGACAGACTCTGACATCACATTGCGGGCAGTCCACTGACTATCAATCTAGTCAAAGCAGGCCGGACATGGTGCTGACACGCCCCTGCACCTTACTGGGTGTGCGGGTTATCCCATTCCCTCCGACCGGGTCTGAACTCACTCCAGAGCCCATCCCTTGCTCACTAACGCACAGGGCAAGCGCCCCCGGCTGTTGTGCTGGCATCTCATCAGCCAGACTAGAAGAACAGGTGGTGGTTAAAAGCGTGCGAGCGACCACCTCCCGACCAACTCATTTCTAAACGCCGGTGGAGATGAAGCTTCCCACCTTTACAAACATCTGAGCTGGTGGTGCCCACTGAAGGGGTAGTGCAAGAGGGGCTGTTGGTCCCCCCCATCCTGATCCGCCTTGAGCCCTGATTCCCATGTTCTGTCCCCATCTCTTCCTTTCCCTGCCAGACAAGTCAGGAGGCAGCACGCTGCTGCCTCCTCTCCCTCCTATAACATCCTCAGGGGCACCACACTCCTTGGACACCACCAGGGGAAGCACTGAGAGATAGTCTCTCTGCCATCAGCATCACAGCACCCCTAGCAGCCCAGAGGAGTCACTGCAGGGGGAGCCCTGCTTAATCTTCACAGCCTTGATGGGTGTGCGCGGAGGTTGAAGCTGAGAGATTTCACCTCTTTATCCTCAAGAATGTAAACAAAAGCAGACAAGCACCGTAGGCCAAATCCATACATTCCCCAGTGCCCTTCACTGGAGAAAGCCTGGTCAGTATTACCACATATTCCCCATATTCCTCCCTTCAAACTCTTTTCATGAGTTGACCCGGCTTAGCTTGAGAGAGCTACCAAGACTGCAAGCTCCAGTGGAATGGTTAAAGGGCTATTACAGAGTAGGGCAATTAAAAAAGACTTGCTATAAGTGGAACAAATTCCATAGCAACTCCTAGTGTAATGATGGACCAAAAGGGATGGAAAGAACATGGGTTTGTTTTGGATGTCCTATGCACATGAACAAGAAAAGGAACGAGTAATGAGAAAACCCTGCACAGAATGAGGTGCAAATAACACGGTCCAAACTGGTGTAACTACACTTGTGGATTCGTCTGACTATTCTTGCACCATGCAATATGAGGTACAGTCACACGTGTCATCACCCATGTCACGTCCAAAGGGAAATTGTGTCAGGTCATTCTCCTCAGGCTAACAGACATGGAAAAATCTCAGCTTGTGCATTTGTAGATAGCTTCCAAATAAACGTAGCTGATATTTAACAGATACCCGAGATGATTCGAGGTACTCCTCTTAATTGCTAAAATACACTAGGGCTTTGGAGAAGATGGGGGATTCTTGAAGGATTGCAATGCAGCATTTCAAAGCTGAATGGGGATAGATTGTACATAGGAAGAATTTAACCCAGAAAATTTAAGGAAGAACTATTCTAAATGCACATAGTAGCTTGTTGTGATGTGACCACGTTGTGAAAAACTGTATGCGGTACCACCCAAAGAGCTTTGACACAATAACGTAGAGAACCCGCTCTGCCCTTGTTAGTAACTAGAGACGTCTCAAGCGCTACTATGTTGTTTTGGACTGAGCACAAGGAACAGCGGGTGTCTGACAGGAAACGAGTGCATTTTTCATGTGTTGTCACAGTAGGTTGCCCATACCACCCATCACGTGGCACGCCGAGGTGAGTGATGATGGTGTATATCTTCTACAACAAAACCCTGTGTGGGGGTTGTTCACTTTATTATTTATTATTATTATTATCATTGCTACCCTGTTCTGGGGGCAGTGCATTTCCAGACAGCTGCAAGCAGCTTGCCTCTTGCCTTACAGCAAATAGCATTCCCATGTCTCCCAGCCGTGTCAGAGATGTTGTATTCTATGTCACTGTCCCACGGAGCGGGAATTGGGATCTGAGTTTTACAAGGCAGTAAAACTTTCAAAGAGGAGATCTGCCAGAGGATATTTGAAAATGTTTGAAAGGGACAATGTAGGGACAGATGCTGATAGTGTCACGCCCCGCTCTACAGATAGGCCCAGAGAGCTGAGTGGAAGCTGCACAGCTCACTGGGAAATGATTTTGCTTTGAAATTTTTCTTTTCCTAACCCAAGTTGTTTTCCCTGCAAGCAACACCAGACATTTTTCAGTTTAAAACCAAAACAGCTTTCTGCAACTGAAAACCCAGAATGTCACGGTCTTTGGGTTTTTCCGTTTTGATGAAAATTGACATTTTTTCCACAAAAAATTATATTTTCTCCAAAAGCCATTTCCACCGAGAAACCATTTTGACAGAAAATCTTCTAGCAGCTCGAGTTCTCAACACTTTAGACCTCCATCTGGACTCGGTCCAAGGGGGGTCCTTACCTTGGCATGCATTAAAAAGATCCTATAGGCCAAATTATGCCCTAACACCTGGCAACTCCTCATTATAATTTGGAGAGCACCGTGACATCCATAAGACCTCCTTAGCTTTTAACAGGGTTTCACAGCTGATAAATTTGGAAACAAGGGGTTACACAATGTGTCAATGGAGCATAATTTGGCCTGCAAAATCTATCATGGCTGGGGATGCTGTGTGGGAAAGAAAGAACCCAGCTTGACTCTCAGATCCCAGGCTGTTGGCAGGGCTGATGCTTAGGGAAAAAAGACATTTTTTTACTTGAGGATTTGACATAGAAGACACAATAAACAAGGAATGCCGCAGTGCCTTTTTTTTCAAAGTCACGTTTCTGAGGAGAGCTGCACCGTGAAACACCACGTTGTGATTCTTGATGTCTGTAAATGGAACTCCAGCCATCTCACGAGTGACTAGAACGCTTTGTGGTGCCCCCTTCTTTCTTGGGGCACATCTTAAATGACAAGTAGCCATAGGCGAAGAGCTGAACTGTTTGACAAGAGAACGATCAAGAGGCATGAACTAGTTATAAAACTAAACCACTGATATTTTCCGAACGGTATTTGTATCCTTCATGAGCTATGTTGCCTCTATGCTCTTCCCTAATCCTGTATATTAAGCACCCCCAGTTACAACTGATGCTGTATGAAAATAACTCATACTGTTAACAACTTGGTTTATCATTAATACAAAGAAGAACTAAGGCCCAGATGCCGAAAGGTATTTAGGTGGCTAACTCACGTTGATTTAAATGAGAATTTGGCACCTAAACATCTTTGTGGATCTGGGCCTAAATGACTAAAAAGTATGGATGAGTTACCATGTACATCATGGCCCTGATTGCGTTTCCTTACTCAGCCTGAGTAACACTAATGGACTACTCGAGGAGTAAAGTGCTATTCAGCATGGGTTGGGCAGCATCAAGCCCCATATTATCAATAAACATTTATATTGCTCCACAGATGTGTGTGGTGCTTTTTTGGTTGTGCAAGAGATATAGCCAGAGCCTGAAAGAAATTACAACTTAATGACAGCTGTAAATGTACCATTTTGATAACAATATGGTCAAAAGGGTCTGCTGTAATGTTGGTTTCCTTGCAATTCTGCTCTTGGGCTGTATATAGAATATCAAGGTTGGAAGGGACCTCAGGAGGTCATCTAGTCCAACCCCTTGCTCAAAGCAGGACCAATCCCCAGGCAGATTTTTGCCTCAGATCCCTAAATGGCTCCCTCAAGGATTGACCTCACAACCATGGGATTAGCAGGCCAATGCTCAAACCACTGAGCTATTCCCCCCTCCCCCATGTTGAGGAGGCTCACCATGGCTGCAGGGGGGACTTTTTTTCAATGGCATGAGTGCCAATTATCCGTGTTAATTCCCCAGTGCATTGCAGGGAGCATAGATGGAGAAGGCCGAAAACATGCTTTTACAGGGAGCTGAGATGCTGGACCAAGCAAGGGCTCACAACAAACAGTGCATCTATTTAGGATCCCTCACTCCCCATTATTTCTGTCCTCTCTCTGCTCTGCCTGCCCCCAATCATGTAAATTCCAAAATGACCATCATGGCAACCACACAGCCATTTCCCTGATTTTTCCCAACCCCCTCCAGCAAACACAACTGCCCCCACTGCCATCTCTGGGAGAGGGCGGAAAAAAAGGATGCAAACAAACAATGAGCGGGTTGAGACTGAACCAGTTCCACTGTTGTGAGGCTCTTTGGGATTCAGCTGCCACGCTGAGAAGCCTATTTGGTAGATCTCGTGCTAATTCTCCATGATGAAAAGCCGCCTGCCTCCTGGGAACTACCTACAGCCTTCAAGAGTGGTCAGGTCTGGCAGTTTTATCATGCACACTAAGAGAAGACATAATCAATTCCCCAGTTGGCACTCTACGCTGAATACCCACTTTTTCAGCTTGATAGCAGGCCTAAATTAGTTATTTAGCAACTAGACCCTAATTTAAAGTGAGCAAGTACCTTGACAAGGATCATTGTTCAAGGCCAGACCCCTTTGCTTTCAGACGAGAGGCCCACAAATCCCTGGAAGGTGATAAATAGACAATTAGAAAATAGATATATTTTGTTAGCTCTACAAAGCTCCCCGGTGCTGTCAAGCTCACAATAAAGGGGGCGCCAGTAAATTGGTGGGCAATGAAAGCCAGCTGTACTGTCATCACTCCAACAGACACAAAGCCATATGTGGCCATTTACAGGACATCCCGGAGAATAGATTGGGCCAATAAGACCAGAGGGAACTAAAAATACTTGACAAAGTTGGCTGCTCTTCATTTAACAAGAATAAAATATCTAATGGAGTGTAATGGAGCCCATCAATCACCTCCGGGCAAAGCTCGGCTCGAATACTTTACTTTTAACTATTAATGGAAGTTTCTTTTCTCTCTGTAATAAGTCAGAAATGAATATCCTGTGTCTGCAGCAAGATGGTGTTGTGTGAATAGTAACAAATGAGGTGTACCTGATAGCAGGGATAGAAAATGAATTCTGACTTAAATCCAGGGAGAGAGAATGAGCAAACCAGCACCCACAGACTCCAACGCCCTAAAACCAACTTACCGCCAGAGATTTGTTAGCCTGCGTTTGGAAATTAGTCCAGTCAGCCTGGCCAACTTGCTTTTATTTATTCATTTTTTTAATCGTTGGGGTTTTTTGGCAGGGGTACATGAAGGGAAGGTTTGCAGTGATCTGTTAGGAAAACATAGTTTCCGAAGCTCGGTTTTATTTTCCAAAAACGAGTCTTTGGAGGTAAGGAATGGAACGCAGGCAGAGTCTAGCATAGGATCTCTATTACCACAGCTACTGTGGGCTTAAGCTGGAAAGGCAAACGTAATCCTGGACTCCTTCACAATGATATGTCCTTTAAGAATGAAATTTTCCATTGGAGCTCGTCCTACAATACTTTGCCTTAGGGGCATGTAGGTGGTGTCTGCTTCCGGTAGCTTCTAGTCCAGATCATCCAGAAGAAATGGTAAAATCTCCACATATAAAATAGCTCTAGTTTGCCCCATCCTTTGTTTGTGTGTGTGTGAGAGAGAGAGAGAGAGACAGACAGACAGACAGACGATAGCTGTTGTAAGCACTGGAAACTGATATTTATTAACTCTGAAACACTACATTGTTTTGTGATGAATCCCTACTGAAATATCAGCTAGCAAATCATAAACCATTGTCTTAATCACTAGCATTAAGCATTAGCAGTGCGCACTAATATTAAAATTCCAAGACCCCCATAAAGTAAGAGTTTTATTATAGCAATTAAAGAGTGTACATAAGTGCAATGTCTGATCACTTACTTATTTTTAGCTGCTCTCCTATCTTAAGGCAAGAGTAACATTCTATTTTGCAGAAGACCAAATGTCACCCTCTGCATGTACTTGGTTGTACAAAAAGCAATACAGTCAGCTGGAGAAAAGTGACCTTCCATTATGGAAGTGTCCCATAGAACTAATAGAGAATGATAAACCTATAGACTTGAATAGCAAATGTAGAGAATTATATCCCTGCTACAGAATGGTTAAAAAAAAAACAGGACATCATTTTTATTACATTCTATAAGTTTATAGAGTAATTTCTTTAGAAATAAAATAAAATAAAATAAATAAAAAAAGAACAAGTTCAAAATCTCTTAGAAAAGTTAGATGCCTGCAAGTCACCAGGGCCTGATGAAATCCATCCTAGAATACTCAAGGAGCTAACAGAGGAGGTATCTGAGCCTCTAGCTATTATCTTTGGAAAATCATGGGAGACAGGAGAGATTCCAGAAGACTGGAAAAGGGCAAACATAGTGCCCATCTACAAAAAGGGAAATAAAGACAACCCAGGAAACTACAGACCAGTTAGTTTAACTTCTGTGCCAGGGCAGTTAATGAAGCAAGTAATTAAGGAAATCATCTGCAAATACTTGGAAGGTGGTAAGGTGATAGGGAATAGCCAGCATGAATTTGTAAAGAACAAATCATGTCAAACTAATCTGATAGCTTTCTTTGATAGGATGACAAGTCTTGTGGATAAGGGAGAAGTGGTGGATGTGGTATACCTAGACTTTAGTAAGGCATTTGATACGGTCTCACATGATATTCTTATAGATAAACTAGGCAAATACAATTTAGATGGGGCTACTATAAGGTGGGTGCATAACTGGCTGGATAACCGTACTCAGAGAGTAATTATTAATGGTTCCCAATTCTGCTGGAAAGGTATAACTAGTGGGGTTCTGCAGGGGTCTGTTTTGGGACCGGTTCTGTTCAATATCTTCATCAACGACTTAGATATTGGCATAGAAAGTACGCTTATTAAATTTGCAGATGATACCAAACTGGGAGGGATTGCAACTGCTTTGGAGGATAGGGTCAAAATTCAAAATGATCTGGACAAATTGGAGAAATGGTCTGAGGTAAACTGGATGAAGTTTAATAAAGACAAATGCAAAGTGCTCCACTTAGGAAGGAACAATCAGTTTCACAAATACAGAATGGGAAGAGACTGTCTAGGAAGGAGTATGGCAGAAAGGGATCTAGGGGTTATAGTTGACCACAAGCTAAATATGAGTCAACAGTGTGATGCTGCTGCAAAAAAAGCAAACGTGATTCTGGGATGTATTAACAGGTGTGTTGTGAGCAAGACATGAGAAGTCATTCTTCTGTTCTACTCTGCGCTGGTTAGGCCTCAACTGGAGTATTGTGTGCAGTTCTGGGCACCGCATTTCAAGAAAGATGTGGAGAAATTGGAGAGGGTCCAGAGAAGAGCAACAAGAATGATTAAAGGTCTAGAGAACATGACCTATGAAGGAAGGCTGAAAGAATTGGGTTTGTTTAGTTTGGAAAAGAGAAGACAGAGGGGACATGATAGCAGTTTTCAGGTATCTAAAAGGGTGTCAGACTGAGGTGGGAGACAACTTGTTCACCTTAGCCTCTAACGATAGAACAAGAAGCAATGGGCTTAACCTGCAGCAAGGGAGGTTTAGGTTGGACATTAGGAAAAAGTTCCTAACTGTCAGGGTGGTTAAACACTGGAATAGACTGCCTAGGGAGGTTGTGGAATCTCCATCTCTGGGATATTTAAGAGTAGGTTAGATAAATGTCTATCAGGGATGGTCTAGACCAGGGGTCGGCAACGTTTGGCACGCGGCTCGCCAGGGTAAGCACCCTAGTGGGCCGGGCCAGTTTATTTACCTGCCGACGCGGCAGGTTCGGCTGATCGCGGCCCCCACTGGCCACGGTTCGCCGTCCTGGGCCAATGGGGGCGGCGGGAAGCCGCAGCCAACACATCCCTCGGCCCACGCCGCTTCCCACCGCCCCCATTGGCCCGGGACGGCGAACCGCGGCCAGTGGGGGCCGCGATTGGCCGAACCTGCTGCGTCGGCAGGTAAATAAACTGGCCCGGCCCACTAGGGGTGCTTACCCTGGCGAGCCGCGTGCCAAACGTTGCCGACCCCTGATCTAGACAGTATTTGGTCCTGCCATGAGGGCAGGGGACTGGACTCGATGACCTCTCAAGGTCCCTTCCAGTCCTAGAGTCTATGAATCTATGAATAAACCCCGTTGATTTCATCCCCGTTCAATTCTAAAGGAATATTCCATAGGTGTTGTCAGGGATTGAAGGTGGAAGATTTGACCTTTTGCCTAAGATCCTAATTGTACGGCCTCATTGCTGCAATTAGTCTTTAGCAAAACATGAGATGTTCTAACTTGCCCTGGCTCACAATATATCTGCATCCAGGATTTTAGCTGGGTATTTCTAAAACTAAATCCTTTCATACTTCTACGGTGATTGCTACCCATTATAGCTCTAGAAAAGGGGTGGTCAATAGGCAGACTGCAGGCCAAATCCAGACTGCCAAATGCTTTTGAATGGACCCCGACATCTTTTTATTTACTTAGTATTATCATTATTATTATTTTCTCTGGAGTCTGCACCTTGACTATACCTGGACCAAGAAATTTGGACCTTGGCAAAAAATAATTGACTACCCCTGCTCTAGGACATCCATTCAGAGCTATCCGCAGCCATACGTGAACTTACACAGCTATTTCTTAATGAATATTTACCATTTTTAAAATTACAGTGAAATGTATTAAATTATTTACAGATATATGTGAGTGTGCACGTATAGGTAAACACTCTTTAAATACATATTTGATGTATACTCATGTACATACATATGTAGTATTTGTGTAACACCCTAGAGGCCTCAATTGAAAGCAGGTCCCATGGTGCTAGGCGCTGCCAGGGCCGGCTCTAGGCACCAGCAAAACAAGCTGGTGCTTGGGGCGGCACGTTTTTAGGGGTGGCATGGCCGGCGCCAGAATGCCGCCCCTAAAAATGTGCCCCGGCCGCCCTAGCTTACTTCCGCTGCTGCTGCAATGGCGCGCGAAACAGCTGATTCGCGCGCCACTACTCGCCCTCCCTCCCAGGCTCTCAAACCTGGGAGCGAGGGGGAGATCCCGAGTGGCCGCGGCGCGCGAAACAGCTGATTCACGCGCTGCTGCTCCCCCTCCCTCCCAGACTTGAGAGCCTGGGAGGGAGGGGGAGAATCCGAGTGGCCACGGCGCGGTGCCGCTTCTCCCCCTCCCTCCCTCCCTCCTAGGCTTGAGAGCCTGGGGGGAGGAGGCAGGGCTGGGGATTTGGGGAAGGGGCGGAGTTGAGGCGGGGCCGGGATGGGGTAATTAAATAAGGTGGGGGGGGCGGCCAAAATTGTTTTTGCTTTGGGCGGCAAAAATCCTAGAGCCAGCCCTGGGCGCTGCATGAATATATTGTAACTCTCCAGGGCAGGAATTGTTCGTTTGCTCTGTAAATGGACAAGACAGACAAAGCTGGGCGAATGATTGTATTATCTCCATTGTACAGATGGGCACAGGGAGATTAAATGACTCGCCTGAGGTCACATAGCGAGTCCAAGAATCAATCCTCAAAGGGAGTTAGGCACCTAAATATCTTTGAAGATCAGGGCTCCAGGGCGTTAGCCACCAGCTCAGCCCTTTAGCTTCAAGACCGGAATCCCTCCCACATTGGCTCAGAAAAATCACCCTTCCTTTAAGTTTGTAGTTAGATCTGGGACATGTTGTGAAGGTTGTGCTTCCTTTTCTCCAGCCTAGTGAGACCTATAAGAAGAGCAGGGCTAAATGGAGAGAGAAAAGCATCTATGAGCCGCTTTACCTATTTTTTACTATTATTATTTAGGCATAAAGATGGCCACTAATAAAGTAGTGATTAGGACCAAGCATCTGCAAAGAGAAAAATGCCTCAGCACCGAGAGCTTTTACACGCATGCCCCCAAAGTGTCTCCAGCCAGTGCAGAACAAGTAGCAGTAGTGGGTTGTAAGAGCAGTGGGTCCCCTGGGAGGTGTCACCACCGATAGCAGGAGAAGCCCCAGACACAGGGCGGTGCTGAACGTAGGCCAATGTAACATCATTAGTTGGGTTGAGCAGCCTGTTCTACTGTGGCTGCACTACCATTGTTAGTCACATTAGCTAGCTCAAAACTAGCCCAGGGATGGCTAGACACGCTGCGGTCACACCTCTGACGTACCCTGGGGCACCTAAACACTTAGACACTTTTGAAAATATTCCCCTTGGCCTCTGTGTGCCTCCTTGGGGCAGGGACCATCATTTTGTTCTGTGTTTGTACAGCGCCTAGCACATTGGGCTCCCAGTCTGTGACTAGGCTCTTCGGTGCTACATACAAATAATAAATAAGAATAAGAATAGACTTCCACTTGCACTTACAGGACCAGGTTCTCAGCTGCTGTAAATCAGTGTAGTTTTCATTGGAGCCCCACTAGTTTGTTCATACTCTGACCCAAGAGCTTCAATCATGTTTTGACAGGTTGCGCTATTATCCAAGAAACATACTTGATACAGATCAACAGTAAGAAGACCTTAAAACAGGGGTGTGTGCTATGATTGAACCGAACAAGGAGCCAGGAACTGCATGGATGCTCATGTGACACAAGGAGGAGAGCACTGAACTGTACTGCAAACAATCTACAGCTAAAGCCTGGGGCAACCAAAGCCGTGTGGTGTAAGTGGATCACGCTCAGTAGAGGAAAGGCCATTGGGTGTGTGTGGGAGGGTGTGTGTGGGAAGATATCTGTCACCACCACCAGGTTGTGTAGTTCCCAGGACCCTCGCCCTAAACCCACGTGACTCCCAAGGCTCAGAAGCCCGCTCCCCGGGTAGTTAACTCTTGCCCCTATTCCCCCTCCCCTCCCCCATTCTCACGAGCCCACCCTGCCCTCGCCCGCTCAGAAACATTCCCTGGTCTGGGCCAGGAGCAGCAGGGAGGGACCGCAGAGAGTTGGTGCACAGCAGTCTGCATGCGTCCTGCATCTGTAGCCCCTAGGGGCACATCAACACTGCACAAACCATCCCAGGCCAGCGAGTCTCAGAGCCTGGGTGTACAGACATGGGCTGGAAGGGCTCACACTACGGCACTGAAAATGTGCAGTGTAGACATACTCCTGCTCGGGTTGGACCCCGGGCTCTGAGACCCATCCCCCTCGCTGGGCTTCACACCCCATTCTGCAGCCCAAGCGGGAACGTCTACATGGCTATTTTTAGCTCCACAGAGCAAGCCCCATGAGCCAAGCGTGTAGACCCGGGCTCTGAGACTCGCTGCCTCAGGTACCCTCAGAGGTCTGTGTTCCCTGCTCTGTGCCTCTTCCCATGGACTGCAGGGCCCCCGGGCTGGCATGGAGCAGACCTAGCCCCACTGACCCTTGGTGCCTATGGTGTCTTCTGCCTGGCCACCCCAGCGCTACCATCACCTGTTCTATCAAGAGAGGGGGAAGGATAGTTCTGTCACTATCTTCACGTCAGCTCCATCGAGCACCGTGTCGAAGCTGAAATCACAGAGATCCAACTCCCTCAGGATGCTGAGGGCTTTGGAAAAGTCTGAAAGTATGGAGTAGAGCTGGGTGAAAAATAAGGGGCAGAAATATCACCATTTTTTTCATCAAATTTCCTCTTCTGCCTCCCTCCCCCCCGCCCTTTTGGAGACATTTGAAACTTTAAGGGGAAAAAACCCTCCCTCAATTTGATATTTTGGAGAGTTTCATCTAGCTCTCGTCAGCAGGAAGGGCTTGGACTCAGAGGACCTGCATTTACTTACAGCCAAAAATTATATTCAAAGCTTACCAAATTGCATGAAGCGGGGATACGACGTACCGATAAGAATCCTTTGAAGCAAGAGATGGTGGTGCTATTAGACAGATCTTTGCTAATTATTGATAAGGCACATTCTTAAAGTCCCAAGATTAAATTAACATAAATCGTATTTGTAAAAGAACAGTTCCTTGCAAATGCCTTCTGTCTGGCCATTTTCTTGTACTTTGTTTACATTTGATAGGACATAATGAGGCCATCTTGGTGCCAGTTTGCATCTCTGCTAGAAACATGATTCAAGAGCACAGCCTACCATTGTCGAATGAAATTGCCAGAGAAGTAATTGCTTTTCAGAAGGAGCCTGTGCTCATTTATATGATTATGATTTGTTGATTAATCTTTTTTCCTCCTTTCTGGACTTTGCATAGTAAGCAAGATCGTCCCCTTTGGTAGCTTTATCATTTTAATAAACCTTGGCATGGAGGCAGAAATCCGGGACCACCTGAGCACTAATTAATCAATTTACCATGGACTGTGCAAGGTATTAGGTTAACCAATGCTCCTTGGTGAACCAAGAACCCATTAACCATTCTTGTCACACTGTGTGTGAGGTGTGCTACACCTTTTACGTTTCTTAACAGAAAAGAGCTTCCCACATCAGCCAGTTGCTACATGAAAGCAGAATAAACGGATTCACTAGATCCCACTAAAAATCCTTCGGCTTGGTCCTCCAACAATACAACCATCAAAGATCACATTTTTATACCTATCTCCAGCTCAGGAACACAGCAGAAAGGGGCAAACATACAGCAACCCATCCACAAGTTTGAAAATCAATTGCAGAAACTCAGAGAAGCAGGCAGAGGAAAAGGACGAGTTGACATGCTCTGTACTCCACCCAGTAGGGCTGAAATCGGTAAGCTGCAGCACATAAAAAGAAAAGTGGGGAAGCAGAATTTCAGGGCAACAGAGAAGATGACACCTAAGGCAGATGTCTTCCTAAATGCACATGCCTCCAATACTTCACAGGGAACTCCAAAGGAAAGTGATCACACGCTGCTTCTATGCTGCAGTGATATCAAAGACTAGATCCGCCTCTTCCCCGCCTAAGCCCAAGTAGCTGGGTTTGGTGCAAGGGGATTTCCATGGGAGTAGGTGGGCTAAGACATTTGTCTCCCCACTTAGAGGCTGATTTTGCAGCTTTTCCTGATCCCTCCCACACACGCATGTGGAGATGGAAGTCAGCCCATGCAAGGCGGGCTCTGTGGCATGCAGAAGTGGGCAGAAGAGTTTGTCTAAAAGCAGGGACAGCCAGTTCTAGTGTGGTCATCTGTAGAAGGGTCCACATAGCCTGTCCCCCTCTTTGTAAAGCCCAAGTCCACAGAGCCCATGATTGTCACCCGGGTAATGCCTTGTAGCAAACCATCAGCGAAGCCAATGGGATTGCACACAGGCTGAACACTGAGCGTGTGCTTAAGTGACTTGCTGCATCCAGCTACGCTGCTCCACACCTTTGTAGGAAGGAGGCCTAAGCCAGGCGCATGTATGTGTCCGTGACTGGTTATCCAGCACCTCCCTGGCAGTGTGTTCAGGACAATGTGTGATCTGGGCATGTAGATTAGGTGCATGCGCCTAACGTTGGAAATCTAGCTCATACTTTTTTCCTACAACCTTGGACCTCACACACCTGGTGCCATATAGTGACCCAAAATGTGGATTTTAAATTTGCATACTACTCTGCTCCTGAAGGCAGAGGGCTTCCAGCTCCTGACAACCTCCTCCTGGCCCCTGCAATCCAGCACATCTCTCTTCCTGCAGATACAGGCAGGTTTCATCCCCACTACTGGGCTTAGGGTGGGGTGAAGTCCCAGAAGGGCCTGTTCCTCCCAGCTTCCCTTCCCAGGCCTGGTGTGGGAGGTAGGTTCTGTAGGGGGTCTCTGCACATATTCCCTTAGGCCTGGGGTTCCAAAGATGGAGAGG
Organism: Malaclemys terrapin pileata; assembly: GCF_027887155.1. NCBI lineage: Eukaryota > Metazoa > Chordata > Testudines > Emydidae > Malaclemys > Malaclemys terrapin. The sequence goes on along the minus strand of NC_071510.1, from coordinate 10,442,182 downwards.
GGAGCAGCCAACACAATACTCACAAGAGGGGAGGAGGGAGCAAAGCTGCCATGAGCTGCTAGGCTCCTCCTGCTCCTTCCACCCCTGTTGTGCAAATGGTATTGGTGCTGCCTTTGCCTATCCCTATCCAAAACCTGCCTGATGTGAGAGCGTGGCCTGACACACAACACAGCTCTGATTGGCTGCCCTGCCCAAGGAGGTGGAAGCGGACAACCACTCAAGGGGGGTTTCTTCATAGGCTGATTGGTTTTCCCTGCAGGCCCTGGGGAGAGGCTGAAACCCCCTAGCCTAGCAGGGGGAACCCGGAGAGCTGGCGGCTCTGTGGTCTGTTCAGTGATGGGTGTGACATTGTCACGTTCTTGTGTATTCACACGTATTCCAAAGCACATGCTGCTCTGAGTGATAATATTTCTGAGGGAAGCATAACTTACATCTTCTAGTTTGGTCTCCACCCAGGACCTGTGGGCCAGACCCAGCTAATGCCCAGTAAGGGTCTGGCTACACCGCAGCCCGCGCAAGCAGACTTGTGCATCCACACTGCTATGTCTAGTGCACTCGTTCATGCCCTGCTAGCACGACTCTGCGAATTCAGTGTAGACATAACTTTTGGAGCAGGCCCAACACCTGTAGATAGAATTTTCCTCTCCCTTTTGCACACAGATACACCATGCGCCACTCACCCATTGCAGGTCACACTGCTCCTCGGATGTAGAACCCTATCAGGATGCAGCGAGAATGTGGGTATTCTAATAATTTTTGTTTTATTTTTTCCTTCGTTCTGTAGCTGTGTATTTTATAAGGTTTATGTAAGCTATCTTCAAAGTGTCTTTGAAAAAGAGGAGACTAAGGGGGGATATGATAGAGGTATATAAAATCATGAGTGATGTGGAGAAAGTAGATAAGGAAAAGTTATTTACTTATTCCCATAATACAAGAAGGGGCCACCAAATGAAATTAATAGGCAGCAGGTTTAAAACAAATAAAAGTAAGTTCTTCTTCACGCAGCGCACAGTCAACTTGTGGAACTCCTAACCTGAGGAGGTTGTGAAGGCTAGGACTATAACAGCGTTTAAAAAAGAACTGAATAAATTCATGGAGGTTAAGTCCATTAATGGCTATTAGCCAGGACGGGTAAGGAATGGTGTCCCTAGCCTCTGTTTGTCAGAGGGTGGAGATGGATGGCAGGAGAGAGATCACTTGATCATTGCCTGTTAGGTTCACTCCCTCTGGGGCACCTGGCATTGGCCACTGTCGGTAGACAGGATACTGGGCTAGATGGACCTTGGTCTGACCCAGTACAGCCATTCTTATGTTCTTATGTTCTCTTAGCGCAGTTACGCGACTGCATTTACTTCCACTTCATTGCTCTAAACTATTTTCAAATTAAAATGTTTTTATGTGCAGCCCAGATTCGAATGGTCAATGTATTGCTAATTTCACAAGTGAAACTAAACTGAAATCATTTAGCCCTACAATTACATTAAATATGGTGCATTTTGAACTCCTAAAAATTTAATTTTAAAAATCAAATTAAAGAGAATATTTGCATTATGAGGCATGAAAGAAGCACACCTTTTAGTGATGTAGTTGTTGAAAGAGCTCATGAAGTCTGATTGTAAACCCTTACATTTGGAAAGCCATATATCGCTCTGTGATGGGGTGTCACTCCCTCTACAAGCTGGTTGTGCCACTGTTCCTCAGTTTCCCCTCCTTCTTGGCCTCAGAGGTATACAGATGCCTCATAACAGCTGATTTAATTAAATTCTCCCCTCTTCAGGTCTGCTTTATTAAGCCAAAATCCAGAAAACAAACAATAGAGCGAGTTGGAAATTTTCCATCAAAATGTTTTTTCAATAGAAAACAGCTTTTGGAGAATGAAATTTTCATAGAAAAATTTCTGGCTTTGTCAAAATGTTTTGTTTTACTGAAAAGCTGGAAAAAAAACTCTTCTTTGAGAAAAACCTAACCAAATTTGACGAAAATTATTTTTTTTTTTAAATTGTCAACATGTTTTGCAGAAGGAAAAAAAAAGTCCTTTCCAAGCTTGTTCGGCTGCAGTTAGCTTGGCCACCTAGCATGCATTAGGTTCTTTCCCTGGTCACGAGGGTTTCGTAATCAGCCCATCTGCCCTGGCTGGAGCTTATGCTGTCCGTGCTGCTCTCAGAGAACCGCCCGGCGCTTCCTGCTCTCTGTAGGTCTCTCTCTCTCTCAGGCCTTCTTCCTGGCTGGTGGGGACAGCCTCTTGCAGGTCCTACAGTGACCCCAACCTAAGTTCCCTGTAAGCTGCATGGCAGCACAGCTGCATATTAAGTGCCGCGCAGGTGCTCAGGGCTGCGGCAGGGAGAGATGCCTCTCCCCAAACCCCAGACCTGCTGCGGTGTCCCTCCCGCGACTCCAACTCAGCCCAGCCCCGGACCTGCCGCAGCTGGGGGACAGGCACCCCTCCCCTGGCCCCGACCCAGCCCGGCCCCGGACCTGCCGCAGCCGGGGGACAGGCACCCCTCCCCTGGCCCCGACCCAGCCCGGCCCCGGACCTGCCGCAGCTGGGGGACAGGCACCCCTCCCCTGGCCCCGACCCAGCCCGGCCCCGGACCTGCCGTAGCTGGGGGACAGGCACCCCTCCTCCAGCCCAGCCCAAGCCCGGACCTGCCCCGGCCGGGGAACAGGCGCCTCTCCGCCCAGCCCAGGTGCTGCTGCTGCGGGGAGAGAGTACTGGGAGAAGTCCTCTCTCCCTACCGTAGCCCCGGGAAGCCCCACTGCACCCCAAACCCCTCATCCTCAGCCCCAGTCCAGAGCCCGCACCTCCAGCCAGAGCCCTCACCTCCCGCACTCCAACTTTCTGCCCCAGCCGTAAGCCCCTCATCCCCGGCCCCACCCCAGAGCCTGCACCCCCAGCCAGAGCCTCACCCCCCTGTACCTCAACCCTCTGCCCTAGCCCCCTCCCACACTCCGAACCCCTCAGCCCCACACATCACTGTCACACATCACCTCCATATTGGACAAATTAGAGGGGACCCTGACCCCTACCTAGTCACATGCCCCTTCTGGACAGGGCTTCACCTGGGCTGCTTAGTCCCACACTTCCGAGGAAAACCTGAACACACAGGTAGAATTAGCGCCAATCTCCCTGTTATTCCCTGACTCCACAGTTTAACTGTAATGCATCTGTGGTACTTCAAGCCAGCTTTACTCTGTACTTTGCATGTCAGTGATTTCCACATACTGATCTGTGGCCTCACTGGCATGCAGAAGTGCGTAAGGCTGTGGAATAAAGTATTGCTAGATTTGTAAGCAATTCGGGGCAGAGGCTGTCTGCTTGTTATGTGTTTGTTCAGTTCCTGGCAGAATGTGCGCCTAGCCCAGGGCTGGTGTTCCTAGCCGCTATTGAAATACAAATAAAACAACAGCATTGCATTTGAGACAGAATGTGTGATCATGTAATTACAGACTAACAGCTGTCCACAAGGAATGAAATGAGTTGCCAGTTCAAGCATCAATTACAGTAGAATTGTCAACCTTACCAACCTTACTATAGGTCAGTTACCAAGAGACGCATGCAGCTTGAATGATCACGAACCACCAGAAGAGGTTCTTTCTCTGGTAGCCCCCCAGGCCCTTTTCTCTGAGCTGCAGATTATCCTGTTTTGCCATAACTTCAGAAAGGATCAAATCCAAACTGAACGGTCACAGTTATAAGTGACTTTAGGAAATGACAGGCTGGTTTTTTGTTTTTTTTTAGCTAAATATGACAATTTACTATCCATATTACCACGATGGTTCATGCATCCGAAGAAGTGGGCTGTAGTCCACGAAAGCTTATGCTCTAATAAATTTGTTAGTCTCTAAGGTGCCACAAGTACTCCTGTTCTTCTTTTTGCGGATACAGACTAACACGGCTGCTACTCTGAAACATTTCTCAACAGTATCTCAATATTTAATTTGCTAAATGCAATTAGCAAACCCACCATTTGTAAGTGTATTTAAACAAAAGTATTTATGACTGTGCTTTTCACCTCACTAAAACACTCATTACAAAAATAATTATTTTGAATTAGTCCTGGGACTTACAATAGGCAATTTGCCTTCCCACTGTTGTATTTTATCTAACCAGTTCAGATTATTTCAGAAGAAAAGTGGCGGTGTCTTAACAAGTAACATTAACTCTTTCAAATTAATTAACGTGACATTTCTTCCTTAGACACCATCAACTTAGCCTTGAATAGAGACTGGGAATGGCTGAGCCATTACAAACATTGAATCTATTTCCCCATGTTAAGTATCCTCACATCTTCTTGTCAAACGGTCTGTAATGGGCCATCTTGATTATCACTACAAAAGTTTTTTCTCTTAATTAATTAGCCTCTTAGAGTTGGTCCCTCCTTTTCATGTTCTCTGTATGTGTATATATATCTCCTTACTATAAGTTCCATTCTATGCATCCGATGAAGGGGGCTGTAACCCACGAAAGCGTATGCTCAAATAAACTTGTTAGTCTCTATGGTGCCACAAGTACTCCTGTTCCATTTCTTCCTTTGTTATCCCCAGACAAGTCAGTGTCCTTCCAAAATACTCTGTGCTGACTTTAACACTGTGTTCCGATTAGCTTAACATGAGAAAGCATTCCTCTACAAAAGTTATCTGTAAGGCCACTTAGTTCTTTCACTCCCTTTCGCTGAAATATCTTGCCAGGGCTGGAGTCTAAGATAATCTCAAACCACTGCAGAAATATTGATTTACAAATTAAACAGCTATTACCACTTGCAGAATCTCTTGATGTAGCTACTGAGAGGGTAGTTAAGGGTGAGCTGGCCTGAGGCCATGTCGACAATCAGAAAAGAAGGTGAGACTACAAGAAGATAACTAACACAGTGTAAAATGCTAGTACAACCAGAACAAGTTGTGGTTTTAACCTCAATGTACCTGGTCCACAGGCTTGTAGAATTGGGTCTTTACGTCTAATTTTTTTTTTTGCAAGCTTATCCCAAAAATGGGCAAATGCATTACTTTCAACTTGAACAGTATACTTTGGCCTCCAGCATGTGTATCAGTTCTGTGCCCAGAGCAACCATAAACCCTTGAGGTGTTGCATAAAGAAGCCAGAGTTGCCACTTTTCACAGTTTTATGGTGAGGCCTGTGATATTTGGTTTTGGTTTCGTGGCTTCTCATCATCTCCTGCTTTTTGACCTCACACTCATGACATTTTTGCCTTTATGCAAAATGGTCCCCATCTCTCATTGTGGTCAATGGAAGTGAAACCACAGGCTGCCCTCAACCAATATGGCTGCCACTTTTCTACAGCCTTTGCAGGTGAAAGTGAGCCTGCCCCTAGTAAAAGATGGCTTCCATCTCTTATTGTTTTCAATGGGGCTGAAGCAAGACTGTGCTCAGGGAAGATGGTGGTCCCTATGTCAGCATGGGGGGCCAGGAGAATGTGGAGCAGTCAGGAATGGGACTGGGGACGAGGAGCGTGTTAGGAAACCGGACAGGAATGTATTAGTCAGAAGAGTGGTGGGAGCAAGAGGCAGCCTGAAGAGGTGCAGGGGAAGGTGGGATGTAGGCGGGAGATGAAAGAGGTGCAGCAGGAGGAACCTGAGGAGGTGAAAGCAAGGGAGTGGGTTAACAGTGAGGGAGAACCCAAGAACAGGAGACCACATGGCACAGAAAGGGAATGCAAGGACAGCGTGATGGAGAACTTGAGTGGGCAGAAAGCTTTCTGTGGTAGGAAGAAAGGATCATGATAAAGAAATGATAAAGAACTGGAGAGCCACAGGGCAACTCTCCACCCATGAGGTGCAGAGAGGTGAGTAGATCCCCCTGCTAAGTAGTCAACGAGCAGGGCAGTTTTTTAAATGTGCATTGGAGGTTGGGTTTTGAATCTGAGATGATCACATTCACGAATGGGGGCAGGCAGCTTCTCTGGAAGAGCTTAGGAATCAGGAGGCAGATAATACACAAACACACACAAAGCTCATTTAAAAAAAAACAAGTCTCGTGATTTTGCAGCCAATCTCACAATTTTGCAATGCTTGGGGTTGGCAATCCCAGGGAAATGCTGCTCTTTGTTATAGCAGTGGGAATTGTGCTGCTACGGCCCATGATACACTCAGTACCTTTCTTTTGCTAGGACAGCTTTTCTTCCCGCCTCCCACTCCCCCCCCCACAAGTTCCTTAAATTAAACTCATCTTAAAATATAAACATGCTTTATTTTCCAAACACTTGAATGGGCTTATTGTTTCCACCATTTATATGTAACATTAGAGTTTAATCATGAAGTTGTTAACCATAAAAAATATTAAATAAGTGAGTATGGAACATTTAAAAAAATTAGCGAGTGTTTCAGAATGAGCACTTGGAAAGAAAATGTATGCATCGAAACAATGGAGAATTACAATTAAGAGCTCTAGGGATCTCAGACTGATTTGTCCAGCTATTACTTAGTCATTTCAATTTAAATTAAAATTGTAACTATTTTCGAGTCTACTAAAAATATGTGGTGTCACATTAAGAGTTTTAATGGAGCTTTCTCCGGGGAATGCAAAAAAGCGAGTTGGTAGCACATAAATAACTATATATTGGAGAGTGAATAAATTCTCTGCCAAAAAACCAATGCGATAAAAACAAAAATGACAGTGGATTATTCTATATCCTCTAATGAAGCGAAGCCCGCACATTAAACCAAAGAAACAGTTCACAGGGTGTCTAATTCGACATCACTTTTTCAGAGCTGACTGATAAAAAAATAAATCTGGCGGCCTGATTTTTTTAACTTGATGAACACCGGTGTAAAGTATGCCGCATATTTTGTTCCCAAAGTAAAATAATACTTTTTAACATTACAAAAAGAAAGAAAAAAGAAAACCCACAAAACCCGAATAAGTTGATCTGTTCTATCTGATATCCCCGACTTATGGAAAATTGGATTAGTCAAGGCTTTAACAACTGCGGAACATGCTCAGAGAAATAAACAGGATTTCTAGGGAGCCAATTTATTCAAATCTACTTAAACATGCGAGGTGCAGATCTGACCAAACAAAATATATTAACGTACTATAACAAAACCAGATTTACGACGGGACTGGCTGGGACTGAAAATGGGCTATGGATCCTGGAGTGAAATGCTGTTCTCACTGAAATCAAAAGTAGTTTTGAGCAAGATCAGACCCCAACTCAACTTTACCTGGCTCACAGGAGTAGTACTCCATTGAGTGCAGTGGAGCCACCTGTGTGAGCAGCCAGGACCCCCGACTCAGCCCAGGATGCAGCCACAGGAAGTCATTATCTGGAAGCTGTTTGGTCAGTGAAGGGAGGGGAGCTGGTAGCCTCAGGCAAGTGTTCACATCACAAAAACCAGCCCCAGTATTGATGCTAGGAGGCAGGCTCAGCCCAGACTAGACCTGAATGGTCATGGAAACTGAGCCATCTTCTTCCTCCAAGGAATGGTCCCTCCTGGACAGAAGTGATGAGAAACTTGGACCCTAACCCTAGAAATAGTCATGCACAGGAGTGACTTTATGTACCCGAGGAGCCCTATTCAATTATCCGATGTGTGTTTGCAGGATTGGAGTCTTACAGTGTGAGTCTGTAACCTCACTGACCGGTGTGTGTTACATGTCCCTGTCTGTCAGAGCCTGAGACCCACCTACAGAGGGGTGAACACCTTAGATCAAGTTATAGCAGCTCATGCTTTTCACTCCAAAGGCCCCATGGTCAATCCTCAGTGCTGACTAATATGGTGCTCATCACAGATACCCAGGCAAGCTTTCAGGAGTGTAAATCTAGCATAAGCACTGAGGTTTTACCATAAATATACACATTATCTTAAAACCCAGCCGAAGAGTAGCCAGGTCAGCTTTGCGATTGTTGGGATCCAATTTGAGAGCCTGAAGGTTGGTTGGTAGACACACACTGAAGTAATGGGCAGGATATGGACCAATAACATTGACCAACTATTTTATGAGAGCCTAAATGTAGGTTCCTAAATCCACATTTAGGTGCCTCCATCAATGGCCTGAGTTTCCAAAGCAGCCAAGGACCCAACAGGTCCTTTCGTCTTCTATTTTCAGACTGATGATTATAGAAAAATCATAACTGAAGCTGTTTGCCTTTACATGTCAGGGTGGTTAGAAAGTATACTAGAGCTCATTCACATCACAGGCCGGACTTTTCCAACTGTGTCTCACTTGAGACCCCTTAAAGGGGCCTGATCATTCCAGGTAGGTTTGAAAATACACATTTCATTTCAATTCTAAAAAGTTGGTCAATCTTTACCAGTGTAGGCTGGAGTTGAGTGGGGGGGGGGGTCCTTCTCCTGAAATGGAGGTGCTTCACTTTCAAAAATGTGGAGACCTAGTCCATTCCATGACTCAGGTAGCATTTTCACTGAGCTGTTACATTAATGTATATGGGCATCTACTGCCAAGCGCCCAGGTTTCGGTCATCAAAACGATGATTCCTCAGTGCAGGAATTACTGAACGAAGTCCTCGGGTCTGTGTAATGAAGGTGGTCAGACTGGAGAGAGAATCAAAGTGGTCCTTTCTGGCCTTAACATTCTGTGACTTTAATACATTAAAACAAAACAAAAGCCTAGAGGGAAAAGGTGGAGACCTTACAATGCAACCGCCTGCTATAGAACAAAATCCCCCCAATCCCTGCTGAGTAAATCAAAGCATTTCAAGGGCTGACCAAATCAGTGAAATGTGTTTCCATTCTGAAACATGACTGTTAAACAGCACCACTTAGTTCTATATTTCTTGCGCTTCAGTTAATTTCTATCATGGTCTAGGATCTGAATCAAGCAAAAGTTCTTTCCTTTTCTTGCTTCATCATCATCATCATCAGCAACGATAATGAAGACCTTGCAGGCCAAATATGCCCTATATAACGACCCGGACAACTTCATTGCCTTCAGTGATGTTGGATCGGTCTGAAAGTCAGCAAATATGCGGTGCTTAACAGATGACAGAACAAAGCGGCGAATGTATTTAGGCATTCTGAGGTGACAAAATCCATTTTCCAGACGTTAGACAGGCTTTGATCACAGAACATTATATTGTAAGCTTTTGGGTGAAGACGTCGTCATGCTATTACATTTTTCAAGGACCAGCAGATTAAAGCTTTAGGCCCTGGCAAGTACTGCCAAAAGTATTAAAAGGAAGCAGACTCCAACCTTGTTATCTGTCTGTCCCACCAATAACGGGCTGTGGGTTTTAGACATTTGAGGAGTGCTCCATATGGCATTCTTGTTTGTTTGCTTTTTAAAATGCTACATTATTTTCATAAATTACAGATGTCAGCCCAATAATTCCCTGGGGTTAATATATTGACTTTAATTAAAGTAAAACAAAGGGCAGATAATTAGTCTAACAGTCTGAGCCCCTGATTGATTCTGAAAAACAAATTTCTGTTATGTTTTTCTCTGAGCTGCGTTCTACGTTGTTCCCATATTCCAAACTTTGTCATCATTAACAGTTACTCAGTTTGATTTTTTTTTATTATTATTAATGTGTCTGTTTCCCCTTTCCTTCAAAACACATTTTCATCTTTGTTTCAGCGTCTGTCTCTCAAGGTCAGCAGAAAACTTTGCTAACATTAGCGTAGACCAGACCCAGACTAACAATTTGGGCTTTCTGGTTCTTCACGTACTGTATAGTAACATCAGCTGATATCATGTATCACGGGGCAATCTACTCACTGAGGGGGCCCCTCCTTGGGGCCATGTCTGGGGATTAGCTCCACTCAGATCTGACATCCCCTTGCTGCACGCCCTGTCATCTCTCTCTCATCCCTGTGACCCCCCAGGGGACTACGTCCTCGTGGCTTGGGCCTCCGGCCAGGTCACTAAAGTCTTCCCCTTCAGAGGTATCAAAGTCTTCCCATACCAACGGTCTCAGGTGGCCTTCTCATGCACTTCCCTGTGGCTGGTAGTGGAACCCAGGCCTGCCCTCTGCAAAGGACCCTATCTCTAGCTACGGTGGCCTGCTCACTCCCAGACCCTGTTGTTCTTCCCCTGGACTCCTTCCTACATCTTCTTACTTCTCAGCTCTACCTTCTGGCTCTGGGTTTACCAGCCCAAACTCCTTCCTTCCCCCCAGAGTAACTGCAGGCTACCTAGCACAGTAGCCTCAAAGAAACCTACTTCCAGGGAGTGACTACAGACTACTTCCCTAGGGCCCCCTTTTGTTGCCAGCTATCCTAGCCCTGTTCCTTCTCAGCTGGGCACCATCATCATTCAGGGGATTATTTAGCCCACCTAATTCTACTCATCTATGGCCTAGCTGATTAACTGGCCCCTTCTCAGCCTCCTTAACCCCTTCTTAGGCTGGTGTGGGGTGAACACCCCATCACATCACATATAGGTCAACACATTAGCCTGGCAAATAGTTTTGGATATAGTTGTGGTGTGGGGTGTTTTTTTTTTGTTTTGTTTTTTTAAATATGCTGTAGGTCAAACAGACATTATTCTGAGGTAGTCCCATCCCATGGCCTCTGTTATACAGGAGGTCAGACTAGATGGTCACAGTGGTCCCTTCTGGCCTTAGAGTCTATGAATCTTTATTCATCTGTGTATTTAACACACTCTAACATACAAAGGACAGTAACCTGCACAAACACCTGGATAGAAGAGCAGTTACCCAAAATTAGCCCTGGTCCTCTCCAAAGGAAAGAGTCAACCACCAGGATCCTCTGTCAACAAAACCATCATCAGTGGCCTCAGAAGCTGCCACCGTATCTAAACACAGGGAATTTTGAACCAGATTCCGAGCTGCCCTGCGCTTGTTATGTGTGACACTCTGTACCTCAAAGTAGCAGCCTGGAACCCCATATTCACCACTGTGATATGATTGTTTTATACATTGCAGGCTTTGTGAGGTATCATTTTAAAATGATTGATCTGTTAAACATGAATGTCCTGGTGGATTGTATGTGCTATCACTGTACATGCAGTTATTGCTCTATGTGCTACTGAATTACGTTGTGAGGTTGGGAAACGCCCACAGCCGGCCTTTCAGTTGCAACAAAGGTAGGCCAGATAGTGATGATGGCCCATCAAGAAAAGAATTCACTATAGACTTTAAGGTCAGAAGGGACCATTATGATCGTCTAGTCCGACCTCCTGCACAACGTAGGCCACAGAATCTCACCCACCCACTCCTGTAACAAACCTGCGTCTGAGCCATTGAAGTCCTCAAATCATGGTTTAAAGAATTCAAGGTGCAGAGAATCCTCCAGCAAGTGACCCATGCCCCACGCTGCAGAGGAAGGTGAAAAACCGCCAGGGCCTCTGCCAATCTGCCCTGGAGGAAAATTCCTTCCCAACCCCAAATATGGCGATCAGTTAAACCCTGAGCATGTGGGCAAGACTCACCAGCCAGCACCCAGGAAAGAATTCTCTGTAGTAACTCAGATCCCACCCCATCTAACATCCCAGCACAGGCCATTGGGCATATTTACTGCTAATAGTCAAAGATCAATTAATTGCCAAAATTAGGCTATCCCATCCCCTCCATAAACTTATCAAGCTTAGTCTTGAAGCCAGATATGTCTTTTGCCCCATGTGCTTTCAAGGGAAACAAAGCAGTCTTTGTTTTGCACAGTAATTACCATGCAGTTCTGTTCATCACAGAGTAATGGTTTGTACACTTGGTAGTTCATTACAAGACAAGTGCAGCCCAAGTCTACAGACTTGTACTCTGGAGCCCATTGAGTATACGTGTGCAATGGGACTCCAAAGTAGGAAAAGCCACATACAGACACAGTCTGAGCTAGTGTCACATAAGTTTCTCCCTGTCATTCTGCAAGTTGGTCGCACTCCTACTTCTAAGGCCAACAGGTGTTCGTTGCCAAGAGCACTCATAACATAGCAGCTTCTGCACAAACAGCAGTGGCAACATAGACTTGTAGGACTGGAAGGGACCTCGAGAGGTCATCTGGTCCAGTCCCCTGCACTCAAGGCAGGACTAAGTATTATCTAGACCATCCCTGACAGGTGTTTGTCCAACCTGCTCTTAAAAACCTCCAATGATGGAGATTCCACAACATCTCTGGGCAATTTAGTCCAGTGCTTAACCGCCCTCAGAATTAGGAATTTTTTCCTAATGTGCAACTTAAACCACCCTTGCTTCAATGTAAGCCCATTGCTTCTTGTTCTACCATCAGAGATTAAGGAGAGCAATTTTTCTCCCACCTCTTTGTAATAACCTTTTATGTACTTGAAAAGGTATGTCCTCTCTGTGTCTTCTCTTTCTCTAGACTAAACAAATCCAATTTTTTTTCAATCTTCCCTCATAGGTCATGTTTTCTAGACCTTTAAATCATTTTTGTTACTCTTCTCTGGACTTTCTCCAATTTGTCCACATCCTTCCTGAATCACCCAGGAACTGGACACAAAATTCCAGTTGAGGCCTAATCAGCGCAGAGTACAGTGGAAGAATTACTTCTCAGGTCTTGCTTACAACATTCCTGCTAATACATCCCAGAATGATGGGGGTTTTTTTGCAACACTGTTGACTCATATTTAGCTTATGATCCACTATGACCCGGAGATCCCTTTCCGCAGTATTCCTTCCTAGGCAATCATTCCCCATTATGTATGTGTGCACATGATTGTTCCTTCCTAAGTGGAGTACTCTGCAGTTATTCTTATTGAATTTCATCCTATTTACTTTAGAGCATTTCTCCAGATCATTGTGAATTTTAATCCTATCCTCCAAAGCACTTGCAATCCCTCCCATCTTGGTATTGTCTGCAAACTTTATAAAATGTACTCTCTATGCCATTACCTAAATCATTGATGAAGATATTGAACAAAAGCAGATCAGATCCCTTCAGGCTCCACTTGATATGGGCTTCCAGCTTGACTGTGAACCATTGATTACTCTCTTGGACCAGTTTTCCAACCACTAACTTATGCCCCAAAAGTTGGCAGTCTCCATGCCAATGTGGTTGTTTTCTCCTTTGTTAAGTCTGTCCACCAGGAAGCTAGTTCATGTCCAATGACCCTGGTTTGAATTTTGTCCAATTATTTTCATTTAAAGTCCTCATGATAGTGCTGTGTTGTCACAATCAACCTCAGCTAGATCTGTACATGTGCCCAGTGTCATATGGTCATGTTTCAAAGCCACTATCCTGACCTTCAAGTCACTGAAGATTCACATGTTCTGATACCAACATGAAGTAAACCAAGTAGCTAGCTTGAGGGAGAATTACCAAAGTGCTCATCTAGAAAAACTGACTTTATCTTGGACAAATTGACTTTAGATTCATTGCCCATCTATTGCCTTGATCTTAACCTAAGTTAAAGAGTGTAAGGACCATGTATGCATGTGCAGCTCCTAGAATGGGCTTTTGGATGCTACCATGATACATGACCAACAATAGTCTGCTCAGTGTTTCAGCCAGCAGCATTCAGTGCTCAGAGGAAGTCAAGCCAGCTATTACCAGCAGGTCAGAACAGTGGTCCCCCAACTTTTTACCTCACCCCCCCCCCTTACATGTCTGCACCCCTACTCCCTGGGACTGGGAGCAGGACTGTGGCTGCGGGAAAGGGGGGTGTTATGGAGAGGGCTAAGGGGGCTAAGGCTGGGGTGGGTACAGAGCCATGGCCCTGGGCATGAAGCTGGCCTAGGCCCCGGGCATGAAGCTGGCCTAGGCCCCAGCAGCAATCCCCTCAATGTTCCTCTGCAGCCCTCAGGGGGACACACCCCAGTTTGGGGAGCTGTCATAGAAAAAAAAAAAAAATCTTGTCTGTAGGAGTGTTCTAAATTTTTGACACAGCTCTGTAGAAACCATATCTTGGTCTTGCATCCACCAGGAACACCTAGTAGCTCTAATGTTGTAATATTCTCCCTCTCCCTGCTCTGATTGGCTTAAGCTCAGGCTGCAACTGTGTAAGATATGCAGAGCCCTGCATAGTGGTGGCTTTCTTCATAGCCCAGGAAGAGTTACTGAAAATGCTTCATTACTGTAACTTTTCTGTATTTTACAAGATATTTTGGCAGAGTTCTTTGCGCTGCTCTGTGTACATTTGCAGAAATATAATCTTCCTTACCACTGCTCTTTGGATTTAAATTAGTGTCTATTTGTATCACCAGGATTCTATGTGGTATTTTACAGGGATGGGTAACAATCTGTTCACCCTTTAGCAATGATTAACGCAATGCACTGTAAAGGCAACATCTGCCTGAAGAGCTCTGGGTAAGCTCAAAAGTTTGTCTGACCAACAGGAGTTGGTCCAATCAAAGGTATTGCCTCACCCACCTTGTCTGTAATAGCACAACTTGGTCATCTCACAACTATTGAGCCAAAACAGCTACCAAAACTTTAGCCTCCTGTGGATTTGCTTAACCAGCTGTGCATGTTTGAAGTTTTATAGATCAATCCAACAATAGTAATAGCATCCGTAGACCAAGACTCCAGCAATGTCCTCACTGCCCGTTTGAATTGCTTCCGGTTACTGCCTCTGCACCCACCGGGATGGAATACCTCTAGAACGGCTTGGATTGAGAAGTTTCTGGAATCCCCGACATAGCTCTAAGCTTCGAAGTGCTATCACTCCAGGATCAGAAAGCATGCACGCAGTTGTTGCCTTCTCTAAGGCTTAGTAATGAATTACCATACGCTATAAAATTTTATATGGGTTTATCGTTTAAATCCTAGCATTGTTGGCTTAACATATTTATTGAAGTCAATCCTATTTTGTTCAACATATTGAGCATATAGTTTAACTAGTAACCACAGCTGTGACTTAGTTAACGATCTCAATAAATCCTACTTCGACAGGAAAAGAATTATGTAAATGAATTTGTTTTCTGCCCAACATGTACTTTAACTGATAAGACACTGTAAAGATTATTTTTGGTATTAGAAAACTAACCACTCTTATTTGGCCCTTAATTTTATACCCAAGAGAGGAGCCCAGTTTACTATATTTATAAAATGTTTATTTCAGAAAGAAATTACACTTACAGAATACAAATAGTTGAAAGTTCACACCCATACGAGACAGGGACATCTAGAGACAGCAGTTGATATACAAAGATACATGATTAAAAAAAAAGACAAAGGACAGATAAGTTTGTCACATTTATTCACAAATTAGTGTATTTAAAAACAGATCCGTTCTTTGAACAATTTTTAGAAGATAAAAAAATTAGTGTGAAGCAGTGTAAAAAACTGTTATTTAGGATATGAATCCTCTATTAGTTACATCTTGCAGCTAGATAGGATATCTTCCACTAGTCTCTTGTAGACCCACGCATCGCCTTTAAGCCGTTGCCTCCTGATACCCACTACTTCAGGTTTACTAAGCTGGCACACTTCTAGCTCAAATTGCATCGTCACTTTGCCAAAATCTGACTGTGTTTGACATTTCAGGGTATAGCTGCATAGACAAGACAAGAAGAAACAGAATAGTCATGGAGTTGTTTTAATACCCATCAGGAGGTTGGCAACATGAAAGCTTAAGCGGGTACAATTAATACTTCCCACACAAAGTATCCCACTGAGATTCAGCAGTGTGAGCAAACAGCTCAAACAAGGTTAGGTGAAATGAAAGCTAGTTCCCTTTTGGAAAAGGATACCTTGTCTGCAAATGCTAATGCGGAGCACAAGGTCTCCCTAGCCACAAGAACTGCTGCCTGCCTCTCCTGGGAATGGAGGTCTATGGCAAAGAATAGAAAGCGTGGGGAGGATTTTATATTTTTCTCTAGTCAGACTATCTTCTGCAGATATGACAGCAACATCCCTCTTGTGAGGCTGCCCCTAGTCTCCTGCATCAGGCTCAGATTGCAGCCATCTTCCAGATGAAGAGAAATTGAGCCATCCTGCTCTCTGCAGATGCAGCACTGCACAGGGCCAGCTACAGATCACCTCTTGCCAGCTGGAGGAGTGAAAGACCAGGCTCTGATCTTTGAATCACCAGGTCACAGAAGTTTGTCACTTTAATGCAGCTAAATGCATCTTCCTGGAACATGAAGTTGAACACTTGTACGAGGAGGCTCATCTTTTTAAATGCCTTCCCTCAAGAAGGGAAGAGCATTTTAAAAAGCCAAGCATCGACCCAAGTTATGGTCCGCATTTTACACACTAGGAAATTTCGGTAGACACACATTCAGTCTTTTGACGAGTGTCAGTTAGCAGCAGAACCAGGAATAGAGCCCAGATTGCACTCCCTAACCACCAGATCCTGCAAGTTAAACACATCTATTCAATGGCTGGCACTGTACAGACAGGTAGTAAGGCTCACATTGTGTCAGCTAGGAATTATAGTATTTTAAGTGGTATTATATGAAGGTCACCGTGATCTCCATCATGATAGCACTAAACTGCCTTATCTTGGCAAACAGGACAGTATCAGAATGAGTCTTTGCTGTCAATGAAAACCACAAGAGATAGGATTAGCTCAGTTTGCTCAGCTTCTTTAAATAAGTTGCTACAACATGTGTGACAGATCAGCACAGGAGACTGACTATTCACATTCGTATGAGAGAGTAAAGGAATTTTAGGATACATTTGTTTTGCATCAGATAGGCAATATTTACCACATGGATGTGTCTCATGTGGTCTAATAGGAGGTACAATATTTAACAAGAGGCAATGTGAGGCGAGAGAGAGAGTGTTGAATGCTTTGCTTTAGCAAAACTAGAGAACTAGCAACTTGGGCAAAGACAAGCTGGAATGAGTTTTGCTGACACTTGACTTACCCCTTCTGTACATAGTCAACCTGTTTCTTTGGGAGGATGGTCATTATTTCATTCAATAGCTGGTCTGGATTCAGTAGTTTAGTTGTGGTCACATTGTAATGAGCCTGAAAAAAAAGCATAAGCAGCTCAATCAGAAAGACAAACTTGTTTTTACTATTTACACCAAACACCAGGGATTCTGTGGCAATGGATGTCTTAAGAGGTTACTCACCTTACACAGTAACCGTGGTTCGAGGGGTGTCTGCCTAAGGACGCACCATGTGCCACAAGCCCTTGATCGGAGGAGGTTTTCCTGTTAGCAGCATACATTTGGCCTGTGCATATGCTCTATACCAGATGGTTTAAAAAAAAAAAAAAAAAATTCTAGCGACCCAGTTGAAGAAAACTGATGCCGGACCCAACGGAGCTGAGGTATGTGGGAGGGGCTTAGGGCTGGGGCAGAGGGTTGGGGTGTGGGAGTGAGGGCTGGAGGGGGGAAGGAGATGAGGGTTTGGGGACTCAGGTCTTGGGATTACCTTGGGCAGCTCCTGGTCAGCTGTGAGGAGGGGGTGCTAAGGCAGGCTTCCTGCCTGTCCTGGCACCACGGACTGCGCTGCGCCCAGAGAGCAGCCAGCAGCAGGCCCAGCTCCTAGGCAGAGGTGCGCTAGCAGCTCCGCAAGGCTCTCACCTGCAGGCACTGCCTGTCCGCCCGCCAGGCTCTCATTGCACTCATTAGCTGGGAATTGGTCAGAGCTAGTGCTCGGGGCGGGGGCAGCGCGTGGAGCCCCATGGCGTCCCCACCTGGAGCCAGACCTGCTGTTGGCCACTTCCACGGCACAGCACGGTGTCTGAACAGGTAGGAACTAGCCTGCCTAGCTGGGCAGCACTGCCGATAGGACTTTTAAACGGCCCACTCGGCGGTGCTGACCAGAGCCGTCGCAACGCAGTGCTGGGTCGCAACCCACAGTTTGAAAACCACGTGCTGTACCCCAAGGGTATATAGGGCTGCATGGGCGAACTGCCCTCAGTTCTCTGAACAGCCAACCAGCACCTGTCTGAAGCAGGAGGGAGGACAGGTAGTGGAGCACCCAAAGGTGACCATATGCAAGTTGTGAGGATACTGAGTTGTGCTCCTTATCTTCATTGTGCTCAGTGATGTGTGTTGTCAGATATTGTTGGAGCTGGGCAGACCAAACATTTCATTGATTCCCCCCCACCAGTCTAGGGAGTTCTTCACCTGCAGGAGAAAAAGTTACCTCCTTGTCCAAAGTTGTGTCTGGTTGAGCAATAGATTCTTCTGAACCACCCCCGAAAGCAGTGGAGGCATCGTCTGTCACAAAGGTGCAAGCTGCCATATGACTCAGGAGCTGCTAACAGTTCCTTACTGTAGTACGGGGCTTCCCTAATTGTCCCAACCAGATTTGACAACAGTTATGAATCTGTCTGTAGGAAAGCAGGCCCTGGCTACCAACAAATCCAAATATACCCTTATGAACTGTATTCTCTCTATAGGGGCCAAATACTGAATTCTTCATGTTTAGCTGGAGACCCAATTCCTGTAAGAGAAAGGTGTCTGGATGGAAGTGAATACTGCTTTGTAAGTTCAGCCCTTGAATAGCCAGTTGTCTAGATACAGGAAAACTAGAATTGCTTCTTGCCAAAGGTAAGCAACTACTCCCTCTAGAGCCTTTGAAAGCACCCTTGGGTCCAAAGAGAAGAACTCTGAATGTAAAATGGTTCAGGCCCATGGTGATATGTAGGTATCCATATAGCAATACAGGAGAAATAGGCATACTGTAGGTCAAGGGCTGACAGCCAAGGGCCTGCCTTTAGAGAAGGGATGATAGCTGCCAGAGTCACTATCCTGAATTTGAGACTTCAATCTTTGATCAGTCATAGTAGATCCAATTTATGGTCTCTACCCTCTGTCCTCCTTTGGCATGAGAAGAAATACTTCGGGTAAAACCTTTTACCCCTGTGAGGGATGGGGCCAGTTCTATTGCTCCTAAATAAAAGGAGGGAGTGAACTTCTTGACTCAGTACAGTCTCATGAGAGGGGCCCTGAAGAGGGATGAGGAAGGGGAGATCATGCAGAGGATTGTGTAGCCTGATAACCTCCATGACCCCCTTGTCTGCAATATGATACCAGGTCTATTGGAAATGGGGAAGGTGGACAAAAGACTGTAGTTTGCAAACTGAGGGGAGGATTCAAGCCCTTGGCCAACCCATCAAAGCTGTTTTAGTGATGACTAGGTACTTGCTGAAAGAGGTTAAGCAGCTCTTTTGCTGTGGAATTAGTCTTTCTAGCAGGTTTGGTGGTTCTGTGAAAGCCAGAGAAATGACCCAGGTGCAATCTCTGGGCAGTTTGAGATGCGCTAAATCTTTTGTTTGTAGGGGTATATAACCCCCTGCCAGGCCTCAGTGTGGTCCTGGAGTCCTTCAGCATGTGCGGGGACTCATCCCTAGTCCCCCAGAAGGAGCTGCTGACCATCAAATAGGAGGTCCTCAGCAGTATTCGGAACCTCTCCAGGGAATCAGGACAGCTGGAGCCATGGTGCCCTGCGCATGACAATAGCTGTGGTGATGGACCTTGCAGCAGCATCCAAGAATGCTTGGAGAGGGATTCTGGCTCTTCTGACCCTCCTTAATGATGGCTTGGAAGTGTTCTCTAGGCTCCTGTGGACAGTGCTCAGTAGAGGTTGCAAATTTGTTGTAATTCATGAAGTCATAGGTGATCATGGCCAAGTGATATTTGTGAACTTCCAATTTCAGATCACAAACTGATTACGCCTTTCATCCAAAAAGGGGTAACCTCTTCTGGTCCTTATGATAAAGGATAGGCTCTGAGTAATGCTGTTTACCCTGTTTGCTTACAGCATCCACCACCAGGGAATTAGGTGAGGGTGGGAAACAAGTTCTGAGTCCCTTCAGGGAACACATTTCTTATCAGGCCACTTATTAGTTAGTGGGATGGTTGCAGGAGTTTGCCTCAGTCTTTGCTAGATCCAAAAATACTTCATTAATGGGTAATGCAACCCAGATAGATGTGCTGCAATCAGCAACAGCCAGGAGCTTGTGTTGTGAGTCACCCTTTAGATACCTCTTGAGGAAGTTAGTCAGTCAGCCACCCTCTTGACAAGGTCCTGGAACTGATCAATTATTGGCCATTGATGGTGGAGGCATAACTGCATTGTCTGGAGAAGAAGACAAAATAGGGGTTTGAGAAGTGCCTTTGTTTGCCTGCCCTACCCTTCTGTTCTTCAAAGGTCTCCTTGTGTTGGGGGTTTGGTTGAGGTGACTGTCCCCCTAGTCTCCCAGTGCAATGGAGCAGGTGTCCAGCAAACTGCTACACCATCCAAAGATCCCAGTATGGACATTGGGGAGGCCCATACACGAGAGGGGTGGTACCCAGGACCAATCCCACCATCCCTGATGTGGATGAGAATCCTTGTCAAAGTATGGGTATCTATAATGATGGAGAGAGGAATCCTGCACTGACTAGGAGACTGATTTAATGTTTCCTTCAGCCTCCTTTATGGCCTCCTGCAAAATAATATTCAAAAAAAAAAAGTCAGAGGGAAGCCTGTGGCACTGGGAAGACATGGTAATCCAGAGTCATCTAGCACCCATAAGCGGTGGGAACTCTGGTTCAAACACTGAAGTCCCTGGAGTAGCAAAATTCCTGAGGTACCATTGGTACCGACAGCAGTTGAAGTGGATGGTACCATTGGTCTGGAGCATGCAGGCACCAGCAGCAAACGTCTGGTGCTTCACTTTTGTCAGTACCAATAGAGCTGAGTGGAAAGGCACTACCGGTAAGACTGATGCAGATGGTGTTGATCTAGAAGAAGTGCACATCCTGGACCTTCCTAATCCTTTAGACTATACGAGGTACCTGCTGGATCCATGCTTCTCTGAATTACTCCAGGATCTCCCTGCTCTGCTGGTACCAGAGGAAGAGTCTTGCCTGCATGGCATAGTGTGGCGATGTCAAGGTCTCTGACACAGTAGACTTAGTGGGAGATCAGCATCTCTTCCACCACAAGGAATCAGCTCCCAAGACTGAGCTCCTCTTTGGAGCCAGAGATCTTCCCCTTCTTAGGAGAGGTCAAAGGGGCACTGGATCTGTCTGGAGACAGATGTACGGGGGGGGGGGGGGGGGGGGGGTCTCCTGACTTGACTCTGAAGTGGGTTGATGGAAGTGCTTGATCACCAAGTTCAGTTTGGTTTCCTGATTCTTTCAGGCTCTAGATTTGAGAGCCAGGCAAAAAAAACACCCCTTACATTTCTGCAAGATTTGGGATTCTTGCAAGTGAACAGAAAAAGGAGAAAGTTAATAAGGAAAAGTTGTTTACTCGTTCTCATAATACAAGAACTAGGGGCCACCAAATGAAATTAATGGGCAGCAGGTTTAAAACAAATAAAAGGAAGTTCTTCACACAGTGCACAGTCAACCTGTGGAACTCCTTGCCTGAGGAGGAGGTGAGGGCTAGGACTATACCAGGGTTTAAAAGAGAACTAGATAACCTCCATGAATTTAAGTCCATTAATGGCTATTAGCCAGGATGGGCAAGGAATGGTGTCCCTAGCCTCTGTTTGTCAGAGGGAGGAGATGGTCGGCAGGAGAGAGATCACTTGATCATTGCCTGTTAGGTTCACTCCCTCTGGGGCACCTGGCATTGGCCACTGTCGGTAGACAGGATACTGGGCTAGATGGATCTTTGGTCTGACCCAGTATGGCCATTCTTATGTTCTTAAGCAACGGGTACACTTCAAGTGGCCATTGATGATTGAGATGGCCTCCCAGCAAGAGGCACTGTTTGAAACCTGGTGAGCCAGGCATGCCCAGCCATGCTGAATAAGCTTCCCAGAAAAGAGTGGGGAAATGGAAAGAAAAACAACCTCTCACTACTATAGAATTAGATAGTAACAACTAATACTAACTAGAAATACAAACTAAACACCACTACCACACCGAGGCACATTTAAGGCAGACATGCTAGTACTCTGGTTCAGGCCGAGGCGATAGAGAAGGAACTGAAGGCAGTTTGCCCAGGCAGTCCTAGGTACCCCTGGTGTGTGGCATAAGGTAGCAGAGCACATGCACAGGCTGAATGGACACTACTAATGGAAAATTTTGATCAGGGGCTTGATGTGCATGTGCACCTGAAGTGGAGCATTCATAGGGACACTACTTGAAGTAATCAAACTAAGCAACAGCAACAAGGAATGCTTAGTTCCAACAGTGCCTCAGGGTCAGACATTGTTACAAGATGGACAGAAGCTTCAGCGTTGAAGAAAAATCAACTCCCTGTTATCAGGGATAAAGGGAGAGATCTTCATCCCTACTCCGACCCTTTTACACTGGATCAAAAGGCAGAGAGGCCCAAAAAACCCTGTATATGGCCGGGGAGGATTCCCTGGTACAGGCACCATGGAAGACAGCCCTAAGGTTGTCCTAAGAAGACTTCATTGCAAGTCCTGGTGTAGGTGGCCTGTCAACTTGAAGCACTGCAGGGATTTGGAGTAGTGCTGTAGCCCATAGGACAACCCTGTGAAACGGCTGTAACTTAGACAACACGTGGGATCCAAGTCACCATGGCGGGGGTAGGACTCTTCAATCCCAGAGCAACCCAAGAGTGGGAGGGGAAAGAAAAAGTGGCTTAAAGCTACCATAGGAACCCTTCCCCTGGGCTGCAAGTTGTGTACTATGCCTCTACGCAGCACAACACAAACTCACCCTTGGAGTATTGGAGCCATTTTAGCTTACATGTTTTACCACTGTACATAAGGGACTTGTGGCCACACACACACACACACACACACACACACACACACCCTTTTCAAAGGACTCCTATAGCCACACGGTAGGCATGGAAGCTGGGTACACTGTATGCAGTATTATTCCTACCAATTGTAAGGTGGCTGTACAAGCGCTTTGTTTATGTCCTAAAAGTAGATCTTGAAAGAGTACCTTTAGATTTCCAAGAAGCAACTGGAAATTAGTCTGAACTGGGAGGCCTAGAAATGAAATTAATCTAATCCTAGCTCACTGCCAGAGCTTCTCCAGGAACTTTAAAATGGAGTATCTTGCATTGCTCTACTCCAAAGCATTCAAAGTTCACTAGCAGTTTTGCAGGTACCGCAGGCCTGAGAAGCTGACTCAATGGCAGAAGCATTTGGCGCACAACAGACTTGGCACGCACTTGCCTGCTGGTGCCCAAGTTTCTGTATTCCTAGTGCAGTGTGGACACCTATCAGATGGGTCGGCTCATAGCCCAATACATGCTGGACTTGTCAAAGGCTGACAGTATTACCAGTGCCATTTGGCAAAAGCTTTCTGGACTGGAATGTGGTGATGGCACTGGGGTTAATGCAGGCTATCAATTCTTGAGCTCCATTTTCTTGACAATAACCAGCTTTCACAGTTAGCAGGTGGGCAACAAAAAATGATTAAGGCTATAGAACAGCTTCCACATGAGGAGATTAAAAAGATGGACTGTTCAGCGTGGCAAAGAGATGACTAAGGGGATATGATCAAAAGTCTATAAAAAAGTGACTGGTGTGGAGAGAGAGAGAGAGTTATACTCTCTCACAACCCAAGAACCAGGGTCACCTAATGAAATTAATAGGCATCAGGTTTAACAGAAGGAAGTATTTCCTCACACAACGCACAGTCAACCTGTGGAACTCTCTGCCAGGGGATGTTGTGAAGGCCAAACCTATAACTGGATTCTTAGCTAAGTTAATGGAGTATAGGTCCATCAATGGCCATTGGCCATTAGCCAAGATTGTCAGGGATGCAACCCCATGCTCTGGGTGTCCCTAAACCTCGGATTACCAGATGCTGGAAGTGGATGATAGGGGATTGATCACTCGCTTTGCCCGTTTTGTTCATTCTCTCTGATGCACCTGGCACTGGCCACTGTCAGAAGACAGGATACTGGGCAAGACAGACCTTCAGTCTGACCCAGTATAGGTGTTCTTATGTTTCATTTTCTTGACAATAACCAGCTTTTAGTTAGCAGGTGCCTCAAGTAGTAGTTAGCCAGCTTAAGACATACACCACTTATTTGATTAGATTAGTTTTAGGCCTCAGAAAAAGCCTCGCCACTTCCAGAGTTATGAAGACTGAGAGGGGACATGATAGCAGTTTTCCGGTATCTAAAAGGGTGTCCTAAGGAGGAGGGAGACAACTTGTTCACCTTAGCCTCTAACGATAGAGCAAGAAGCAATGGGCTTAAACTGCAGCAAGGGAGGTTTAGGGTGGACATTAGGAAAAAGTTCCTGTCAGGGTGGTTAAATACTGGAATAAATTGCCTAGGGAGGTTGTGGAATCTCCATCTCTGGAGATATTTAAGAGTGGGTTAAATAATGTCTATCAGGGATGGTCCAGACAGTATTTGGTCCTGCCATGAGGGCAAGGGACTGGACTCTATGACCTCTCGAGGTCCCTTCAAGTCCTAGAATCAAGACAGTTTTTCCTCCATGCTCTGCTTATATGAAATTTCCAGTGTATTATAAGCTGCAGAATTTTCTGAAGCAGCAAGAACACACTTTAAACGTTTTGTACAAGTCACTGTTTAATACACTCAAGTGTCCAGTACTGCACCACTGAAATTTATGGACATTATGGTAGTTTTGTAGAATTCAACCACGTGTCCTTTAGTTTACTTTTAACATAGGGGATACTATATTAGTGCTTTATGGTAGTGTATACTGCAAGCCCTACTACCCATGTTTTGTATAAGCTCTCACGGAAAGAGTATAAGCATGCATAGGCCCAAATACCTCTGGGTCTTAAGAGCCCAAGTGGCATCCCAACAGCATTTGAGATTTATACTTTAGCATTTCTCTAGTCTCCAACCTCACTTTGTTTCCTACTTGGACACCAGTAAGAACCAGACAGGCTGCCAATATCAAGAGTTTGAGTGGACTGAAAAAAATCAGACAAGCAACTCTGAGTACGTTGGTGGCAGGCTCCTCATTTGGACTCGTAGGCAATACCTAAACAGTGACACCTAATGAACTTTTGATACATTATTAGTTGGGGATAAGATTTAAGATGTACACTTCCCATGACATTGGATTTCTATAGTGCCCTACAGCACTAGAAACCCTTCTGTAGCCTAGGGACATTCAGTTCATTAAATCCAAGTCCAAATTCTCTTGATTCTGAACAATGACAGTGACTAGAGTCTTAATTCCCTCCATCACCACTCAAGGTGAAGATCTCCCTTCGAGGATTCAAATAGCTTAGACAGAGATCAGATTTCACTGAGCTGTCATAAGCTACTTTCAGATAGGGCCACTCATATCGAGGCTTTTACATCAAGATGCTGCATTTATACCAGCTTGAGGTTTTGGTCACCATGACACTTTGCTGGCAGGAATGAATTTTGAGCAGGAGTCTGACTGCAGCTGCATCCCCTATAGGACGTGTATAGATCAGCTGGAAGGGAAGCAGACTGCAGTGATTCGCACAACCAAACCAACTGGCAATAAGTGGGGCTTTTGTAGATTTGGTGCAATACTGCAAAGGCACATGCACTTTATTGTAGAGGCAAAATGGACACAGTTCAGACAACTGAAGTTAGAAACGGTGATGTGGAGACATCATTGACTTTCCCAATAAGAATCCATCTCCTTTAAATAAAGGAGATATCCTAGCAGTCTTACCTTCAATTTCCTTGGGCCATCTCTTGCGGATCCTTTCCTTTTGCCTGGTGTAAGCATTGTGATCATTTTATCCAGGCCTCTTTCCAGACTTCCAAACATTTTGGCTCTTTTCTTCTTTTGGCCACTATCCACATGAACTTGATTAAGATCCATGTCTACTGAGCGACACCTGTCACATTAAGAGATTAAAAAAAATAGACCTTCCATTTTCTCAGTGGCTGAAAGTCAGTCATTTCAGATACATCACTAAAGTCTTACCAGACCCCAGCTCTGTATTTAGAAAGACAAGTGGAATACATTATAGCTAAACAGACTAAAAGGATGCTATGAGAATTATCATTCAATAGTCATTTGGGATTTAAGGAGAATTGTGTATAGAAAACAGCTGCCCTCTGGGGAAGTGGAATAAGGGTGAATCTGTAATTATGGAAAATAGGAATACATCCAAGACTACTGAAGTGTGTAATTTTAAACTTTTCTGCCTTTAATATTTTCTACTGTGTAGGAAAGGGGTTTAAGGAGTTTATTTTATTTTTAAACCAAGACAATGAAAGAGTAGGTGCTGTTGTAACGAGCCTTCCTAGTCTATATGAGGATTAAGGTAGTCCAGTTCTAAAATCAGCAATAGGTATGAATAACCAGATACTTACCGTCTTTCTGGGCTAATGACTGCTGCAGCCATTTCACCTGTACTTGCTGGACTTGTGGGTTTCTTAATTGGGGTGTCTTTAGGGCACTGACTTCTCTCTGTTGAAAAAGAGGAACCCAATCCAAATGGGTACATTTTTTCCCAAAGAAAAAGATGTTTGATCATGAAAATTCCTTGCTGCAGTCATTTTAAACCAACTCTCCTGAGTCCCCGCCTTAACATCTCCTCAGACTGAGTGAGGCATTTCTGCAGGGTACTAAGAATTGCTCAGACTTAGGGCAAGCAGTATAGTTTAGTTGTTAGAATATAGGGTGAGAGTTGGCTAAAACTAGCTTCTGATCCCAACTCTGCCAGTGACTCAATGTATAGCCTTTGGCAAGTCACCTCCTCCATTTCCCCATCTGTAAAATGGGCATAGATATTTAAAAGTACCAACCTCCTGAGGCTGAGGATTATGGTTTGTAGACACCAAGACCAAACATCAGTTACTTAGATCCCAGTTGTACACTCTCCCCCAGAGTCCCTTTCCCTGCCTCAAGAGTGCTTTTGCATTTCTCCATGGGGTTTGGTATTCTAGGACTGCCATTTCGATCATTCAAGATTACCACTAGTGTGCCTGGCATAGAGTCTAATCAGCATTTGTGGCAAGACAGCCATTTGTCTAGTTAAGTTTTCTGTTTGATACTTTTCACAGCCAGAGTGGGCAAATTCAAGTGCTTTCAGTACAGTGTTGTACTTCAATTTGGTTTTGAAATCCAAGCTGTTAAGATACAAGTAATGCTTCTGTTCCCTTATCCCCACCCCATTATAGATAAAGCTAAATGCCAACTATAGTGTTGCCTTTAATCCTATAGAGACAGCTCTGCAAATTCAGTCTGGGCACCAAGGCTGAAGCCAGGTTTCCCTCCATCACACATTACTGCCAATGATAAATTATGCAGGCCAACTTTGTCCCCATGGAAGGCAGTGGTTGCATAACAGTTGCCTAAGATTTTGGTAAGAGTCCTATTCATTAGGCAACAGCAGCCCAGCCAAGCCAACAGGAGCAAACATTTCTTTAAGAAAACAGGGTGATTCTAAAATACACGGTGATCTGCTGATTAAAGCAATATATGTCGCCTCTCTTCAAAGTAGAGCCACGCTGTATGTAGCTCAAATCCAATGCATTTGTGGGCAAGAAACATTTAAGTTCAGTTCAACTCAGTGATTCCCTTTGGTTGAATTGCATATCCCATTCCTTCAACAGGAGTATTGCTAGGTCATTTAAGAGTTGCACTCAGTCTACTCTTCCCATAGAGTTCTGCAGAGCACAGGTCCTGAAATGGAAATGCAGAGATGCATTTAAATAGTTCTTTAAAATTAACCAGTAAATGAATAAGGGAATTAGAAAACAATTAAATTAACCTCATTTGAATGTTTGAAACACGTTCCAGCTTGCTACAGAAATGGAGTGAGATACACAGCAGAAGTCAGGAGACCTTACTGCAGAAGTTTAGATCCAGTGTGCAGGTGAATGCAGGTCTGGTTTAGCAGGAAAGAGGAACTGCCACAACCCTGCTCAGGTCCCATTTTCTTCAGGGATGAGAGACTGTGTGGATTCTTACTTTCCTTTCCACTCTCAGTTTGGGGACAAGGGGAGGAGGACAAGGGGAGGAGAGCAAGCCCCTTCCTAGAGGGAACAGCTGATCAGTTCCCTTCCCTTCCTGTGGTGGTCCTGATCACCAGTATCCCTGCTGTGCCCAGCTGGGGTGTCAGACTGGGCAGAAGTGAGTGATTCCTACAGGGCTACTAGAGGGATCCAAGTTCTGCCGTTTGGTGGGTGCTCTGCTACTATTGCCATGTAACTGTGGCAGATGCTGGACCCCCAGCTCTTGCTATGGGGCACTATGCGCTCAGACACAAAGTACCAGTAAACGTTAACCAGAAAAAGCCTGAACAGCTTCCATCCAGAAACTGCATTATGGCCACCTCTTCAGATTTTGTTCTGAACGGGGTGGGGGGGGGAAAAAAAAAAAAGGACAAATATTTAAAACTTAAATACAGCTGTTTAAACTCAAATTTGAATTTATGGCAACCTATGATAAGGCCTAACCCTGCCATAATCAAAATCATTTAAAATAAGCATATGGCGCATTAGTGAATCCTCAATCTTTAATCAGGTAAAGGCTACTTAGTTATACATACACATAGAATCGTAGGAAACCATCTTTAACTTTTGAGGTCAAGCATTATAAATATGGTACAAGGCCATGCATGGCCTTAAATATCTACATCAGCTTCAGTCTTTATAATGGAGTGTTAGTATTTCCTTTTTCTAAAATAGAAGTATTTTCAATTTCTGCAGAAAAACCTTTAGCCTTAACATTTTGGTTTCAGGTTAGCAGAATCACCCTGGTTCTTTTCCTAGACCCTACGTCTGCCACTTATGTTTCCACAGAAAGCGCAGCCAAAAGTAAACCATATACAGATTAGTTACTATGCATCACTCTTACCTTTAGGGTACAGTCAAGTCAGTATAAAATTAAGGTCTGAACTACTCTTAAAACGAGGATGTTCTGCTTGAGCATTGAGTCAAGATCCTTTGCCAACTAGAAACCCTTGAAAGCCGGTAGAGAGTGCTACAAGAGGTTTCTGAATTGTATTCCCTTGCACAATATGGAGCAGCACATCCACCGGTTTTAAATACTGTGTTACACCTACTACAAAGGGAGTCTCATTTTTGATCTTTGCAAACAATTTGTACAGCATCAACGGGCAATAGTGCAAACGTTTCTAGTAGGTTGAAGAGGAAGGCAGGACGGCTGCAAGATCTATAATTTGTATGAATGTAATAGGAAACTGAAAGGGACCTCCTGGGTCAGAGGCCAGTTCCCTGCTCACAGGCAATCCCATCTTATAACTTGTTAAGTTATAAAGCTACATCTTAACCCTGGTTAGGTCGTTCGCTCCTATTACCCCATTGGGATGATCTGTAGCCTAGCTGGGGTGGAAAGCTTTGGGAAGATTGCTTTGAAGAAAGCCCTAGGAGTACAACTCCAGAAAGAACAGAGCTTTTAAATTGTTGACTAGTCTAATATATGAAATGTCTTCATTGTCATGTTTGGATTTCACATGCTGACATTTGCTAGTGCATAAGAATCCGAAAGGGAGACTAAATGTGGGGGAAGGAAGGAAGGAAACTGATGTATTTTTGTAACCCAAAGGAGTGATTTGAAGCCCAGGCAGAGGACTTACTGGAAATACTCCTATCTCCATTAAAAACAGTGATCCCAAGGCAACAAAGAAGGGAAGGGAGATTGCATTTCATGCTCTTCTATTATCTAAGTTGTGAGTATACACAGTGGAAACTCTTCGGCTAGTTGCTATAAAAGTGTCCAAGTACATTCAAAAAGTATGCACAATCCTGTAGTGACAAGAGGAGGAAGAGAAGGGATATACAGCAGCTCATAGTAAGCTAACAGTAGCACTAAGATGCATTAACTCTGCGTAGCGTGGTCTAACCTCTTACAGCAAGAAGAGTGGGCTGGTGAGTATTGCCTAGTCTAGGATCACAAGATGGAATAGGCCATCCAGAACTCTTGTAGGTATAAGTTTTAGCTAGAGTAGAACATTTTCAGCTATACAAACTCTAAGCATCCCGCATACATAGCTAATGGAAGTCTAGAGTAAGACACACCTGTGGAGGGAAGTGCTTGATTTGGTGTGGTTTGCATCCTCTTCTCCTTCTGGCTCTTACTAAGAGGAGTCTTCGGTGCAGGAAGCACAAACGGCTCTTCATTCTTGATAGTCAATGCCAAGTCAGAATTCTCTTTGTTTTCACTTTTCTTTGATGCTGCTCTTCTTGCCACTGGAGATGGAGGTGGTGTGAATTCTACACTATCCAATGGTGTCTGATGCTTTGAATGCTACAAGAAATTTGATCAAGTAAGGGTGAATTAACTCTGGACAATGTTAAAAATATTGCCAGTATACTGACCACACACAGTATATATTACAAGGGTCAGGTCAACATAGCTCACATGCAGCCCAGTACTCCAGACTTCTTCCTCTGGGCCCACACATCTAAGTCACTACTTATTCTCTCCCTGAACAAAAAATTAAGCCCTTTCTACCCGGTGCCTTAATCCTCCTTAGTTCTTTCAGCTTCTCACCCTAGTCTCCCAATCCCAGATCACTTCTCTTCAACCCATCCACAAAGTAGTTAAGTTTCAAGTGTAGACATGCCTTTAAGTCTACGTTAAGTCTACTTACAACCACTGCAGTGGTTGAGGTCAACACTATCCTCCTTCTGTCAGTGGTGCGTCCCCTCATTAGAAGCGCTTCCACTAACTTAAGCGTGGGGGGCTGAGACCATGGTTGCTCCCCCATCCAGTCTTTTGGCACATCCTCACTGCCAATAACGTCAGCCTCGCCATCCCTTTTGTATCCTTCCCCACTTCTGTTTCTTCTTCTGCACTGCCCCTACACACAAGGTGAGCATCAGGGCCCCGGCCTCTCCTCATCCAAGTAAATGAGGACCCACAAGCTAGGAAAAGGGGTTATAGTTTATGGTAATAGCCATCTGACAACCAAAAGACTCTTGGCTTCATCTTGCTTTGTAAGATCTTCTGGCCAGGGACTCTCTTATGCAGCACTAAGCATTGATACTTAAACATAAATGCAGTGTGCATTAAAAAGAGTCAAAGAGACAGATTCTCTTGAACTAAGAGCAACTGTTATAGGAAATCATTGTAATTCTTCAAGCACCTGCTTTGTTTTGGGTGTATATAGAGCAAAGCCTGCAAATGGAGATTCCTCGTAAAGCGCATCATCTGAAAATTCCATGGATCCAAATGCACAGGGCATTTCCTTACAGTCTTCCACATCTTCGTAAGTCAGATTCTTTTTAGACTGTTTAAAAAGAAAAAGGAGATTCCAATGAGACATTAAGTGAAAACTTTCATCAAAAAAGATCTTCATTATAGAGTTAATTTTAATAGTTACAGCATTACTCTTAATAGAGTTTCTAGTTATGGGCAGTATCTCACGGGAAGTTCTCATTCAGGTCACTTGTCATCTAAAAATCATGTTTGGAGGGCTAAGTCCACAATGAAAATTTTAATAAGCAACATCAGTAGATGTGACATTATTCTGAAAGCACTATTAAACACAAGGAGCCTATGCATCAAGGGCAGAAAAATACAATACCTGCCATTGATTTCTACATGCAAGCGCCTTAGTTTGCTGCCACACTAGCTAACACTACAGAAGTGGTCCCATGAGGAGATGCAAAATATATACAAACCAAAAAGGAAATATAGTGAAGGAATATGGGAAACAGCTGGTTAAAGCCATATTACGTATGATACCTTGGAACAAAGAGTTGTGGGAAGTCAACCATTTAAAGCGGAGTACATCAGCAAAAACCTTCACTTTCTGATGGAAATGAGACGGTTTCAACTGATGTCAAATCAGACAGGATTTTCTGCCAATTGTACGTGAGGGCTCCTTCAAACTGCCAGAGGTCAGGAAGAGTTTGCTTCCATCTTTCTGTGTGCTGCAGCCTTAGTTGTTGCTATTGGTGTAGTGATGTTATGGCCCACATCTTTTAAAGAGTGCCTGCATTTGTTTTCTCCAGGGGACTTTCCTGCTAGGCTACCTTCAGTTTAGCTAGTGGCACATGCGACGCTACTCAAGGCAGGTCTACACTCCTAGTACAGACTATGCCAATGGGAGAGAGCGCTCCTGTCGGCATAATTACTCCACCTCCCTGAGTGTGGGAGCGTGGCTCCTGGTGACATATTGCTGTCTACACCAGTGCTTAGATTGGTGTAACATGTTCTTATATTGCTGGGGGGGGGTCTTTTCCACACCCCTGAGCAACTTCAGTTATATTGAAGTAAGCACTGGTGTAGACCTGCCTTAGTTTTGTAGCAAGTCAGATGCTTACACTGCTTTTTGTCGTAAAGGGGCAGAAATAGCACCCCTCATGGTCAGAGATCAAATATTTAAGATCCATGATCAATTCTCCCTTCATTTGTTAGGGAGAAGTCAAATTCCAGTTTTACAAAGTGTGAACCACCTTTAGTGTCACATGGTAGTGTCAGGTTTAGTATCTAAACCTAAAGATAAAGTCAGTCAACCCAGAACAGCATTTTCTCCAAGCCCCTGCTGAACTTGTTTAGCTCCAAGCTTTAGGATCCCCCCCCCCAAATGAAATACTGGTAAAAGTCTCACAACAATCTACATATTTAATTTCTAATCCAGAGTGACTGGACAGGAGATGGCTTTCAATATACCCCTTTGTGGATTGCAGAAACTCATTGGAAGGCCTTGTTTTAATAATGGAGATATCCTATCTCCTAGAACTGGAAGGGACCTTGAAAGGTCATTGAGTCCAGCCCCCTGCCTTCATTAGCAGGACCAAGTACTGATTTTGCCCCAGATCTCTAAGTGGCCCCCTCAAGGATTGAACTCACAACCCTGGGTTTAGCAGGCCAATGCTCAAACCACTGAGCTATCCCTCCCCCACCACTCCAATGAAATGGCAAGCAATAAAGTCAGCCATTATAAAAAGGCATCATCATGTTTTGTCTGGAGACAGATGGCTTTTGGCCAGTGGTCAAGGATATTGCCAAGATCAGATTTTTCATTACTGTTGAAAGCCAAAGTGTAGCTTTCTGGTATATGACCAGATGTGCCACTGATGATTACTATAAAGACCTTATCAGACACCTGTTAACAACAGCCAAGAATTTAGTAGCCAGATTCTGTAATTGAAATTATGTCCCATTACTCCATGAATAGCTGAACAGGACCTGATGGACAAGGAGAAATTCACTCCATTACAGAAATACTTCTATACGTGACCAAAAAAAAAAAAAACGCACCACACACACACACACACACACACACACACACCCCCCACTATTTCCAGTTGGCAAAATTTAAAAGCATTACTAGAAAAGAGCACTGTCATTCCAGGTATGATTTAGTTAAGTCATTCTTTTGGAAAACCTGTGTACTTCAAGCTGCTTGTCATAACAGTTAATTATATTCAAGCCACTGACACCACAGACAAACAAAAATATTAAAAAAAAAATCTCTAAATTAAGAAGTCCTGCCAGCTTATTTTCACAGATAGTAGATCAGCTCCAGTTGGAGGCCTATGCTGAAATGGCTGATCACCAACAGATCTTCAGCTGGTATGTTGTAGGGCACTTATGGTGCAGAGGCACCGAGAAGTTAAGTGTATCGTACTGGGACTAATGGGCTGTGTTACAGAAGAGATATTTGAGGTATCTGGCTCATCTCGGATGGATTGCTCTTATTGTTAGTGGTGGTGTTTTGCCAAGTCTACTTTTAAATATCCCAAACAATGAGGCTTCCATAACTTATCCTAGCAAAAAGTCTCCAGGATAATAGATGTGGTCAGGAAGGTTGCCTTCTGAAGTCCATCCTCTCCCTTGCCTCATCCTAATGAATCTTACACTTGGAACATATACCTTTCAGTGACAAACTGTAAAGCCCAACTATAACCATGCAAAACATATTATACATATTTAACTCCATTATTCTTCATGATAGCCACTCTCAAGCCTGTTTGTAGCTGACCTTCTCATTTGTCAATGCAATTGTAATAATGGATGTCCTGAACACAATATTTGAGGAACAGCTGCACCCAAATTGTATAGAAAGACTGCCTCTTGCTTTTTGCTCTTGACATGATGCCTTTTCATGTGCAGTCCCAACAATCTGGAGAGGTTTTCCTAATAGTCAATTTTATATTAGAATAGATGCATGTTTTACCCTGGAGTTTAGATGTCTACTAAAAGCACCATTCCTGTCTCAAGCTGGGATTTAGTGGTTTTCAATTTACAGTAAGTCAAGGAGTGACTGACCTGGTCACGGGTATGGTATGTACATGCAAACAGGGTTAGCAATGTAGAGTTGGGCATTACAGAACAGGCCCAGAGACTTTAAGCAGAGCACAGACTGGGATGGTCTTTTAGAGGAGTTTTTAAATATATGAAATAAGTAACTGTAGGACTGACTGCTCAGGAAGAGTTCACGCAGTTACAAATGGGAGTAACAAGTGATCAGGAAGAAGTAGTTAAAACACACTTTGTTTGGGGGACACAGAAGTTGGACACAAGATTGACCAATAGGTCATAGGATTTTAAAAGTTGTAAATTTCATGATTTCAGCTATTTAAATGTGAAATTTCACAGTGTTGTAATTGTAGGGGTCCTGACCCAAAAAGGAGCAGGGGGGGGTGAGAAGAGAAATTGCAAGGTTATTGTAGGGAGGGTTGCGGCACTGCTAGCTTTACTTCTGCACAGCTGCTGGAAGCGGTGCTGCCTTCAGAGCTGGAAGGCAGTGCCTGCTGGCCAGAAACCCAGCTCTGGGGAGAGCCCCCGTCAACAGCAGCTCAGAAGTAAGGATGGCATGGTATGCTTTTGCCACCCTTTACTTCTGCGCTGCTGCTGGCGGGGTGCAACCTTCAGAGCTGGGCACCCGGCCAACAGCCACCGCTCTCCGGCCATCCAGCTCAGAAGTAAGAGGGGTTGTGGTATTGCCATCCTAAAATAACCTTGTGACCCTCTGCAACTCCCTTTTGGGTCAGGACCCCCAATCTGAGAAAGGCTGGTTTCCCCTGTGAAATCTGTATAGTATAGAGTAAAAGCATGCAAAAGACCAGATTTCATGGTCAGTGATGCATTTTTCATGGTCCTGAATTTGGTAGGGCCCTAAATTATCAGAATACAAGCGGTCAAACTCCAAGTTAAATTGAACATAGCCTTCTATCACCCTTTATACAAGGGCCTGGACAGCTACCTGAAGATGAAGTCTGTCAGATCAATAGAGAATCAAACCAAGTTAAAATAGTCACTCAAACTCCATGCCAACTTTAGACATTTAAATCTAAGGGCAACAGTTTATTTCAACAACTAAAATGGAACATAGTGAGGTGGTGGTTTCTTGGGACACACCCAGGCTTCACTAATTAGCACTGCATACTTTGAATTGCTCTCAAATACAGAAAGGCACCAGTCCAGTCTGTGGGTGGGTGCAACTGCCCACTTGCTCATGGCATTCCCCGTAGGACTGTATTATACCAGTGCCCAAACACTGAACTGGTGCCCTCTGTTTTTATGTCAGGAAGAAATTACATTTATAAATCTGTAACTATGTACCAAGAGAAACTTAGGCAGAAACTGCCTGAAACTGCTGTTAGTCAGTCACTTCCCAGCGTTATAAAGACAAGTTTTCAGTGACAGCCTTAGCTTATTTCAATTGACAAAAACACAGTTGAAAGTATGTCCTCCTATATATTAGATTTTATACAGTCCCTTTTTAATGGGATCTTATTTTTGAAGCCAGTGCAAAAGCAAACACTGCATTAACATGGTACAGTAGTGAGGCCTACAACTTACCTTCAGTTCTCTGGATGGCGTGATGCTAGCGTTTTCTACTGCTAGAGAGGGAAGCCATAGACGGACAGGCTTACCATGAGCCTTCTTGGATTGAAGCAAGAGGTATGTTGCTGATATTTGATCATATTTCCACTAAAACCAAGGAAAATGTGTCAGAATGCTGCTATTTAAGAGAGTCATGTTAAACACTGCTTTAAGTTACACTTTTAGCACCCATTCTCTTGCAAGGAGGACAATCTACTTCTTATGGACTCTTCAGGTCTGTATGCTCACCCCACTGTAATGCCATAGACTTCAATGGAGTTGCATTGTTATTACTCTGCCACCCTTCCTGCAAGCAAGTTGGAAATGTGGTCTAGAGATTATAGCAGAGGCTAAAGACAGAGCAAAACCCCTGCCCAGTTGAAATCAATGGCAAGACGCCCAGTGAATTCAATAGGGCCAGGGTTTCAGACAGAACACCTGGGTTCTTTTCCAGTGGTCACTGAATCAATGGAGGACCTCAGGCAAATTGAGTTCTTGGTCAATTTCCCCATCTGAAAGATAGGGATGTCCTTGCCAACCTCCCAGGATGGGGTGTGAGATTAGGCTTACTTTAAGTTCATTAAATCCTTTTAAAAGGATTTAAAGAGTGCTATGTCAGTGCATCATTTGTGCATCCTGGACGAAGAGAGCTACTCATTTTAATAGCCCGAGAACAATGATGTAATCTCTGAAGTTTGTTCCAGAGCTGTAGAGCAGGAGTAAGTATAGATATGTTAGCCAGCAGTTCTCATTCCCCCAGATGTGTGTCATACTAGCTGCACACCATGCACAATTTCCAACCAGGAAGTTGGTTTCTACTATAACTACTACCTGGAGAACTGGTATTCCCTCTGAAAGAGCTATTTCAGCATACCACTAGATACAGTAACATTAAGTATGAATTTGGGTTCTCAAGTTTGCCAAGTAGCTAAATTAGTTATTTATTTTCACTATTCAATAGCTTAGCATATAGTATTTACGGTCTAGTCTAACATTTTATTAAATCTTACATCAAAACTAGGAGTATCAGAACCATTATACATATGTGGAATTCTGCTAGAAGACTTACAACAAAAATGCACATTAGCCATGAATACAATCCACATTGTCATGTTGCTTGTGCTACTGAATGGAATAGCTACATTATTCCATCACTTTTTCCATTATATTTGCAAACACCAAGACATTGCTTCTCTGCCTATTCAGCATCACATTTGAGGATTCTCCTGTTTAGATAGTATTCTGAAGTGGTTCTCCATGAAATTATTGAATTGTTTTTAAAACAAATCATCCCAGCACACGGAGTCACAGCTAGTGAAGAACCACCGTAAGTTTCCCTTGATCTTCAAGGGATTCCACGTAGGACACTAGGATCCTGGTTAAAAAACTTTGATGTCAGGGATTGATTGATTCATGAGGGAAAAGGGGGGAAAATAAACAAAAATCCACAAAATGTAGTGTCAGAACTACAGCTGAGCTTCCAGTTAAAATAGTAATACTCTAAAAGAACGGTCTTGTGTAGCCCATAGAGCTAGCTTTAGCACAGGGGTCTCAAACTGGGGGTTGGGATATGGGGTGGGGGAGGTGTCATGAGCTGTCAGCCTCCACCTCAAACCCGGCTTTTCCTCCAGCATTTATAATGGTGTTAAATATAATTTTAAAAAGTGATTTTAATTTATAAGGGGGGGGGGTCACACTCAGAGGCTTGCTATGTGAAAGGGGTCACCAGTACAAAAAGTTTGAGAACCACTGCTTTTGCATTTATTTTAATTTAGCAGTAAC
This sequence comes from Malaclemys terrapin pileata, assembly GCF_027887155.1. NCBI lineage: Eukaryota > Metazoa > Chordata > Testudines > Emydidae > Malaclemys > Malaclemys terrapin. The sequence continues at coordinate 10,404,950 of NC_071510.1, read as the reverse complement.
TCAAGGAACCTACAGGCCTGTATCCTGATGGCTCAATGCTCACCCCCCAAGTTTTGGGGAACTGGGACTAGAGCATTTAAGGGGGAAGTTTGTACATAGCACCAGGCAACTACAGGAGTATGAGCTAAACACCAGCATTAGGATATTTTAGGATAAAAACATCTGCACACCACAAGAGTGCCATTGCAACAAATTGACACAAGATAATAAATTTGGATCATTAATATACTAACCTATAGGAAAGGGCACCCCAATATTAGTATGGTGAGTAAAAACAAAGAAGAGGGGAGAAACACCTACTGAATATGCATTAGGCATAGTGGCATGAGCGTAACATAACATAAAAGTTGTATCCTAGCCTGTGTGCTGAGGAGGGAGAGAAGAGACACTGGCCCTTGGGAGGTGCCAGGAGCATGGCCACTGGTGAGGAGGAAGAAAATGGCTAACATTTCAGGTTGTTCTGCAAGGGATGTTCAGATGTACATTCTGTATTATCTCCATCTACCTTGCTGGGTTAGAGTGTTTGTGACTTTGCTAAATGTATTAATAAATTACAAATACAGAAGAGTTCCTAAAGAGTGCGTTTCACAACCATGCACATCAGGGTTCCCAACTCAACAGTAATTTTAATAATCGGCTTGATCTTGGGACAAGAACCTGCCAAACCTCAGAATTGGGAATTCTTAAGTAACCAATACTCAATCCATAGATCAGACTGCAATGGACAGCTTTAAGTTTCATACTTGAACCAATGAGTATTAGAGTCTGTTAATGTTAAAGTTTAAAACTTATTCTGGTTGCAGGTTACTTACCTCTGAAATTAACTTGGTCATATTTTGCCTGCTGCATTTATGGAACACAGAAAGTTCTATTATGCAGTCATCATCAAGATGCCCAAGCTGCAAGAACAAGTTAGTAATGTGAAAGCTTCAGATTTTGTGAAATCTTTTAGATCAGCATTTGAATAGGATGTTCCCATGAAGCCAGATGGCTCTGGGCTTGACAGCCCAACATCTGCGGACAGCACTATTGTGATCATCTGGCCTGACATCCTGGCTTACAGGCCAGAGAACTTCCCCAAAAATAATTCCTAGAGCAGATCTTTTAGAAAAGCATCCAATTCTTGATTTTAAAAGTTGCCAATGATAGAAAATTCACCATGACCCTTGGTAAATAACCGACACTGCTAAAGAGATGTGATTTTGTTGGAGATAAAGCCGTGCACTTCGATTCCTCCCCTAATTAAAAAGGAACAAACAAAGCTATTAAAATGCATACAGCTGTACAACTTTGCAGTTATGAGTTAGAACTGATGTTGCATGTACAGTAAAGAAGCTCTTTGCTTAGAGAAACAATGACACCCAATGGCCAAATGTGGGTACTGGCTGTACATAACTGAATATTTTCCCTCCTGTTTAGCACCTAATCTTTGCTAGATTTTCATTTTTGTGCTGGCTTAACTTCTCTGGCTAGTGCAGTGTTTGGTGAAGGGGATATAGAGAGTTTTCAATAAAGTCTTAAGTGAGGTTTTATCCCAAACAGGAGACTACAGAAAATAAACAAAATTGCATAACAGCACTATGCAAATCACTCCATACCCTAGGTCTGAACTGTTCTTCAGCACTTAAGTGCCTGATTTTCAAAAATCTACACCTTACTGCATACAACTATCCATTTGCATCACAAGTGCTCAGAATCTAACCCGCCAGTTAGATGTGAAAATACCCACCAGGTCTGTTTTTTTTTTTTTTTTTTTTTTTTTTTTAAATTAACTAGATTGCAAATTCTGCAGCTAGCATACTGAAGTCTTTCCCCTTCATAGGGATTAAGAAATTTACAGAGAGTCATCTCGGATATGCATTCGGACAAGAAGAGACCCTTGAAGAATTCAATGTTCGCTACTTGCTGAACTAAGTAACTAGTCATCTTTAGGTCTGCCCCTTAGAAGTCTTTGCATTATCACCATATACTATCCATTAAGGCACAAATTCAGGAAGAAGTTATGCTCCAGTCACTATGTGGTCTATAGTCATCTTCTAGTTAGTGTACTCACTGGGTATTTGCTTTGCCACTGAACAGCATAGGAGTAATCCTGCATGAGCCACGGATGATTCAAGAGATGTTTAACTGTAATTCGCTTCTTTGGATCCACCTAATGGGCGGTGAGAATCTAGTCAGTCAATGTTCAAGTAGAAATTGGCAAGATATTTTAGATTCAATTTCTTTCCCCAAAAAGGTAAGTCAGGCCACAAAGGCCAGTTAAGGAAACCTGCATTAACAGTAGCTGAAGGGATGATTGACACTGTCACCATGGTTAACAGTAGCCCAGCTAATTTGTGTTTTATAAATCTAGCTTGCTATAAAAGCACACTTGGGCAGTAAGTTTATACAGCCAGGTTACAATCTCATGAATAGACATTAGATGCTGGAAGACAACTTTGAGGTTAGCAACATGACAGCGGCACCATGGTATGGAAAGTGCTTTGAGCGATGTTCTATGAACACAGCCCATTCAGCACAGGGACCAGTTATAATTTTCTTGAAAAGTTTCTGAACTAAAAGGCTGCATTTTAGGCTTTTGGGGTCAATATTTCAACCCTATTTTGAGTAGCGAAACAGTACTGTAGGGTGTGGTCTGGATAGAGCCCATTGCTTTACCTGCAGCATCTGGTGTAGAAGCAGTATACTGATAGCAGAAAGCCATTTTGGAACCTCATATTTTCCTCTCTGTATTTAAAAAAAAAAAAAAAACAAAGTTGTTTTAGAGGGAACTTTGGCCAACTAGTGCCAATAACTTCATTAAATTGCTTGGGTGCCTTACTGGTATCTATCTTCAGTCTGAAAACCCATAATAGAAGTTGGAGCTAGAGGACCTGGCATTTTCAGCCTATTTAGACTAACTTGACAAAAATGGTGTCATGATTCCTATTACTTTCACTGAAGACAAATGGGACTAGATTTTAAGTTAAAATAGATTCATGCTAGGTTAGTCCCGCGGAGAGAAGGCTGAACTTGAACTGCTATTGCAGGAACACAATTAAATGAGATTGTAGATCAACAAATTAGGTAAGAGTAACTCAACCATCAGTGTTGACACATTCGCCTCCCCAGCCTTTATCCATTCTGTTTTGTTGTGACATTCAGTCTTAAGAGTGCAAGCGCTTAGAACAGGAACTGTGGTTCTACAGCACCTAGCACAATGAGGCACCAAGCACAGAATCAGAAATGTAGGCCTAGAAAGATATCATCAAATCAAGTTCCCTGTGCCGAGTCTGGGCCAAGTAAACCTAAACCATCCCTCGCAAGGGTTTGTTCAACCTGTTTTTGAATCCTCATCATTGGAGGTTTTTTAAGAACTTCCCTTGCAAGCCTGTTCCAGAGCTTAACTACCCTAAGAGCTAGAAAGTTTTTCCTAATATCTAACAAATCTCCTTTGCTACAGATTAAGCCCATTACTACTTGTCCTACCATCAGTAGGCATGGAAAACAATTGATCACAATCATTATAACAGCCCTTAATGCAAGTCTTCATATATCAGGTCTACCCCCAGTCTCTTCTCAAGACTAAACATGCCCAGTTTAGCCTTTCTTCATAAGGTTTAGAAAACCTGACTTATTTTTGCTGCGCTCCTCTGGACTATCCAATACGCTGAACATCTTTCCTAAAAAAAGAGTGGTGCCCTGAATTGGACCGTACCTCAGCTGAGGCCTTGCTAGTGTCTAATAGGGCAGGAGAATTCGTTCCTATGCCTTGCATTCAACATTCCTGTTAATACACCCCAGAATGATATTAGCCTTTTTTGCAATTGCCTCATATGGTTGACCCATTCAGTTATTGATCCACTATACTCCTAGATCCTTCTTAGCAGTACCACCATCTAGCCAGTTATTCCCATTTGATAGTTGGGCATTTGATTTTCCTTCTTAAGTGTAGTACTTGCACTTGTCTTTCATTAGGCTCTGGGTGCTACTGTAATTGGTACTTAAAAACAGTATGAAGGTTTAAATCAACTGCTAGACAAAGTATTAAAATTTAACTGGCTCCAACATATTCTGTGCTTTTACAGTAGGGTTGGTTGTTACACCAAAAAGGTAAGCAGCCTTGCATTTAGCTGCTTTCCATTTATTTATATGTCCTAATGCTGGACAGAAGCCGTAGAGGTTGGCACTTTAACTAGAAAAACTACAGAAAATAAAAAAAAAAAAAACCACACACCCCCCCACACCCCTACCTAGAGTATATGGGTTTTTTGTTTTGTTTTTTAACCCAATGATTCATTGTTCATGTAGCATGTCTTACTAGTAGTTCAACACTAATAATTGCTTCCAAATTTTAGAAAAGGTAAACAGTAGCTATGAAAGTCAAAATTGCTATGAAATTGCTACAAAGACATCACATACACTAAAATGAAAGCAACAAGAAGTCAGTAAAGAATCATTGTGAAATGTGATTTAACTACCAAGCTGGAATTAAATGCACTAAGTATTGTGAGAGTTTCATTTCTGCAGACAACTATTTCAATTACAGTCAAGTCTGGGTAATATACAGAGATACATTTCTTTAACCCCAGTGGTTTCACATTAGAAGTCTAAATTCTAGTTACTTTTGTTTTTAAGTCAGGACTAAGGAGTTTAGAAATATTACTGTTTGATTGCTGTTATAAAGCAATCAAGCACTAGAAGTACTCTAAGGTGAAACCCATATATAAGAAGTTTTACATATTCTAAGGAGCCCTGTAATATATTGAGGTTTGGCTCTGAAATACAGCTCTGGCATATGAACATAGATGAAGTAAAAAAGATTAACACTCAATTTATTAGTAGTCATGCTAGAAATGACAGTTAAGCATTTTTGTAAAGATAGCACAATATAGTCAGAGGAAAGTCTGCCTCTTAATGAGGAGCTGTCAATTTTTTATTTGATTTTCAATCAAAGCAGGAAGCATTTAGTCAAGTGTTATTCCCAAGTGAGGAACTGTAGAGCATTCTAGGCAAAGAAACATACTGCATGCAAGTGATACAACACCCTAATTAGATTCAACCAGCAGACTGTACTATACTGTGACGCGGAACAATAGTTCTGAGCTGAGATTACAGTAAATTTCAAAATCTATAATGTGTGAAATTAAATTCCACAACAATGCATAGAAGTCCTAATTTGAATCAATTTTCCAACTTGCAAATAAATCAAAAATTGAAACTGGAATTCAGAGTGATAGAAACAAGCCTACGTTGGTAGATAATCTTTTAATTAGGAAGGTTGTATCTTGTTTCTTGTCCTCGAACATAAGTTCTTAAAGCATGTTCATCTGAATGCATTTAGACAAGTTTGGGTGGCCAATGTTCTGTGAATTCAGATCAGTCAACTCTAGCTCCAGAGCATAGGGCACAACGATGAAAGTACTATGCAAGATTCATCTCAGACTCTTGTGTTAAGCCCTTTGTATGGGTTATAGCCGCGCCATCTATAAGTTTTCTAAACTCTGATTCAAATGATTTAAAGCATTTATACACACTCTGGACCATACCAGAACATGTACCTTCAACAGAAAGTATGCAAGTGAGTACTGGTTTTTAAATAGGTTGGAGACAGTACATTAAGTTGTTCGCCAGAGCCTCTAGGTGCAAGAACATTTATCTACCAATCCCCCCATACCAAGTATTGCCAGCATTAGCACCTCCAAATAAAATTCCTCAGTTTAATATTAGGGTTCCGTGTTGGTCATGGATTCCGTGAATTTCCATGCCCCACCCCCCTTCTGACTGCCATGCCAAAGAAAGGGACCTTTGGGATGTTTCAAGCCAAATTCCTGCATCCAAGCAGGATGTTTAACTAATAAATTAAGCAGGAGCATGTAGGGAGAGACCACATACTAGCAGCCCTTCCTGACTTACCCTATTTGCTCCACTTTACTTGGTACAGAAATTTAGTCTAGCTGGTTCATGGTTTCCTTCTCACCCCTCTCCATTTTGAGGAGAGGAGTGCAATAGCAATAGGTTGGTACCACATCCTTATGCTACAGCTCAGAAGAAATTGCTATATTGGCTTTTGGAGGAGCAGGGGGGGAAAAGGATCCTATAGCGATATCTGCTAGTCAAGGTGATTTATACACATTTGTACATGAGTGGTTCAAGTACAGGATGAGGAGTATAGAGCAGCCCACCAGTCAGGTGGTACTAAGTATGCAAGCAGCATTTAGGAAGAAGCAATCAGTATGACAGACAGCCAGTCTGTGGTATCACAGGAGTCAGGGGCGGGTGGAAGTGAACAAATATACAAGAGTAGAGAGGAGACAAGGGGAAGTTGTTTGCTGCATCATCTTTTGTGTCAGTGCAATGAAACAGTGAGTCAGGCAGCATTAAATCACGGAAAGCAGGTTGGGCTACTGCTCTCATTTGACAATCCCTTCACTCTTGCTAATTCATCACTACTGATCCCACTATACAAGTTAGTTCTTAAAAAAAAAAAACCTTGAGGGACAAGATCCAAAACCAAACGCATAAATACAGAATGGGGGATAACTGGTGTGACAGCAGCACTGCTGAGAAGGATCTGGGAGTTGTGGTGGATCACAGACTCAAAAGTTAGCAACGTCATCCTGTTGCAAACAAAAGCAAATGCAATTTTATGTTGCATTAGCAGAAGCATAGCATGCGAGTCACGGGAGGTGATAGTACTTCTCTGCTCAGAGCTGGTTAGGCCTCAGCTGGAGTACTGTGTCCAATTTTGGGCCCCAGCATATAGAAAGGATGTAGAGAAACGGGAAAGGATCTAGAGGCGAGTGACAAAGATGATCAAAGGTATGGAAAGCAAACCATATGAACAAAAGCCAAAGGAACTGAGCATATTTAGTTTGGAAAAGAGGAGATTAAGGGCGGGGGGGGGCCGATAGTGATCTTCAAATACTTGAAAGGCTGCCATAAAAAAAGGTGGAGAAAGTTGTTCTTTTGCCATAGGAGGGCAGGACAAGAGGCAGTGTGTTCAAACTACAGCATAGCAGGTTTAGATTAAGCCTCCAGAAAAACTTCCTAACTGTAAGAACAGGAGGACAGTGGAACAGGGGCCTAGAGAGGTTGTAGAAGCTTCTTCACTGGAGGTTTTCCAAAGGAAGCTGGATAGCCATCTGTCTTGGATGGTTTAGATCCAACAAATCCTGCATCTTGGCAGGGGGTTAGACTAGATATCCCTTGCAGTCCCTCCTAACCCTATGATTCAAAGTTTCAGTGGTAACTCCTTGGAAAGCCATTTCATTCCATATCTGCAGTATTTACACAGCTTTCCTTGCCTCTCCAAATCTCCTAGTTTCCTCTTTTCTACTTCTGAGGCAATGCTCCTCCTTTTGTTTTAGAATCTAGTCTTCACTGGCGATTCACTACTTCTGTAGTGTAGATTTGATTTCTACAATCACTTGATCCAAAGTTCCTCTCCAACCCAAAGTTGATTTCTGCCCTGTCATTAAAAGCTAAACCTAGTTTTGTTTCTGTGGGTATTCTAAAGAGTTCTCCAACTGAAGAATTTATATTAAATCCTATTGTATCTGCATTTGCTTCACACTGATCTCTTATCACAAATCTAATAAATGAACCATTAGCCCTATTCCTCTTCCCAGGGGGGATAATAAATTGGAGGTCTTTTTAATCCTTTATTTCAGATTAAGCAAGAAACAGAAGTGTGACAGCCTAGATTATTTCACTACATGCATTTTAGAGCTACTTTCGTACTGATGTACCTATTTTGAATTTGAGAAAGTTTACTTGTGTATCACTTTCTTTAACAGTTTGTGCACATTCTGTAAACAGCACAAAACCAAAGACCAAGAAACTATTAAACATGTGACAATAGCAATACATTCAATCACCAGAAAGCAATAGGCCAAGATACAGGACATCTTGCCTATTTACTATGCAAAGTCTTAACTTATGCTTGATAGTTTGGATTTCCTAAAGCACTACGTACCATTATCTTCCTGTAGAGCGCCATGACATTCTCATCATCAAACGGGAGAAAGCCACACAGCAGAGCATACAAGAGAACCCCCATGCTCCATATGTCTGCCTAAAAGAAACAAACCAACACTATGAAGGGTCAAGTAAAAGTGAGTAGAGGTTAGAAGATCTGGCAGCTCAATACTTTCCCAGGATGTGTACAACTGCTTAATGAGAAACAATGTTCTGTCCATTCTCAATACAGGGGCCACACATCACTGAAGTAACTTTATGTTCATATGTCAAAGGATATTGGAGCTAAAGGATGTTCTCCAAAGAAGAGCACACTCAGAAGTGGCAAGTTGACCTTTCCCTGACTCAACTTTGGAGTAATTGCTACTTGCCAGAGCACTGCTAAAGCCACATCTTCTCCAAGTCTTCAAGTGCAGCCAGATTTGTTGGATTTCTACAGGGAGAGAAATTGCTGCACAGAATCTTGACGTGGAAAGTTTTAGTGCTGCAGATGAGACCAGGCAACAAAACACCTTGTTCCTACCTGCTAATATTAACTCTGACCATGAGGAGCAGCTTGGGAGGCTGCTTATTTGTCATGGCAGTTGCTGCCAGCCCAGCCACTTCTATTTTCTAAGTGAATTGAGTGCTGTAGTAGGTGCCAGTTGCCCTATAGCCGCACAAGCAGGGTGTAAATAGGATTGGCAGAATTTGGTTGTTTTTGCATGCAATTTCAATTTGCATATTACAATTGCAGGAAATTCAGAGGGGATAGGTTTGGGGTTAGGGCAGCATTGACAGCAGAGCTGCAGGGACAAGACACCCAGGAGCAAGGTGGGGGGGAAGGGGGGGGGGGGGGGGAGAGAAGAGGCTGCAGTCCTGGCCCAGTGGAGCGCAACCCTAGCAGGGTTGCAAGGCGGAAGATGAGCCAGCAGTCATTGGGAGGCCACCCTGCTGCTGAAGAGCTCTTGCCTGGGGATGGTCCCAGCACTCCTGGCTGGTGAGCTAGAGGGGTCATGACAATGACACTGGAACTCTGCAGATGCAACGGGCAGAGGCCACCAGCTAGAAGAGCAGAGAGGAGGAGCAGCAGCAAGACGATAAGCCCCTGGTCACGGAGGCCACTTCGTTGCTGAATGGCTCTCCTGCCTAGGACAGAGCCATTCAGCAGTGACGCGGCCTCCCCAGCAATTCGTCCTCCTTGTAATTCTAGCTGGGGGGGTGGGGGGAAGGAGCTTTAATGTGAGGGAAAGAGGCAAAAAACAACAGTAGGCCTTAGAAATGGAACAAACTGTGGTATTCACTTCAGAGGAGTAGCTCTGATGTGTTCTGTTTAAGTTGGCAGCACAAATTCCAAGAAGACAATAGCAGAGGAGACAATAGCAGAGGGAAGAGGAAAGCTTGGGAGTTATTAGTATAGAGGCAATTCCAGGAGTGGATGAGCTCATGAAGAGACTCAGTGTTGGAGGGAGCTCAGGATGATGTTCTGCAGGACACAACCAAGGAGCAGTCTGAGGAGAACTAGTCAAGAAGAACAATGAGAAGTGTGCTAAAGACTGTGTTGTGTGCTACTTTAGCATGAATCCACCACTGTCCAGGCTAAGCAAGACTCCTGCAGCTAAGACTTGCAGGGGCAATTATACAAGGAAGTGTTTAAAGCTAAGTCTAGTTATGCTAGTGTTTACGTATGTGATGTTCAAAGCATATTTAAGACACTATATCAGGGAAGGACATTGCATTAAATACCTCTGAGCCAATGTAAGCTTTGCCCTGAATTAACTCTGGTGCTGCATAAGCTGGGCTCCCACAACATGTGTTCAGCTGGTAATCCAGGCCACCCTATAGCAGAACAATTGAACAGACACATTAGACTTAAATTGGAAATTTAAATATTTAGTTTCAACTATACTGTAGCACAAGACTATGGGCCTCGCTCTCCACTGTGGTGTGTCTTGTGTGATCATATATACACACACCAGTGCTAAGCAGAAACCCTCTAGCTAAGCCATCAACTAGGTGCAGTTTCCAGCTCTGGTAGTTCCTGCATTACCATGGGCAGGCCACTGATTCTCTCTCTCAGCTGCTCATGTCCCCATCTAGAGAGCGAAATTAATGTTTCCCTTATGGGACCAGTTACACCTACACAGGATGTGTCAGATAGCTCTCACACCTTCTTTACAAGACACACAGCAGAGGGAAACCAGTCCATACCGATAATGTTGGCACATTAAAGCAAGCAGTGTGTTTCTTTGACAGGGATATGTTCTGGACAGCAGGACTGAAATGACATTCCAATACCTAATCAGTTATCTGCCCTGGTCTGTACTTTTAGACAGTTCATAAAGTAGAACATTTTTCTGGCCAGCTAAACCAGTGTTCTGAGCAACAGCAAACCCTCTGTTTTGGTTTTACATTGAATTCTACCCATGGGATTGCTTCCTGTTATCATCCATCTCAGTCTAGCCTGCTCTAGGTTTAGATTACTAAATGCAGAAGTCTACGGTAACCCCACAGCTTTAAATCTGAAGTTTTGAGATAAGGTTTGGAAGTCAGACCTCTGCATGCCACCTGTACACACAATTGTCTCCTGGTCCACAACCTCCTAGATAAATATCTTTGGAACACCCATAGCCTTATCTTGTTCTAGAAGACAGAATACAAATAATTGACTGGATATAACAGCACTTTGAGGTCCTGATATCTGTTGGGGCCTCTGTGTGCTAAGTGTAATACTAACAGTTGGACTCTGCCTTGAAGAACAGAAAACAAAGGGTGGAAGAGAAAAGACAAAACAACTCAAGATCAAAGTAATTCAAGCTGGAAGTAGAATCCCACCCATTGCCCGTCCATACTTTTTACAGTGAGTAGTTGGAATTCAAGTAACTGAAGTGTTGGCTGGCGACTTGAGTGCTATTAAACACCCTTTTAATATCTGAAGTATTTGGATGCACTACTACGTAGTGTAATTTACTTTTGCACACTCACCTTTGGCTTTGCACAGAGACCAAAGTCTATCAGCTTCAAGTTATGCTCCGCATCAATCAGCAAGTTCTCCTGAAGAAAAGGAGAGTGGTCGTAATGAGGGCACCTTACAGGATAACCCAACCACAGGAGGATTTAGTTTTTCCCCCTCATATCTTCTAACCATCAATCAGTGCCATCCACCATCCTCCCCGAGTCCTTACCACCATCCTTTTGGCCATAAGCCCATCTCTTCTAATGGCTACAAGCAATGCTCAGCCTCTTCCCCAGAGGATATCTTTTGAGACCAATATTTCATACATTGTCCAGTAAGCTGTCATGCACTGAAGTTCCTCCCCTAGGGATTTCATCCTCTTCAAAGTGTTCTAATCAGTCCATAAATACAAAACGAGTTCCTATAATGAGTGCTTGTTGAAGAAGTGGGTTTCCTAATAAGTCATAGGGTGAGGACAGCAGGATATTTCCCACCACACTCTTAATGTCACCAATTAGGAGATCTCAGCAGCACAAGTGCCATGTTCTGCTTCAGATGAAAACAGTGATATGGAGGGGCAGCAAGGGTATGATTTGCTATTAGAAGTGGTATACGTAACAAAGGGAAGAACAGACTGACTGGAGCTAGCTTGAAGTCTGGAGTTGAGTAGTAAGTGTGCCCTTGTTCATTGTAAGTAAACTTTCTCCCTCCTGATGCTGATCTTCAGTGATCCACTTCTGAAACAGCATTTACAGGCTCCAGAGGGAGCCATATACAACTCTCGGCCAAAATAGGTGTGCCATAGAGTAGAACTGGGCTAGGAAAAAATATACCTTGAAAAGAGGAAGCTAAAGACACAAAAGAAGAATTAAAAAACCAAAACCTTCAGTCCTTATACAGTAGCTTACTTTGGAGGAGAGGTTTAGCAGCTTAAAAAAAAAAAAAAAAAAAAAAAAGATTCCATCCCATTTGAAAGAATACTGGATAAGTACTAAAAGCAGCAGTCAGATTTTTAGAAACAAGTCAAACTTACTGGTTTGAGATCCCTGTGGGCATACCCCTGACTGTGCACATAAGCAATTGCTGAAACAATCTGACGGAAAAATATACGAGCTTCCTCTTCTGAAAGGCGATCCTTGGAGATTATATAATCAAACAGCTCTCCTCCAGGACAATACTGCAATGAGACAGGAAAACGGTATTTGAGACAAAAAATTGTGATCTACCAAGTAACCTTACACTTGTAAGGCATTGTAAAGAAGACACCTTGGCCAGCCTTGTATAGTACTGTCATTTTAGTTCTAATGCAGTAGTGCCCAAAGGTCCCCCAATCAGGAGCAGGATATTATTGTGCTAGGTGCAATACAAACAGGAAAACCTGATCCCTGTCTGAAAGGGTAAACAGATTTTTGGTAATGACAACAGCAGCATAACATGCAGTAGGAAGGTGGCAGAATTTGGTTATGCAATAACTAGGTCTAAGCATGTGTACTTCTTGATCATATTTTTAAAAAGTGAAAGAATCATAGAATGTCAGGGTTGGAAGGGACCTCAGGAGGTCATCTAGTCCAACCCCCTGCTCAAAGCAGGACCAATCCCCAGTTCCCTAAATGGCCCCCTCAAGGATTGAACTCAACCCTGGGTTTAGCAAGGCCAATGTTCAAAGCACTGAGCTATCCCTCCCCCTGTATGAGTGAATATTGACTCACTTATTGTGAGCATTGCTGGAGTGAATTTTTAGGAGCAACTTGAATGAGGGAAGGATTAGTGATTGAACAAACCACAGTAGAGAGCACTTTATCTGCCTGGGGGCAATATGAATATTGAAACTCTTGTGAGGAGCTGATAGAACAGTGGGTTTGGCATCAATGGCAGGAAAGGTGCAATAATAGGAGGTCTGAGATATACATAATATCTATCTATCTATATATGCGCACAGGTCACATTAAGTAGGGCCTTGAAAGTGAAGACAAAGTTTGAACTGAAGCAACGAAGAAAGGTGAGCCAGTTGAAAGATTAAATCAGAATGGATTAGGATTATGCAGCTGCATTTCTTGTGGGGACAAGGGGAGGCGTATGGATGTTGGATAGACTGGAAAGATGCTATCATCTTCGATTGCCAGCTAGGTTCTTATTTCACTTTATAGCTCTCTTCCTCTAGAGCAGAGCCACAATTTCAGGCTGTACACATGGCAAGTGACTATTTGAATCCTTCCAAACACACTGATTTAAATTTTGAGAGACTTTTGTAGAGAATCTACAAGCCAAGTTTTGTAAGTAACCCATTTTAAACTGGTGTCTTTTACAATGCCTGCCCTATTTGGTCATCTGTACGGAGGGATTACTGGGGACTCAAAGGTGAGCTTTTAACCATCCCACACAAAGATTGAATTATTAACATTAGATATTCCAGAAGCATCAACACTGAATCTAACCTCTAAGACCATGAATATCTTCTTGGATGTCTCTATCACATGGTATAATCGGCAAATATGCTGGTGACTCAAGTTCTTCATTGCATCAATTTCGGTTTTAACACGAGGTAAATCACCCTAAGAGATGAATGCCAGTTAGCCATATTTAGCAACTGTATATTTCCACATCCTGTGCAGTGCTCCTACTGCAACTAATGACAACATGTTCATGTGTATATAATTAAGGTCAACCCAGTATAAGGTTTGGTATAGCTATAAGAGTTCAGAATTCGGTACACAGGTCAGAGACACAGAAGTTTAATGCAATTGTTACAGTGAAAAGTTTGACTTTTTCCCCTGCAAAAGTTGTCAAGAAATTGTTAGGTCCTAAATTGGAGCAACTTTACACTATTTTAAACTGTGAAATGAGTGTCCCATCAATATCAGTGTCACCAAAAATAAGTGGTTTTTGGAGGTTAATAAAGTTCTTGCAAGTTCTAAAGTGTCTTTCTAGAACCAGCAAACAATTCTACACATTACCAACGTTTCATGAGTAAAAAAAGTGGAGGATGTCTCCCATTACAAAATGGCATCTCAAGCAGCATGCTACTTCGACTTACCCCCAAAGCCAGTTTGTCCATGATTTTGATTGCAACTTTTTCACCAGTAAGGAGATGGCGACCTAGCTTCACCTTTGCAAAGCCACCTGAATTTAGAAGTGAGGCAGTAAGAATCCAAGATGAAAGTTAATTTTCTCCTCAATAATCCTTTTATAGAGTCACACTACAGGAGCAAAAACAACAAGGAGTCTAGTGGCACCTTAAAGACTAACAGATTTATTTGGGCATAAGCTTTCGTGGGTAAAAACCTCACTTCTTCAGGCTATCCCCTGATACTTGACTATAGGAGCAAGTCTTACAGTTTACAGAAAGCTTTTTACAGCTAAAAAGTACTACAGATGATTTCTTCTGGATAAAAAAAAAAAAAACTCGATTTTATTCAGCAAATTTAGCCTGTGAAATCTGATCTCTAGACTAGTTGCTAACATAGCAATCTGCTTTTGATTTGGATGTGAAGCTGAAACCATTAAGTTTTAACTGTTTTACTTTAAGAGATAAAAGTACCTGTCCCAACTGTTTCATATAATTCATAGTACTTGAGAATTTCCTCATAGTCATCTACACCCATGTTGAGATAGGCAAAGTTTAGCGGTACTTCTGAAGTCCTGGCAATGACATAGGAGAACATGATCAGTTATGCTTTAAGATCTCTACCTAAGAAACACTATTTTCTTAACAAAATGTAGTCAAAAAATGTAACCTTGAAACTTAGCATTCACTGAAGACACAATCTACCTGAAAATCTGCTTCAATAGCCAGTTTCTGTATGCCTAGAACACGCTGAAGTTAGACTAACTGCAAACTCACTAGACTATATTTCCACACTATCCTATCAAATGTCAGTACCCAAGAGATGAATTTTACTTCTGCCATCTAACCAAGTTACAAACTAAAGTGCTCACCTGCTCCGATTGGTGGCTTTCCTTTCATCTCATTACACTTGACCTCCCCCATCAAGACTGCAATTGATACTACTGAACATTTTAATTTATTCAGAATAAGAAAGTTTGGCTGGTGTTTACTGATTACTGTAAATTAGACTTTCTGCACTTACTCTGTAGCCCAATGAAAAGCTTCAGATTTCAACCCTATGCAGAGGTCAGCACTCCAGTTTCCTAACTGCATTGCATGGCTTACAACAAACGGCAGTATTTCTGTAACAGTGCCAGCTTCCCCTTCCTGATCAGAGTAGTCTGATTGGAGTGAAGGATATTGTAACAGTTGCTATGCCAGGCCAGTCACCACAGTTACGCCCATCACAATAGGATCATAAGAGCACACATACCTGGGTCACAAAACCCGCAATTTACCTTGGCCCTAGAGGCACAGGCCTTGCCTTAGTCTAGGCTAGGAAACAGGTCAAGACCCAAGCTCAGGCTACGATTTGGTTACAGAAGTCACAGAATCTATGACTTCCAGTGACCACCATGACTGGTGGGGAGCTGCAGGGTCCCCCCAGCCTAGCGCTCCCAACCACCACAGGGGAACCCCTGCTGCCTCAGGGGGAGGGGTACCCTGCAGCCACCACTGCAGGCAGTTCCTAGCCCCTGCGTAGATGCCCCCCCTCAGGCAGTATGAGCATCTGCAGAGCCCCATTTTGTCCCAGATATTTTCAGTAAAAGTCAAACAGGTCACAGATTCTGTTAATTTTTCTTTTTTGCCCATGACCTGTCTGACACTTTTACTAAAAATATCCATGACAAAAATCTTAGCCTGACCCATAGCTGACATCAGGTTGGCAACTGCACTATCACCCTTGATGTAGACGGGTGTCAACACAGGAGCTAGTCAGGGACAATGCTGGTTCCATCAGCATAGCCACACTACCCGTTTTACTCCGAGTTAATGGCTTGCCAGGTAACTCAAGTTAGCCATCAGATTTACATAGGCTCATCTGGTCACTCCACTCACATTCGTTCCAGGACACAGGGTTGGGGTTTTACCATAGGCTAACCTGCAGAATAAACATTTAGGCAGCATCCAGAGTAACCTTCATACATCTATTGCTGCTGTGAATTCACTGGCAATCAATTAACTCCAGGTAAAACCCCTCTGCAGCGTTGCCAACTCTTAGGCTTTTATCCCAACCCGCATGCTAGGGGGTGGCTTTTCTCCAAGCTCCAGCTCCGGGAGTCCTGTGAGGACCGGAGCCTCAGCTTGCATTTCAGCCTTTTGGAGAGGAGCCCTATAGGCTCAGAGCCCAAACCACCGTCAGGCACCTGCCCGGGGATTTCTGAGCATTTGGGGTTGGCCGTGGCATAGCCCCCAGCCCAGGGTGGCCCCCAAGAGCCAGGGGCCTGGAGGAAGGGAGACTCCAGCGAACCCCCAGCACGGGGCCAGCTGATGGGAGGGGCCCAGGGAGCAGGACGATGGGGCGGGGGCGGCAGCGGAGCTGGGGGGCGAGGGAGGGGGACAGGACGGGGGGGGCAGCGGAGCGGGGGGCGGAGGGGGGTTGGGGGCCCCGCACTGACGCCCCCGATCCCAGCTCGTCCCTCGGGCTCCGCCCCCGCAGAACCCCAGCCCGGGGCCGCGCTCACCTGCCCGGCGGGAGCGGTCTCTAGGCAACGCGGCGCTTCCGAGATCGAAAACACCGAGCGCGAGCCACCGCGGCCGCTACCGCTTCCAACGTTTAAATTTCCCTGCCCACCCAGCCTCTTCCGGCCGCGGCGGCCGGCCGACCAATCAGATCGAAGCGGCGTCGCGGAAGGGGCGGGATGTGTCGGGGAGGGTCATGGGAGGAGGGTCAGAGGTGCCGGTGTGGGCTGAGCTGGGCGCCATGTTGGGGGTGGCTTTTACCCCGCCTCCTGCGTCCTGGCTAGAGTTGCCTTAGGGTCTACGCGGGCCCTGGCCGGCTCCGCCTCATCCCTGGGGTTGATTCAGAGCGTGTGGCAGGGCCCAAGGACCGGGGCCGGCTCTGCAGGGCAGTTATTTGCTTCCCCCCATCCCAGGGTCCCACCCACAGGGACGTCACAGGGAGGACTAGGGTTGCCAAACACCCTAGCCCCGCCCCCTGCCCTTCCCCTCATCAGAGGCCCCGCCCCTTCTCTGAGGCCCCGCCCCACTCACTCCATCCCCCCCTCCCTCTCTCGTTCGCTCTCCCCACCCTCACTCACGCCCTCATTGTCACTTAGGGTGACCAGACAGCAAGTGTGAAAAATCGGGACAGAGGGTGGGGGGTAATAGGAGCCTATATAAGAAAAAACTCCAAATATCAGGACTGTCCCTATAAAATCGGGACATCTGGTCACCCTATTTTCACTGGGCTGGCTCAGGGGGTTGGGATGCGGGAGGGGGTGCAGGGTGGGGCTTGAAATGAGGGGTTCAGGGTGCAGGAGGGGGCTCTGGGGTGTGGGAGGGGGTGAGGGCTCTGGGCTGGGGGGTGTAGGCTCTGGGCTGGGGCTGGGGATGAGGGGTTTGGGGTGCAGGACGGGGCTGGGGGGGTGGAGCCAAGGTGTTTGGAGTATGGGAGGGGGCTGGAGTTCAGGGTGTAGGAGGGGGCTCCGCCTGGGGCAGGGGTTTGGGGTGGAGGGGGGTGAGCCGGGCCGGCTTTATTAACTGCGGGGCCTGATTCGAATACATGGCGGCGGTCCAGGGCTTCAGCGGCACTTTGGTGGCGGTGGGGGTCTGCTCCAGGTCTTCCGTGGCACCGAAGGACCCCCCCCCCACCGCCGAAATGCCGCCAAAGACCCCGGAGCAGACCGCCACCGGGTGAGTAAAGAAAAAAATTTAAAAGGCACCTAAGGCGCAGGGCCCTGGCGCGGGGCCCGATTCCTGGGAATCGGACAAATTGGCCTAAAGCCGGCCCTGGGGATGAGGGCTGTGGGGTCGGGCCAGGGATGAAGGGTTTGAGATGCAGGAGGGGGCTCTGGGTTGGGGAGTGGAGCCAAGGGATTCAGAGTATGGAGGGGGCTCCGGGCTCAGACGGGGGTTGGGGTGAAGAAGGGGGTACAGGCTCTGGGCTCAGGGGGTGAGTTCCAGGATGAGGCCAAAATTGAGGGATTCAGGGTGCAGGAGGGGACTCTGAATTGGGGCAGGGGGATGTGGTGTGGGGGAGGGCTCCGGCTGGGGGTGCAGACTCTGGGCTGGGGATGAGGGGTTTGGTGTGTAGAAGGGGGCTCCAGGCTGGGACCGAGGGGTTAGGAGGGCAGGAGGGGAATCAGGGTTGGGTCGCGCAGGGGGGGTGAGGGTTATGGCTGGGGGTGTAGGCTCTGGGGTGGGGCTAGGGAAGAGAGGTTTGGGGTGCAGGAGGGTGCTCTGGGCTGGGACTGAGGGATTCGGAGGGCAGGAGGGGGATCAGGGCTGGGGCAGGGGGTTGGGTGAGGGCTCCAGCTGGGGGTGCGGACTCTGGGGTGGGGCTGGGGCCAGAGGTTGGGGTGCAGGCTTCGGGCAGCGCTTACCTCTGGCTCCTAGGTACGGGGCAGCCGGGCAGTGCTGTGCGCTGCCCCATCCGCAGGCGCCGCCCATGCAGCTCTCATTGGCTGCAGTTCCTGGCCAATGGGAGCTGCTGAGCCGGTGCTTGGGGTGGGGGCAGCGTGCAGAACCCCCAGCTGCCCCTACTCATAGGAGCCGGGAGGGAGTGGGGGGACGACATACCAGCTGCTTCCGGGAGCCGTGCGGAGCCAGGGCAGGCAGAGAGCCTGTCTTAGCCCCGCTACGCCCCTTTTCGACTGGGTGTTCCGGTCCAAAACTGGACACCTGGCAACTCTAAGTCCAGGCATGGGGCTGGGCTATGTGCTGGCTCAGCCAGGTCACCCCCGGCACAGCCCCACACTGAGCCGGCCTAGCACAGTGCTGCCTTCCCTAGCACAACCCCGCGCCACTGGCTCCTGCCTAAGAGCCACCCACAGCTGTCACTACACCCTTCCACGGCGTCTCCACCATTACTCCTCAATGCAAAAAGGAAGAAAGGGTTGATATTCATTTTAATTCTTTTTTTTTTTCCTTGGAAAAAAAGGCACCTTCCTGTCAGCAGTTTCCCAAAGAGAATGGGGGAAGTTCCATCACATGGGATATTAAAAACAAACTGCTTTGATTCTGTGAGCTGATGCCTTTGCCCAGTATAGCAAGTGCTTTTCTTTAACGCTGTATCCCATGGCAAGCTCAGGGGCGAGATGCACAGCTGGTGTAATGTGGATTTATACCAGATGTGAATCTGGCCCCTCACCTAATGTGCTATCCACTATCCTAGCTAGATCTTTCTCTGTGTTATTGCTTGTCAGTTGTCTCCTTCTCATTACATGGTATGCCTGTACTTTGGATTATTTTTTCTGAAATTGATTAGCTTGTATTTTTGTAGGCTGCGTGTTCATTTGATAATTCTTTCTCAGTCTTCCTATCTCTTTCTAGATTCATGTTTATGTTCCCGCTGTACTCCAGAGATTTAACACGGAGATTTCTAGTAACTGTAATCTATACACAAATACTATAGGAACGTCTGCCATTGAGAACATCACATGACACTGATTGTTGCCATTTTGGCATTCAAAAGAGGAGACTTTTTATAGGATGCATGCAAATATTTAGTTTGCACAGCCTATAGTAAATATTTCACCTAAAACATTGACATTGTTCCTAAATTGTTGTGCAGCCGTTAATTATAGTAGGTTTGAACATAGAAACAGAATCCAAATGTTGTTAATTAGGAAGACTACGGCTGCTATTAATGCAGTTTTAGTTATGAGCAGAATGTAATGATTCCATAATGAATAGGTAACTTAGGTTTATGGAGACTGGGCCATGTTAGACACATTTGATTGGTTTCTTTTTATATTAGAATGTTTTAGGAACAATTACAAAATTAGTGCACAAGAATGCAGTAAATGTCATGTATTTGATGTTTAATAAACCATTTGATCCCGTGTCTCACAAAATCTCACTTGAAAAAATAATCCAAACTGGCATGCTACGAATACTTGCATATGGATTGAAAGCTAAAAGACTGCCAACAAAGGGGAATGGTAGACAGAGATGTATTGAATTGGTGGGAAGTGTCCGGCAGGTCCTGCAAGGAGTGATGTTAGGTTGTATCTTATTCAATAAATTTACTGATGACCTGAGAGAGGGAATATGCAGCGTATTGCTAATAACATATGCAGATCCTGTTAAATTGGAAGGAGTTGCCAACGCTCATTAGGACAGGAAAATAATACAATGGTTGCGGTTTAGAAATAGGGTAAAAAATGACAACATGAAATTGCACTTGGGAAAAAACAAACTAACACAGTCAGAGAAAAATAAACTAGAACACGTTGACTGCAATGGCGGTACAGTGGAGAGACTTGTGAAGCAGTGATGCTGAAAGAGACAGGCTGAGATTTTTAAAACCACATGGGAGATTTGGATGCCCAGTAATGTCAGTGGATACTGGGTAGCCAGGTCCCTTAGGTGGCTTTGAAGACCTCAGCCCTAGTGAACAAGAAATTAGACATGAGTTCACAAAGCAATATGGCTGCCAAAAAGGTCAATGCAGTTTTGAGCTGCATAGGCAGAAGATGAGAATCAAGCCACAGTATAGGGATGCAATTCCTTCTCCCTACAGGGCTCTGGGGAGATCGCATCTAGAATATTGTGTTCATTTTGAGCACCATGAGACCGGAAGGATACCAACAAGTTGAAGGGAATTCAAAGAAGAGCAACAAAAAGATCAAGGGCCGGAGAGATTGATTTAAGAGGAAAGATTAGGAGAGAGAAATCAGTGCAGCTTGGCTAGCCAAAAGCTACCGATATGGATGAGGGGAACAAAATAGCAGTCTACAGGTGTATGATGGGTGTAAACATCAAGGATAGAGAGCAGGTATTTACTGTGGTATTCAGGGGTATAATTAGGAGCAATGGGAAGAACTTAAGAATGGGAGGCAGTGTGTCTTAGGGCTGGTCTCCACTACCACTTAAGTCGATGTAACTTACAGTGCTCGGGGTGTGAAAACGACACCCCCCCCCCAAGTGACGTAAGTTACATCCACTTAAAGTGGCGTCCACACGGCGCGATATCGGCGGGAGACGCTCTCCCACTGACGTAGCTTTCGCCTCTCGCAGAGGTGGAGTAATTGTGCCGACAGGAGAGGGCTCTGGTGAAGACGCGCTACAATGGCGCAACTACTTCGGTGCAGCTGCGCCCAGAGCCGTCCTGTCCATAGGACAGACCAGGGCAACCACCCCAGGCCCCGTGCTTTGGGGGACCCCGTGCTTCAGGGAGACATGGGGTCCAGGGCAGCCTGAGGGGTTATCGGGGGGCCTGGCATCAGCAGCAGCGAGTGACCCAGACCCAGCCCGCCCCGCTCCGCTCCACCCCACCAGCTCCCGATGTCGCTCGGGGGAGGGGGTGGAAGCCGGAAAGAGGCGGGGTGGGGGCAGGGACTTAGGATGGAATGGGGGTGGGGAGGGGTCAGAGCAGGGGTGGGAAGAGGCAGGCGGGGGTTGGGGGAAGGGGTGGAGTGGGGGTGGGGCAGGGGCGGGAAGAGGCGGGGCAGGGACTTGGAGGAAGGGGTAGAGTGGGGGCATGGCCTGGGATGGAGGTATGGCCCCACACCCCTCTAAGGATGGCCCTGGCTGTGCCAATGTAGCGTGGTAGTGTATCATAGAAGATTAGGGTTGGAAAAGACCTCAGGAGGTCATCTAGTCCAACCCCCTGCTCAAAGCAGGACCAACCCCAACTAAGTGTAGACTTGCCCTACGTGGATAGAGCTTCCACTTGGGACTCAGAAGACCAAGATTCATTCCTCAGCTTAGCCATTGCCAGGCTCTATGACTTGGGCGAGTCATGTCCCCTCTCTGTGCCTCAGTTTCCTCATCTGTAAAATGGGCAGAAAGATGCTGACCTCCTATAAAGAGTGCTATGTAAGCACCAGCTATTATTAGATTGAATATCAAGGAAATCTTGATGGTGACGCATATTAGGCTGTGGCATAATCTACCAAGGAAAGAAGTGGAAAGTTTGTCCTTCGGGACTTCTAAAGCTAGACTGGAAAAAACACTCTAAAATGTCCTCCAGGTAACAGTCCTCTCCTGGCAGGGAGATGGACTGAATGATCACATTGATAAGGCACAAATATTAAAGGCCCTTCTCTACATTAAAGAAAAATAACCTCATTTGATCCCACAGAGTAGGGCTTGAACAGTGGTTCTGTACATAGAGGTGGTCTTCCCCCATATGGAATAATATCCTAAGATTCTAAGAGAAGTATTTCTTCCCCTTCAGTGTTGCCAGTCCAGATTGTTCAACTATTGCGAATCAGGCCTTGAAACACACGGGAGTTTTAAAAGTAAGAGAGGTTGGGGTTTCTTAATTTGCCGTCTGGTTTTGGAGGCTTGGAGGGTTGCATTTTCTAGCGTTTCCCAACATTCATAAGGGTTAGAAATGTCCTGGAAAGAAAGAAAGAAAGCTGAGAGACTCCTGCAATCACAGGACTCCAGGAGCTGAGGCTTAAATTAAAACAAGACTTGTGATAAAATTATGAGGGTGGGCAACACTGTGAATCCCTAGTTTTGTTTTGTTTTGAAGGTTCCATCTGTGTTGTTTATAAAGTTAAAAAGAAACAAAATTGCCATGTGTGACTGATGTGACAGTGTGTGTCCTTTTGGCTCTTGGTTGTGATGAGTGCTGCCTTTGATTCTCATTAAAGTCACCGCCTAAATACGTCTAGACTACGTAGTTTACAAAATATTAGATAGATTTAAAAGGAAAAAAAGGCTTCCTTGTGCTAAGAAAATGATGGCAAAGCTGGAGAGCCCCTAAGGCAGTCTGATTGCTGTGTAGTTTATTTACCATAAATAACAGATATTGGGCCTGGTTCTGCAATTCTTACTCACATGAGTAATCCTTACCGAGACTATAAATCGTCCCTGTGAAATCAGTTGCAGCAATCACATATGATCCAGCTGAATAAGAGGTTCTAGTGTTCGCTTTAAAATGTGATTTTTGAGAATAAGCCAGTTTCAAATGGTGTTTTAAAGGAAACCAGAAATTTTTCAACCTCTCAGAGCAGCTGCAGTAATTCAAACTGCTGGCCACTAGTGGTTGGCACCTGTCTAAAATATGTGAAATGAGGAATTAACCTAATTTGATGTTTGTAAAAAAAGATGCGAATGTGTTAAAGTGAGAAATGAAAACTAAATTTTCCTTTTTGCATGGATCCTTACCTGCCAAAATAGCTTTCCCCATTCCTATCCTCACAATTCCTTCCTTGTACTTACGCTTACCAAAAATCGATTTTTTAATAATAATTTTGATGAATAATTATCAGTGTTTATATTTAAGCATTATGTAAGATTATCGATTTAAATATTCACAGTTGCACGGAATTATGGGAGCATCAGACAATAATTGTTTAATGACAATAGATGTTCAGATTCAAAAAGTTAACGTTTTATAACCATTAAAACACAAATTGTCAAAGTAAAGTAAATAGCCCTACATCAAACTCTAATACATCCTCAAGAAGCATTTTTCTTACTTTGCCTACTGGTAAATTTTGATAAGTATTGATAGAAATATTGTTGTTGGTTTGTGTGTAAGTTGAAATCGATGTTTACCAACATTTATTGATAAAAAGCGAATCCTTCCAAGTCAACTTATACTTAAATAAAATAAAATAATACTGCTACTCTGAAACATCTTCCATTTGATGCTTTAAAATGTGATCATCCTTCTGCAAACGTCAAATGAAGGTAGATTCCTTCTTTTTCTTTTTGATGTGTAGGTAAAGGCTTGTATCAGTGAGGATATGGAAAAGACCGGAAAGGATGAGACAATACAGTCATAGAGGTTAAGGCCAGAAGGGCCCACCCGATCATCAAGTCTGACCTCCTGTGTATCACAGGCCACCAACACCACCCAGCACCTGCACAATAATGTAGACCAAAGTATTACAACCCTGGGGAGGTTACGCTGTTGTGTGTCACAGGCAGAGAATAGGAGGGAGGAAAGTGCACCAATGCCCCAGGCCCCTGTAATGGTAAGGATTAAAGTGAGGTACACCCAGTTGATCTTGGCATGTGACCTGCACCCCATACTGCAGAGGAAGGCAAAAAAACAAACAATCCCCAGAGGTCACTGCCATTCCTTCCCAAGCCCACATAAGGTGGTCAGTTAGACCCTGAGCATGTGAGCAAGAACCAATCAGCCAAGAGAGAGACTGCTCAGTACCACCTAGGAGTTCTGGCCCGTCCAATGTCCCATCTCCAGCTGTGGACATCTCTGATGTTTCAGAGGAAGAAGACAAAAAAAACCCAAAACCAAACCCACCACACAGAATACATCGGGGGTGGAGGGAATCCCTTCCTGACCCCTGCATGTGACTGGCGGAAGCCCTAACAAGCAAAGAAAATGTGAGAGGAAGAGTGACCCTTCATGCGGTGGTTTTTACTACCACTATTTCAAAACGAATCTTGATTTTTCACCTTCCCTGGGGAAATGTGTGCGTAATAATGTGGCCATATAGGTAAGATATCATTGCTTTTTAGCTTCCTGAAGTTTGTGTTTCATGGCCTCCCAGATTAGACTTTGAAGCTATATTCACAATCCAGCCCCGGTTTCCTTTTTTGTCCGGTCAGTGTATTTATATAGTCTGTATTTCTGCTATCAGGAGAGCTGGATGATAATAAATGTGCAGGTAGTGAATATCTTCACAGTGAGAGCCCCAGATCATTTCAGTGCATTGGAATGTGCCAAGTGCAGCATTGGCTGTTGTGAAACTGCACTCGAGTGGCTAAATCCTCCCATGTGCCAGGCTCAGGCCCTTAGGCATGGTAGCTGGGGCTCTGGCACGGGCTAAGGGGAAGAAATCTTTCTCCCTTCACCATGGAGTGGTAGCAGAGCCACTGTCTGGCACCATCTGCCACTCCTTCCTTGCTCTGCATACATACAGGGCATTATAGGGCTTCTCATTTTCAGTTTTACCCCCAATAAACACTTAAAATACCCTGACACAAACACTATGAAATCAATGTTTATCCAAAAAACACCAGAAATAGTTACTTGTATCTAAGGGCTTGTGTACAGAGAGCAGTAATGTAGACTACGTGTTGTGCATTAATTGATCCATGTAGACCCTGATGTTGCCCCCTAAAGGTTCCCTAGTGCACTGCAACACTGTGCTGTTTGAAAAACTACTACGTTAAAGCGTACTAGGGAACATTACAAAATGATTACTCATTACAGTATGTACTGCTTTAATAAGCAGGGGCGGCTCCAGACACCAGCGCACCACCAGGGGCAGCCTGCTGGTCGCCGTAAGGGCGGCTGTCAGGCTGCCTTCGGCGGCATGCCTGCAGGAGGTCCGCCTGTCCCGTGGTTTTGGCGGCAAATCAGCGGTGGATACGCCGAAGGCGCGGGACCGGCGGACCTCCCGCAGGCATGCCGCCGAAAGCTGCCTGACTGCCGTGCTTGGGGCGGCAAAATACATAGAGCTGCCCCTGCTAATAAGTAATATCTATCATATACAGTACTCGTAGAGTCATAGACTTTAAGGTGAGAAGAGACCATCATGATCATCTAATCTGATCTGCTGCACATTGCAGGCCACAGAACTTCACCCACCCACACCTGTAACCAGGGCCGGCTCCAGGGTTTTGGCCGCTCCAAGCAGCCAAAAAAAAAAAAAAGCCGCGATCGCGATCTGTGGCGGCAATTCGGCGGGAGGTCCTTCACTCCGAGCGTGAGTGAGAGACCGTCCGCCAAATTGCCGCCAAATACCTGGATATGCCGCCCCTCTCCGGAGCGGCCGCCCCAAGCACCTGCTTGACAAGCTGTTGCCTGGAGCCGGCCCTGCCTGTAACAGACCCCTGACCTCTGGCTGGGTTATTGAACTCCTCAAATCATGGTTTAAAGACTTCAAGTTACAGAGAATCCACCATTTACTCTAGTTTAAACCTGTACCTTCCATGTAAATTCAATAGCAAAAGTAAAATCCCTAGTAGATGTCCTGGAGTCTCTGGCACTTCACCCTTTTTGGGGTTAAAACTGCTAACAGTAGGTTTGTGGGGGTTGCAGGAGGGTGGGGCTTTGAATTTTGAGCATCACTTATGGTAGAAAAAAGAGGAAGGCCTTGCAAAGTCTCTGAAAGGTGGTTAGACTGGGGCCTGGTCTACACTACGGGTTTAGGTCGACTTTAGCAGCGTTAAACCGAATTAAGCCTGGACACGTCCACACAACGAGGCCCTTTCTTTCGAATTAAAGGGCCCTTTAAACCGGTTTCTTTACACCACCTCCGACGAGGGGATTAGCGATAAAACCGGCCTTTGCGGGTCGGAATTGGGGTAGTGTGGACGGAATTCGATGTTATTGGCCTCCGGGAGCTATCCCACAGTGCTTCATTGTGACCGCTCTGGACAGCGCTCTCAACT
Source organism: Malaclemys terrapin pileata (assembly GCF_027887155.1). Classification (NCBI taxonomy): domain Eukaryota; kingdom Metazoa; phylum Chordata; order Testudines; family Emydidae; genus Malaclemys; species Malaclemys terrapin. Next base: position 10,378,680 of record NC_071510.1, on the reverse strand, counting down.
CAGATGCACTGACCAGGTAGACAGGAAAAGACCCGCGAAGGTTTGAATTTCATTTCCTGTTTGCCCAGCGTGGAGAGCACAGGTGACCACGCAGAGCTCATCAGCACAGGTAACCGTCATGGAGTCCTCCCAGGATCGCAAAAGAGCTCCAGCATGGACCGAACGGGAGGTACGAGATCTGCTCGCCATATGGGGAGATGAAGCAGTGATAGCTGAACTCCGTAGCAGTAAAAGAAATGGAAAAGTATTAGAAAAGATCTCCAAGGCCATGAAGGACCGAGGCCATAACAGGGACACACAGCAGTGCCGCGTGAAAATTAAGGAGCTAAGGCAAGCCTACCACAAAGCCAGAGAAGCAAACGGAAGGTCCGGGGCAGAGCCGCAAACTTGCCGCTACTACGCGGAGCTGCATGCGATCCTAGGGGGTGCAGCCACCACTACCCCAACCGTGTGCTATGACTCTCTCACTGGAGAAACACACAGGGAAGACGGTTCGGGGAACGAGGAAGATGACGATGGAGGTACTGTAGGTAGCTCACAGCAGCAAGGAAGCGGAGAAACCGGTTTCCCCAACAGCCAGGATATGTTTGTGACCCTGGACCTGGAACCAGTAACCCCCGAACTCACCCAAGACCCTCAGGGCACACAGGAGACCTCTGGTGAGTGTAACTTTGTAAATATTTGTAAACATTACAAAAAAAAAGCAAGCAAGCAAGTCTGTTAACGTGTATGGGGATGGGGCGGAAATCCTCCAGGGACATCTCCAGAAAGCTCTCCTGGTTGAAATGGGGTGATTTTATTAAGGGGGACATTCAGAGGCGCCCGTTCCTGCTCTTCTGACCAGAAATGTTCCCCGCTGTTAACCACGCGGTGGGGGGGAGGGGTGAAGTGATCATCCCAGAGAATCGTGTGTGTGTGTGTGGGGGGGGTGGTTTACTTGTGTTTGTGCCGCATGTTAACCGGGAAACCGCAGCCCCCTCCTTTTACATTGAAACCCCATTTTAAATGGACAACCCAATTCATCCTTGATATGGGAAATGCGCTGCTGTTTGCAACCTTTCCCGCATGTTAAGAAGGTTAAAAAAGCCAAAACACTGTGGCCTACGATGGCTGCCTGCAAGCCGAAATATGCGACCTTGTAATGAAAGAGTGTACCCATTGTTCCCTAAAATGTGTCCTTTTTAACCACCTCTCCCTTCTCCTCCACCAGCTGCAAATGTTTCTCCTTCGCAGAGGCTCGTGAACATTAGAAAGAGAAAACGTAAGACGAGGGACGAGATGTTCACGGAGCTGCAGATGTCCGCCCAGGCTGATAGAGCACAGCAGAATGCGTGGAGGCAGTCAATGACGGAGATGAGAAAAGCCCAATATGAACGAGAGGAGAGGTGGCGGGCTGAATCGCGGGAAGAACAGAGCAAGTGGCGGGCTGAAGACGATAGGTGGCGTCAGCTTGCAGACAGACGGCAAGAGGCAATGCTCCGTCTGCTGGAGCATCAAAGTGATATGCTCGAGCGTATGGTTGAGTTGCAGGAAAGGCAGCAGGAGCAGAGACCGCCGCTACAGCCCCTGTGTAACCAACAGCCCTCCTCCCCAAGTTCCATAGCCTCCTCACCCAGACGCCCAAGAACACGGTGGGGGGGCCTCCGTCCACCCAGTCACTCCACCCCAGATGATCGCCAAAGCATCAGAAGGCTGGCCTTCAATAAGAGTTAAAGTTTTAAAATGCAGTGTGTCCTTTTCCATCCCTCCTCCCCCACCCATCCCAGGCTACCTTGGCAATTATCCCCCTACCTCTGTAAGGAACTAATAAAGAATGCATGAATGTGAAAAAACAATGACTTTATTGCCTCTGCAAGGGGGAGGGGAGGGTGGGGTGGGGTGGTTGGTTTACAGGGAAGTAGAGTGAACCGGGTCGGGGGGGGGGGTTGGAGGGTTCATCAAGGAGAAACAAACAGAAGTTTCACACAGTAGCCTGGCCAGTCACAAAACTCGTTTTCAAAGCTTCTCTGATGCGCACCGCGCCCTGCTGTGCTCCTCTAACCGCCCTGGTGTCTGGCTGCGCGTAATCAGCGGCCAGGCGAGTTGCCTCAACCTCCCACCCCGCCATAAAGGTCTCCCCCTTACTCTCACAGATATTGTGGAGCGCACAGCAAGCAGCAATAACAATAGGGATATTCTTTTCGCTGAGGTCTGAGCGAGTCAGTAAGCTGCGCCAGCGCGCTTTTAAACGTCCAAATGCACATTCCACCACCATTCGGCACTTGCTCAGCCTGTAGTTGAACAGGTCCTGACTCCTGTCCAGGCTGCCTGTGTACGGCTTCATGAGCCATGGCATTAAGGGGTAGGCTGGGTCCCCAAGGATCACGATAGGCATTTCAACATCCCCAATGGTCACTTTCTGGTCCGGGAAGAAAGTCCCTTCCTCCAGCTTTCGAAACAGAGCAGAGTTCCTGAAGACGCGAGCATCATGTACCTTTCCCGGCCATCCCACGTTGATGTTGGTGAAACGTCCCTTGTGATCCACCAGGGCTTGCAGCAGCATTGAAAAGTACCCCTTGCGGTTTACGTAGTCGGTGGCTTGGTGCTCCGGTGACAAGATAGGGATATGGGTTCCGTCTATGGCCCCGCCACAGTTTGGGAATCCCATTTCAGCAAAACCATCCACTATTGACTGCACGTTGCCCAGAGTCACTACCCTTGCTATCACCAGGTCTTTCATTGCCCTGGCAAATTGGATCACAGCAGCCCCCACCGTAGATTTGCCCACTCCAAATTGATTCCCGACTGACCGGTAGCTGTCTGGCGTTGCAAGCTTCCACAGGGCTATCGCCACTCGCTTCTCAACTGTGAGGGCTGCTCTCATCTTGGTATTCTGGCGCTTCAGGGCAGGGGAAAGCAAGTCACAAAGTTCCATGAAAGTGGCCTTACGCATGCGAAAGTTTCGCAGCCACTGGGAATCGTCCCATACCTGCAGCACGATGCGATCCCACCAGTCTGTGCTTGTTTCCCGGGCCCAGAATCGGCGTTCCACGGTATCAACCTGCCCCAGTGACACCATGATTTCCACATTGCTGGGGCCTGTGCCTTGTGAGAGGTCTATGGCCATGTCAATTTCCTCATCACTCTCGTCGCCGTGCTGCAATCGCCTCCTCGCCTGGTCCGGGTTTCGCCTTGGCATGTTCTGGCTCTGCATATACTCCAGGACAATGCGCGTGGTGTTCATAGTGCTCATAATTGCCGCGGTGATCTGAGCGGGCTCCATGATCCCAGTGCTAGCTATGGCGCCTGGTCAGAAAAAAGGCGCGAAAGTAGTATCTGATGGACCAGGAGAAGGAGGGCGGGAGGGAGGGAGGGAGGGAGGGAGGGCCAAGTGACGACATGGCGTACAGGTACAGGAACAGGGAGAAACACAAACAACTGTCACACAGAATGGTCCCCCCAAAGATTAAACTGGAAACCCTGGGCTTAGCAGGCCGTTGATTTCACGGAGGAAGGGGAAGCAAATGAACACAGAATAAATCTATTTTTTACATCTTAAGGTGGCAGCCGACGCTGCAGCATGAGTGACAGCCATACCAGTATGATGATGATGGGTACCAATCATAATATACCATCATCTGCCAAAAGGCAAGGGGCTGCTGCTGTGTAGCAATGCAGCCCCATGTCTGCCAGCCCCACGTCCGCCAGCACCCAGCATCGCCCTCGGCCTCTTCTGGGTGCTTAGCAGACAATATTGGGCAATTGGCAGAAAATAGTACATTATGACTGGTAACCGTCATCATCGAGACAGTAGCATGTCTGCCCAGGTGGCCATGATTGACAGCCACTCCAGTACGACGACGACGGGTACCAGTCATAATATACCATCGCCTGGAAGGGGCTGGTGCAATGCAGCCCTACGGCTGCCAGCCCCACGGCTATCACTCATGCTACACCGTCTACTGCCAAAAGGCAGTTAGCAGCTGCTGCTGTGTAGCAATGCAGTCCCACGTCTGCCGGCACCCAGAGGACATATGGTGACGGTGAGCTCAGCTGTGCTGAGCGGGCTCCATGTTGTCTGCACAGGTAACCCAGGTAACCCAGGTAAAAAGGCGCGAATCTATTGTCTGCCGTTGCTGTGACGGGGGAGGGAGGGGCCTGACGACATGTACCCAGAACCGCCCGCGACACTGTTTTGCATCATCCGGGCATTGGGATCTCAACCCAGAATTCAAAGAAAAGGCGTGAACCGCTTCGCGGCTCGAGCTGTGGCGCAAACGTAGTATCTGACGGCCTAGGGGAAGGAGGGAGGGGGGCCGAGTGACGACATGGCGTACAGGCACAGGGAATTAAAATAAAGAACGGTGGCTGTGCATCAGGGAGAGACACAAACAACTGTCACAGACTGGTCCCCCCCAAAGATTAAACTGAAAACCCTGGGTTTAGCAGGCCGTTGATTTGACGGACGGAGGGGGAAGCAAATGAATACAGAGAAAATCTATTTTTTACATCTTAAGACGACGGTGCAGCGTGACTGATAGCCCTCGGCATCTTTCTGGGTGCTTGGCAGCAAATACGGGGCGGTGTATGACGATGGTCTTCAGGCCTATTGCACGAGCTGCTGCTCAGGGAAGACTCTGCTAATGTGCGATGACCCGACTTGTAATAGGCCGGCTAACAGTCATAATACACCATTTACTGCCAAAAGGCAAGCCCCACGGCTGCCAGCACCCAGATCGCCGATGAAGGCTACCAGTCTACTGCACCGTCTACCGCCAAAAGGCAGTTAGCAGCTGCTGCTGTGTAGCAATGCAGTCCCACGTCTGCCGGCACCAAGAGGATATATGGTGACGGTGAGCTCAGCTGTGCTGAGCGGGCTCCATGTTGTCTGCACAGGTAACCCAGGTAACCCAGATAAAAAGGCGCGAATCTATTGTCTGCCGTTGCTGTGACGGGGGAGGGAGGGGCCTGACGACATGTACCCAGAACCGCCCGCGACACTGTTTTGCATCATCCGGGCATTGGGATCTCAACCCAGAATTCCAAGGGGCGGCGGAGACTGCGGGAACTGTGGGATAGCTGTGGGATAGCTACCCATAGTGCAATGCTCCGGAAGTCGACGCTAGCCTCGTACTGTGGACGCGGTCTGCCGACTAGAGCACCTAGAGCATTTTATTGTGTGGACATACACAATCGGCTGTATACAACCGATTTCAATAAAACCGGCTTCTATAAATTCGAACTAATTTCGTAGTGTAGACATACCCTAGGATTCTCCTGTTCCATAGCCAGATCCTTGACAGAAAATGCTTTGTCCCCCAGCTCCCAGATGCCTCCTCCTCCTTTGTGACCTGCATTGTCCCAGAGAAGTGCAGCGTTGTTGTTTCAGAGACTGAATTTTGGTCTTTGATGTAGCTGGGCCTTGATCCATTAATTGCTTTGAAAATTAGGACCAAGGCATTGAACTGACGGAGAGCAAGTGGAGGGATCTGAGCAGAGGCCTCATGTGCTCCCAGCAGCCAAGGAAGCTGTACTCTGTACCAGCTAGAGCTTGTGCATCATCTTCACGTTGAGCACGAAACCAAAACCAGATCGCCCTCAGAACACCCAACTCCCTGCTCTCCAACATGCTGGCCTCTCTCGCCCGGACGAGGCAGTCCACGTCTTGCAGCACATCCTGATGGTCAATAGATTTGGGCTGTGTCCTGAAAGCCGTCCCCACAGCCGAGAGCCTGTCACAGAAAACGCTCTACCGCCAGGCCACTTTCTTAATCGAGGGGCATCCAACTCAAGCGCTTCTGCTGACTACAGCTGTGGCAGTATGGCAGGCAGAGAGAGGTGGCTTCTCAAGGCCCCGTCCCTTGTAGAGGTTTATAGATCAAAACCAGCACCTTACATTCAATCCGGAAATGGAAAGGCAGCCAGTGCAGAACATGGCGCATAGACATGTGCTGCATGTGCTTGGTAGACAGGCTGCTGCCTTCAGCCTCTGACCTAAGGTGTAGCCCCACATATAGAGCACTGCAGTAGTCCACTCTCCAGGTGACATATATCTGGATCGTGGTTGTGAGGTCCCCATATGTGAAAGAAATGGTTGCAATCTCTTGGCCAGCCACAAATGATCAAAAGCCCTCCTGGACGCTGCTGCTATGTGCCAGCAGCCGTGGGAGATCTAATATGACCCCCAGATTGCGAACGCAGGTACCGAATGGTGGGCACACGCCCTCAAAAGGGAGAGATCAACATCACCATTCTAGCCTTGATGCATGTGCTTAATCTGTGTATTGGAAAGCCTAGTCCTGGGCAATGTGCGTACCATTGGCAAAGGTTTATTTGAGAGACCTGAGATAGAGATGCTTTCTATCATCACTTACTGCTCCTTCCATACCCCACCACAAGTTGGATTGTCTCAGGCTCTCACACAGTGCTTTCTTGCCCCTGCACAGGGGAGCCTAGATATTTTTCCCTCTGTGCCTGGCACCCCAAAGGAAGCAGGCCAAAGGTGGGGCCATGGTCTCCCCCAATTCTGCACTAGCCTCTGCACCAGGGGAGCAGGCAGCCCCCCCCTTCAGAGACAGTACAGCCTGGGCATTCCTCATGCACACCGGGCCACTCTTGAAGCCCAATTCCTCCCCAAGTTCCCCACAGGGCAGCACAGCTCTGCCTTGCCCCCTCCTGGGGCCAGTGGCCAAACGCCAAACTCTGGCCCGATAGCTAGTCACAATGCAATAACCAGGCTTTTCCCCACTTGAGCAGAATGTGTGAATTCTAATGGCCCCACTGGGCCAGATCCTGTGCTGAGTCTCCTGACAGGACAGCCTGGGAGGGGCAAAGAGCTATGCACCATTTTTGTGCCTCCTGAATTCTGGGCTGCTTTGGGGGATGGCACAGTCCCCTAATTCTGGGCTGCTCTAGCTTATAGCAGCCTTCTCCATCTGGAGCAGCCTGGAGCGCTTTGCATTTTGGCCACCGTCCCCTCCGGCTTAGCAGAACAGGAGGGTGGTGTGGGGCTGCCCATATCATCTCTATGCCATCCCAACACTGGGGGAAGTTTCCGGAGGCTGCTCTGGCCCGTTTATTCTGCCACAATGGGCTAAAGAGGCCAGAATCTGTCCCAGTGGCTGCAAACTTGTACCACAGTGGTTACAATTCAGTTGTCGTTTCAGAAGATGAGTTGGTTCCATGGCGGTGGCCTAAGGAAAGCCCAAGTTTTGGAGTGTCTAAAATCGCTTAGTGCTCTTTTGGTAGTATGCAGCTGGGCCTATAAGGCTCCACCGTGAGTTACTTGATAAAATTCAAACAACTTGCGTGTAAGAATCCTGTTAGGGTGTGAAAATTCCACTTGTGATGGCAAGAAAAAAATTGGTGTTCAAATTTAGAGATGTCTTGGAAACCACCCTGTGAGCCTCGCCTCTTTTCTTGTACTTCCTCCAACAACAGTTCATGCACCCTGATGTGTGTGGTTGGTTGGTGTCAGCGCCAGGGAAAGAAATATGTCAAACAGTGGCAGACCATGCAATTGGTGCTTTGTGCATGGTTCCACAAGTAATATCTGTGATAGCATGACCTCATCTACAAACTGCTTCTCCTGGGAGCGCCGCTTCCTTAATAGCGGAATAAGTTATTTTTTTAAAGCTCTGGATACTTTTATTATTATTTATTATTATTGCTGTAGTGCCTGGAGGCACTAGTTTTGTTGTGTTAATCAGTATACACACACAGAAGGTGGATAGAAAGCTGGCTAGATTGTCAGGCTCAATGGGTAGCGATCAACAGCTCGATGTCTAGTTGGCAGCCGGTATCAAGCAGAGTGCCCCAGGGATCGGTCCTGGGGCCAGTTTTGTTCAACATCTTTATTAATGATCTGGATGATGGGATGGATTGCATCGTCAGCAAGTTTGCAGATGACACTAAGCTAGGGGGAGAGGTAGATATGCTGGAGGGTATGGATAGGGTCTACAGTGACCTAGACAAATTGAGGGATTGGGCTAAAAGAAATCTGATGAGGTTCAACAAGGACAAGTGCAGAGTCCTGCACTTAGGAAGGAAGAATCCCATGCACTGCTACAGGCTGGGGACCAACTGGCTAAGTAGCAGTTCTGCCAAAAAGGACCTGGGGATTACAGTGGATGAGAAGCTGAATATGAGTCAACAGTGTGCCCTTGTTGCCAAGAAGGCTAACGGCATATTGGGCTGTATTAGTAGGAGCATAGTCAGCAGATCGAGGGAAGTGATTATTCCCCTCTATTTGCCACTGGTAAGGCCACATCTGGAGTATTGCGTCCAGTTTTGGGCCCCCCACTACAGAAAGGATGTGGACAAATTGGAGAGAGTCCAGCGGAGGGCAACAAAAATGATCAGGGGGCTGGGGCACATGACTTTCAAGGAGAGGTTGAGGGAACTGGGCTTATTTAGTTTGCAGAAAAAAAGAGTGTGGGGCGATTTGATAGCAGCAGATAGAACCTACCTGAAGGGGGGTTCCAAAGAGGATGGAGCTCGGCTGTTCTCAGTGGTGGCAGATGACAGAACAAGGAGCAATGGTCTCAAGTTGCAGTGGGGGAGGTCTAGGTTGCATATTAGGAAACACTATTTCACTAGGAGGGTGGTGAAGCACTGGAATGGGTTCCCTAGGGAGGTGGTGGAATCTCCATCCTTAGAAGTTTTTAAGGCCCGACTTGACAAAGCCCTGGCTGGGATGATTTAGTTGGTGTTGGTCCAGCTTTGAGCAGGGGGTTGGACTAGATGACCCCCTGAGGTCTCTTCCAAACCTAATCTTCTATGATTCTATGATAACCAAAGATAACCCTTGCCCCAAACAATTTACAATCTAGTAGCTTACATTCAACATACACCATTCCTGTTTTTCTTTTTATTGCGGTGACACTTGGTGTTTCCTTCATCAAAGCAAATCTCCTTCCCACTAGGCTAAGGAGATGAAAGAGCACTAATATTTAGCATGGATGAAGTACTATCTCTTAGAATAAAGTCACTGTTTTTCCATCCCAAATGTGTGTCCTTGATAAATCCAGGCATTTCAGGGAGAACAGATCACCAGATGGAAAGTATGGAATTTTTAATGATAGTACTCTGGTAAATGCAAGCACACATGATCATCCGGCCCTCTGACTACTACCCCATGCTACTCATCCATGTGGGCACTAATGATACTGCGAGGTATGACCCTCAGCAGATCAGAAGTGACTACAGGGCTCTGGGAGTATGGATGAAGGAGTTGGGAGTGCAGGTGGTGTTCTCTTCAGTCCTTCCGGTCAAGGGTAGGGGCCCTGGCAGAGACAGATGCATCCTGGAGGTGAATGCCTGGCTGCAAGGATGCTGTTGCCAGGGGGGCTTCAGTTTCCTTGACTACAGGATGCTGTTCCAGGAAGAAGGACTGCTAAGCAGAGATGGGGTCCACCTATTGAGGAAGGGGAAGAGCATATTTGGCTACAGACTAGCTAACCTAGGGAGGAGGGCTTTAAACTAGGTTCGAAGGGGACAGGTGACCAAAGCCCACAGGTAAGTAAAAAAATGGAGACCTGGGAGAAGGGTCAGAATTTGGGGGGAGCATGGGCTGTTATAGCAGGGACAAGACAGAACTGGGGGAGGGGGATCAAATCAGTATCTTAGATGTCTGTATACTAATGCGAGAAGTATGGAGAATAAGCAGGACGAACTCGAAATGCTAGTAAATGAACACCACTATGACATAGTTGGCATCACAGAGACTTGGTGGGATAATACGCATGACTGGAATATTGGTATAGAAGGGTACAGCTGCTCAGGAAGGACAGGCAGGGGAAAAAGGGAGGAGGTGTTGCCTTATACATTAAAAATGTACACACTTGGACTGAGGTTGAGATGGAAATAGGAGACAGACTTGTGGAAAGTCTCTGGGTAAGGATAAAAGGGGTAAAAAACCAAGGGTAATGTCATGGTAGGGGTCTATTCCAGACCACCTAACCAGAAAGAAGAGGTGGATGAGGCTTTTTTAAACAACTAACAAAATCATCCAAAGCACAGGACTTGGTGGTGATGGGGGACTTCAACTACTCAGACATCCATTGGGAAAATAACACAGCAAGACACAGATTATCCAGTAAGTTCTTGGAAAGTATTGGAGACAATTTTTTATTTCAGAAGGTGGAGAAAGCTACCAGGGGAGGGGTGGTTCTAGATTTGATTTTGACAAATAGGGAGGAACTGGTTGAGAATTTGAAAGTGGAAGGCAGCTTGGGTGAAAGTGGTCATGAAATGATAGAGTTCATAATTCTAAGGAATGGTAGGGGGGAGAACAGCAAAATAAAGACAAAAATGGATTTCAAGAAGGCAGACTTTAGCAAACTCAGGGAGTTGGAAGGTAAGATTCCATGGGAAGCAAGTCTAAGGGGAGAAACAATTGAAGACAGTTGGCAGTTTTTCAAAGAGACATTATTAAGGGCACAAGAGGAAACTATCCGATTGCGTAGGAAAGATAGGAAGTATGGCAAGAGACCACCCTGGCTTAACCAGGAGATCTTCAATGATCTAAAACTCAAAAAAAAGTCCTATAAAAAGTGGAAACTAGGTCAAATTACAAAGGATGAATATAAACAAATAACACAAGTATGTAGGGACAAAATAAGAAAAGCCAAGGCACAAAACAAGATCAAACTAACTAGAGACATAAAGGGTAACAAGAAAACATTCTACAAATACATTTGAAGCAAGAGGAAGACCAAGGACAGGGTAGGCCCATTACTCAATGAGGGCGGTGGGGGGGGGGAGAATAATAACAGAAAATGTGGAAATGGCAGAGGTGCTTAATGACTTCTATGTGTCAGGTTTCACCAAGAAGGTTGGTGGTGATTGGACATCTAACATAGTGAATGCCAGTGAAAATGAGGTACAATCAGAAGAGGCTAAAATAGGGAAAGAACAAGTTAAAAATTACTTGGACAAGTTAGATGTCTTGAAGTCACCAGGGCCTGATGAAATGCATCCTAGAATACTCAAGGAACTGACTGAGGAGATATCTGAGCCATTAGCAATTATTTTGAAAAGTCGTGGAAGACGGGAGAGATTCCAGAGGACTGGAAAAGGGCAAATCTAGTGCCCATCTATAAAAAGGGAAATAAGGACAACCCGGGGAATTACAGACCAGTCCTATGATTCTATGATCCTTTTAATATAGATCATGTTATCTCAGGAGTGAGCAACTGAGCATTGGTCTTTGTACAGTTCAAGTAAGGAAAATATGAAGCAATTTGACACTAAAAGGCCTGTTGCTGAGTATTATTACAGAGTACCATGTGGCCTATGTCTATGGTAACATTTTTTTCTCTGCAGTTCATGACGTTTTTAATACTCAGAATTTATATGACCAGAAGAAAGAAGAACAGGATTTATAAATTAGTTAGTCTCTAAGGTGCCACAAGTACTCCTGTTCTTCTTTTTGCGGATACAGACTAACACGGCTGTTACTCTGAAACTTATGACCAGAAGGTGGCAGCACTACATTACCTAACCATTTGAGATGTAGAATACTGTAGATAAAGAACTTAATGTACGAGAGGAGAGAGGATGTATATATGTGAACAGTACCGAGGTATACAGTATATTTCATATCATAAGAAGTTAGTGGTCCTGTTTAGTTCAGGGACCTATTTGTATCATAATAATTACACGTGGTCTCTTAATCATACCCTGCACGCTTTGCTTACACAAGCAGACCCGTTGATTTCAATGCATGAGAAGGGGAACAGGATTTCGCTCTGTGTCAGAATCCCATGATCTGTGTTTTGAAAATCCTTTTCTGCTGCAGATGTTTCTTTAAGGGAAATACAGATGCATCATTGGGTTCCAGTATACAAGTGAGAAGCTACATAAAAATCAAACACAAACTTCATGTACATTTATGGTGCTCTCTGTGCATTTGACTTCATGTCTAAGAATGTCTGCAAAATGTAGCAATATCCCAGCACGAGAGAACCTGTTATGTCTTAGACCCCAATTCAGCAAAGCACTTAAGCATGTGTTTAATGGGACTTTAGCACATACTATGTCATAGCAGTTATTCCTATACAACAGGTCTAAAATCCACCCATTCCTTTCTGTGACGGGGTGAACTCACCCACACTGGATGGGGAAGGGTTAACTCCTCATGGTGAGTGGAGGAAGCCACGCCCCCACGACCTTACTGGGCATGCTCCAGGTGTAGTACAAGTATAAGAGGGAGCAGCCCAGCTCAGTCTAGGCTGACTGTCGTAAAGGAAGGATGTTCCTTGCTGGCTCCTGCCCAGGAGCAGCTGGAGCCCCGGACCGTGGAAACCAGGGGCGCCGAGACCCAAGCAGATGTCCAGCCGCAGGAGCCGACTTTCCAAAATGCCTGAGGAACCCGGACACCCCAAAGATGCACAGGCTGCCACCACGAGTATCACTGTAGGAAGTAGCCCTGGGGGGCCTAGCCGTTGTCCCGGTGATGTCAGTGTGTTGCGGACGAATCCCCGCTGACTGAGTGGTGGACTCACTTGCCACTGACAGAGTGCTGAGCTGGGACCCGGTGGACTAGGGAGGGCCTGGGTCCCCCTACCCTGCTTAGCACCCACCCCCCGGGTGGCAGCCTACACACCCCAACGGGCTAGTAGGCCATACAGCCCCTCCCTAGAGGGCAACTGTGACGATGCAGTTCTGGCGGAACCCAACTGAGAGTGCCAACTCAGGACAAATTGCTCAAACAGGGCAGTTACAGCCCAAGGCTGGGTTTTTTTCATCTCTAAGGCAAACCAAACCAGCCAGACTAAGAGGATTTCAGTCTCACCCCACTGGCTAACTGCAAGTCTCACAAGCAATTTCCTTAGACACTCCAGTTTCCCAGTATCACCACCAGTACCACTTGTTATGGGGACAAATGGTTATGAAAACCAAAACCCAAGTAAAAGAAAAAAAGGTTCTCCTGATCCCAAAGGACCAAGCCCCAGACCCAGGTCAATATACAAATCAGATCTTAGCCACAAATCACACTGTTGCCAATTCTTTAGAATCTAAAATCTAAAGGTTTATTCATAAAAGGAAAAAGATAGAGAAGAGAGTTAGAATTGGTTAAATGGAATCAATTACATACAGTAATGGCAAAGTCCTTGGTTCAGGCTTGCAGCAGTGTTAGAATAAACTGCAGGTTCAAATCAAGTCTCTGGAACATTCCCAGCTGGGATGGGTCCTCAGTCCTTTGTTCAGAGCTTCAGTTGTAGCAAAGTCCCTTCAGAGATAAGAAGCAGGATTGAAGACAAAATGGAGATGAGGCATCAGCCTTATATAGTCTTTTCCAGGTGTAAGAACACCTCTTTGTTCTTACTGTGCAAAATTACAGCAAAATGGAGTCTGGAGTCACATGGGCCAGTCCCTGCATACTTTGTTGAGTCTCAAGGCATATTTGCCTTTTCTCAATGAGTCCATTGTATAGCTGATGGTTCTTAATGGGCCATCAAGCAGGCTAGGCAGAGCTAACACCAGCTTGTCTGGGATGTCTCCCAGAAGCATAGCATAAGTTTGAAATACAGACAGTATAGAGCCAATATTCATAACTTCAACTATAAAACTGATACACACATATAGACAGCATAATCATAACCAGTAAACCATAACCTTGTCTTAGACACCCCATTTGACCCCCTTTATACAAGATTTGGGTGCCACTACAGGGCCTTGGTTGCAATAATGATCTATATGGTCCCAGATTATATCAATAACGTCACAGCAACTCTATTGACTCTGGCCGCTAGGCCTCACTGCCCTGCGAACCCAGGGTCACTCAATGGACTCTGGCTGCTAAGCCTTGCTGCCTTGTGAACCAGGGTAACTCTATCGACACTGCCACTAGGTCTCGCTGCCCTGTGAACTAGGTAACTCTATGGACTCTGGCCATTAGGACTCGCTGCCCTGGGGAGAAGGGCTACCCCATTGACTTGGACCACAAGGCCCTACTGCCCTGCAGATCAGGACGATTATATAGACTCCGTCCACAAGGCCTTATAGCCCTGCAAATCAGGACAATTCTATTGACTTTAGCCCTTAGGTCTCACTGCCTAGAGACAGAGGGCAGCTCGAAGGACGGGGTGAATTCACCCCACACTGGATGGGTCTCTCCACCCTGTCACACTCTCCAGTCCCACCATGAAAGGCCTTGTTCAGTCCCAGATCATCTATCGTTTCAACTACTGCAGCCTCCTCTCTAGCATCCTCTCGCTGCACCTCTCAAAATGATCAGATGCATCTACCGTATCCCTGTCCATGACTGCGTCCAGCCCTTCTTCTAATCCCTGGCTGGCTCCCCTTCAGTACTGAATTCCAGCTCCATGTCCTGACCTTCAATGCCCTGCATTACCTTGCTCACACCTACCCTTCTGCTCCCCCAACCGCACAAACTGCCCAAGGCACACAAGAGACCTCCCTTTTGTGTTCCCCTCCCTACGTCAGACCTTCTCCTTGGGGATCTGGACACCTGGGATCCCATCTCTGCATCGAGCATATTCATCATTCTTCAGCCCTTTTCCCAGAAGCCTCTGAACCGTAGTCCTCGCTACAGAGATCATAACACCGAAAACATCTCTCCCCTCACTGCATGCAAATAGTGGAACTAACACGATGGGTTCTAAGCATCATTGGTCAGTAATTGCTGTTTGTTACATGCCATCCCGTCCGTGAGCCTGCTAGTCCCCCACGTGTGTGACTACTGGATTATCCAACCGGTTCATCTGCCCGCATAGGTCTCTGCTTTGTGAGCCAATGCCTTATGATGAAACTCCTGTTGCCTTTCACAGGTGGTAGTCTGAGAAACTGTGAAGGGGAACACTCACCACCGGCTCTGCCTCGTGGTCGGGAAGGGCATAGTGAGGTTGTCTTCTTCCAGGCATTCCCCTTTCTCACTACCACTTCGCCCTGTCATGGTCTGGCCTTTGGGTGACTCAGCCCTCCAGTCACGTTTTGAAGTCCACTCCTTTTGGGGTTCATATAAAGTGTCCAATAACAGGGAGATCGGCAGGACTAAGTGAGGGACTGAGAGCTTCCCTCTTAGGTCAGAGTGTCGTGGTCCAGAGCCTTGCATCTTCTTTGTTGGCTTGGTCAGGTCACTATCATTGGGCTTCGGGCAGCAAGCAGAGCTCCTTCCCAGGAGCTGAGGGTGTAGGTCAGCTCACCTCTCCAACCGCCTCCCTCTGAGCTCCCCTTTTTAAGTTCATTCTCCAGAATGTGCAGGCGTTGTGGGTGGGGTGGGGAGGGACCACCTGGGCCCTGAGCAGATCCTTAACCCCTTTCTTTCCAGTGTGGGGTTTGTATACCCCATCACAGAAGCACATGGCAAAGTTGCTCTGTGAGCATTGTCAGATACTCTGTAGGGGTTTTTGGAAGTACTGTGACAGGGAGGATTTCCAAACAAAAACACCATCAATTAGAAATCAGGTTTTCTAGGTTTATGTGAGTTGTAAGCATTTTGGGGCAGAGGCAATCTTTTTACTATGTTTGCTCAGCTTCTAGGACAGCTGGGCCTTTGGGCACCACCACAATAGAAATAAACAATAATAAAAATATCAATAGTTAATACTCCTTGGGTGTCACTAGATTGCAGTTGGGAGGTGTGAATGCAGCACATGCAGACCTAAGCTAGCTTTGATCTCAAGTAACAACAGTAGTGAAGCCACAGCAGCATGGGTGGTGGCCCATGCTAGCCACTCCAATATGTACCCAGGGTTCTGGGTGGGCAGGGCTAGCCCATGTCTCCGCCTTTTGTACTGCAGCTTCACTGCTGATACTTGAGGTCAAAGCTAGCTTGGGTATGTCTACACATGCAGCAGTCATACCTCCCTATTGCAGTGTAGACATACCCTATGTGCTTAATATCCAGGGTACCTACCTATTCTCTAACCTTTGCTCATGTGGGTCATTAGGACTAGTGAAAAAAGGACTACCTACATGGGCAAAGGCTGCAAAACTGGGTCCCAAATTCCACCGAGATGGACATGTTATAAATCCCTGAATAGACCGGAGTAGGACACTTTGTTGACATGATATGAAAATCTGATTGTGGTTTCTCTGTCACAATTCCAGAGTGTAACAAAAACTGACATGTAATACTGTATGCGAACACTTCCTTGCATTGTAACTATCGGACTATTCCACTGCCCTGCGGGAATTCCATTCCTGCCCTCTCTGCTTTATTTTCATGCCTGTGATCATGAGGCAATAGTGCACGTTCCTGTATTTGTGGTTGTGATTAATTTCCTGCTCTCATACCATGTGGCCTCTTTGTTAGAAAAGGGCGTTACCGCCATCTTCATTATTTATTGGATTTCTAAATATTTGTTCTGGCCAGATAGAAGCCTCTGGCAGTACACTGGACAGTTTGCATGTTGAATAAAAACTGTCTGCTGTGCAAAAGAAACACCCACTCACAAAACTAATAGCCAGTGATAAATTCAGCAATAGACTGCCAAATAGCCCCTTCTGACTGTGTCTCACTCGCCAGAAAGGTCCTATCGGTCATGTATTTTCACCCATTCTTGTATCCACTTAAATGTATCTAGGGACATATCTAGAGAAAAGGGTGTGTCTGAATTCCTTACCAGGGTTAAAATATATGCAAACTATTTACGGCTTGATCAGTCATCGTGCCCCTGAGTCAGGACAGCACATAAGCACTTGCTTAAAATAAGCACAAGTTTGAGTCACATTGAAGTCAAAAGGGAGTGAATGGGAATGTGCTTAAGCGCTTTCCTGAATCACTGCCTATATATTTAGTTGTAGTAGTAATATCATTCCGAAGCATGCTCAGTGCTCATAAACATAAGCAGATATCGGCATGCTCCAAAGACTCCCTTCTAATGGATTCCCATCTCATTTTTCTTTCCCCCTCTTTCTGCTTGTTTTGCTTTGTATAGAACCTTGGGCTATGTCTCATAATTGCCCAGATCAATGGCTTTGATCTTTGCCATTGACATCCCGGATGATCTACCAAGGGAAAACACTGATAACTCTCACCAGCGTATCTCTCACCAGCACTCACCAGTCAGTCATGAGATGCCGCTGCTGTGCCCGGCGTGGGTAAAAGGAAATGCCCGATGGGAGACCACAGCAAAGCTTCTGTTGGTTTCATATGATTTAAATCTTGCCTGAAATACTCATCCCAATGTATCATAGTGGGCAGTTGCACCTCCTAAGCCCTGATTTGCTTAGCAACACAAGGCCCTTTCCTCTCTCTGTGTCCTATCTGACCTGTTGGTAAAGCCATTTGGAGAGCTCATAAGAGAGTATGGATTTCAATGCCGGCAGCACACACCGATCACAAACTGCTCTGTCAAGTTTTTACATCAAATGTGAACAGCCCCGTCTCTGAGCTGAGCGAGTGTCTTGAGGAGATCGGTGCCCGGATAAAGAGCCTGTGGCTTTGGGGTAAAATGGAGGACGTGCTGGTGGGAAAAGGGGAAAACTTTGAGGACCTCGCCATCAATTTAGCATCAACTGGAAACGTAACTAATGTACTGGTTTCCAAACCAGGCCTACCAGTGATATCCTACACTGAAGCCACCGACTCATTTGAGTCATCAGTTCTCAGTCTGGCTTTTATCTATGTATTTACTATGATTTCAGACCTCTTGCAGTTGAGATGTATTGAATCTGGTCTATAAGAGCAGAGCTCTCTGCACTACCCAGATCTTCTTGGCTGCAGAGTGTCTTCTGCCAGCAGCCTGGATGGTGGATTTTCCATCTGTATTAAATTTTCAAGAGAAAGACCCTACAGAAGATCTTCATGTGATCCATGATCTGCACCATTTGGAAGTGAACACAGCGAAGATGTGCTCCTAATACTGTTCTTCTCGTCAATGTGGAAGATGAGATCTATGGCCAAAATACTGTTCCCCCTGCTGGGGATCTGAAATGTGGCTAAAGTGGTGGGTTGAGGGACAGCTGCTAAATAAAAATAAGGTGTTGACTTTTATCTTTACTGCTGTTGAAATGACTTGAGAAGTGGAAATTGACTTAGCAAGCGAGTGCTGGGAAGATATATGCAAGCAATGGCCAGGGCCAGCTCCAGGCACCAGGCACCCAAGCACATGCTTGGGGCGGCACCTGGTAAGGGGCGGCGGGGGGAGCGCGGCGCGGCATTCCGCGGGGGGGGGACGCTCCGGCGGCGCGGCGCTGGGGGGGCGGGCTCCGGCGGCGCGGCGCTCGGCGGGGGGGGCAGCGCGGGGCTTGGCGCTCGGGGGGGTTCCGGCGCGCGGCGCTCGGTGGGGGTGCGGCGTGGGCGTGGCGCTGGAGGGGGGTTCCGGTGGCGCTCGGCAGGGGGCGGGGGCGGGCTCCGGCGGCGCGGCGTGGCGCTGGGGGAGAGGGGCGGCGCGGGGCTCGGCACTCGGGGGGGGGGGTTCCGGCGGCGCTCGGCGCAGGGGGGGGCGGGCTCCGGCGCTCGGCGGAGGGGCTCGGGGGCGGTGCTTTTTTTTGCTGCTTGGGGCAGCAAAAAAGCTAGAGCCGGCCCTGGCAATGGCATTCCTAATGCTTAAATAAATACAGTCCCCAAATGCATGGCCTGGTTTCACTCGCTACAGTCCCTCTAGCCACACGCCCTGAATGCTGCTCACTTGTACGTCATTTTTCTCAGTGGACTAGGAATAAACGCCTCAGCCTCTGTGCCAAGCTAAATATAGACATCTGCCTTTTTAAAGGAGTGCAAATACATATAAATAACAGGGCTGAATAATTTGGGTTTTAAAACTCGCTAAATATGTCTGTTTTATCACTTCAGCTCAATCAGAGACCACAACTGTCTCCACAGCAACTCAGAAAGGCAAAAGCCTCTGGAATAATTGCAGGCATTTATACCGGCCAAGCCTGGGATGCCTGGCCTGCTCCTGCGCTGGAGTCCACGAACGAATGCTGCTGTGAAGATGGAGTGAATCTGTCAAGCATCTGTTGTTAAATGCTCTGCTGGGTTTCTCAATGGGCATGTGCTTGGCAAAAGCTCCATGTAGCTAACTGCTTTCATGGCAACTCTCTTGATTCAGAGGCTGGGCGAGGTGGAGTTGCAGGACTGAGCGAAGTCTGCTTGTTCCTCCCACTTAGTATGCATGGGGCAATGTGTGCTTCAAAGGGAAATGCATTCTTTCACTGTAGAAGTGCCAACATTACGAAATTGGCCCAGATCCCCATTTTAAGGCAGAGGGAGGGAGAAAGAGCTGCTGAAGCAGGGAGCTATGAATTAACCTCACCAGGAAGAGCGGGAGTGTGTTTGCAGGAGTGCGAGAGGATGGCCTTACCATAAATCGGGAAGAGTAACCAATGTGAGAGCCAGGGCCGGCTCTGGCTTTTTTGCCGCCCCGGGAGGAGGGCAGCGAGCCCAGCCGGGGCTCCGCTCTCCCCGGCGGCCAGAGCGCTGGGGGAGGGCGGCGAGCCCGCTGCGGCTCCGCTCACCCCGGCGGCTGGAGCCAGAGCGCTGCGCCGCCCCCCTCCAGGTGCCGCCCCAAGCACAAGCTTGGTGGGCTGGTGCCTGGAGCTGGCCCTGGTGAAAGCTGGTTGTAAAGAGGAGGATCCTCCCCTGTGTTTTGAAATCATGCAACTCAGGCGACTGCAATAAACCAATAAGCTGTTGTTTTTATACACGTCGTTGCTTCTTGCACGTTGTTGTGAAAAAGCCACTGATCTCGGAATAAGAGTGCCCACCTGGGAGGTAGTACCAGTGTCACTGTATCAGTTTAAATTCACAGCTGAGGTTATAAGGAAAAGTTTCTGCCCTGTAGACAAGGCCACTTATACACTAGAGCTATACCTGCAAACCCTCCCAGTGGAGATACAGCTTATACTGGCCACAGTGTTCTTTCGCCGGTATAACTCGTACGAATTCTCTTAACGAATTAAGCTATACCGGGGAAAGGACTCTCTTTTGCCGGTATAGCTGTGTGTACCCTAGGGCTTTTGTAACATAGCTATGTCAGTTTGAGGTGTGATTCTCTCCCCCAACGCCCATATTCCTAACCAGTATAGCTATCCAGCTAAACTGTTAAGTATGGACAAGGCCTAATTAGTCTCTCTTGAGTAGAAGGGAGGCCCTGCTACCCCAGAGGGAATCCATTACTATCATTCTCAGTAGCTGATTGTTTGTTTGTTTCAGGGTCCAGGCACGACTTCTCCTCTACTGTCTCAGACTGTTTTTTTCCCCAGTTGACCAGAGCATTCAGCAGGGCCTATCAGAGAGGATACCCCCATGTAGGC
This sequence comes from Malaclemys terrapin pileata, assembly GCF_027887155.1. Classification (NCBI taxonomy): domain Eukaryota; kingdom Metazoa; phylum Chordata; order Testudines; family Emydidae; genus Malaclemys; species Malaclemys terrapin. Next base: position 10,358,472 of record NC_071510.1, on the reverse strand, counting down.
TGTTGCTTATGTGGGTGGCTAGACTAATGTGGTTTTAATGAGTTGTAATGGTAAGGATGGGTGAGGATGTTGACACTGTCTGAGTGGGTGGGGCTCCTTCACTCCCATCTGAGGTCTTGCCCACACTGGCAGTGACGTGTAAGGTACATGTAGCTACACACTGCAGTGGAAGGCAGGCTGCATCCACACTCACGGCGGTGTGTAGCAACATGCAGCAGTGAAAGGCTCTGGCCGAGGAGAGGCAGTGGGGAAAGGCTCCGGCAGCGGGACATTACAGTGCTACAAATAGCAGTGTCGAATGGGCAGGCACTGCTTGGGCATGTGGGTGTATACCCTCGGGTTCTGGCATGTCTCTACTTGCTTAAACAGTGCCTCACTGTCTGCATTGCTATTTATACCCATGCTAGCTGGGCATGCAGGGTCGGTACTCTACATGTTGTCGCAAGAGTAGACCTACCCTCAGTCACACACAATCTTAAAAATCAAGCGCAATCAATCACATTTTGGAGACGGATCAAATGCAATAAATACAGAGGCACTTATACCCTTTTAGTCTGTTTGTGTCGTCAGACTACAGACCTGTGGGAACAGGGATTGCTGTTTTTCTGTGTTTGTACAGGCCCCGACTGAGGTCTTTGGGCCTACCATACTCAGGGCCGGCTCCAGGCACCAGCCCACCACGCTTGTGCTTGGGGCGGCACCTGGAGGGGGGCGGCGCGGTGCTCCAGCTCCGGCCGCTGGGGAGAGCGGGGCCACGACCGGGACTCGCTGCCCTCCCCCCGGCGCTCCGGCCGCCCTCCCCTGCCGTGCTGGGGGGCGGGGGTGGGGGCGGCCGGAGGCTTTTTTGCCTGGGGCGGCAAAAAAGCCAGAGCCGGCCCTGACCATACTATCACTATTTACTAATAATTGTGCATTGGGTTTTTTTAAACAAAATCAGAGGCCTTTTTACATATGTCAATGCCAGCTTTTCTTCTTCTGACAATACTTTCTGCTAGTTTGGCATACACAATGGTAATTCTGATTGGTCAATGATAATTGTGATGCTCTGTAAAAAGGAAGATGAGCGTCTATACTGATATTATCATCATCGTTACACAATTGTGATAAGTCTCGTACAAAGTATGCCTTGTAAGGTATCATCGGAAGAGTTGTAATCTGTGGAACAGTGCTGTCCCAGTGAAATGCGTATATCATCACTGGGTATGAAGCTATGAGATTTTGCTGTATGCTTGTTACTAAATATGTCGTGTTCCTGGGTAACACTATGAGACAGATTTACATCAAGACTAGCCAGCCGTGGTTGATGGGCCAGGAAGAATCAACTCTTCCAGTGGGCCCCTCCTGAGGACGCCCCAGTCCCCCCCAAAATAAAAAGCAAGTTGCTTGACTGTCAAAGCCGTTTTAGGTTGGGCCGGTAGTACAGTGAGTGGAGGTGGAGAAAGAGGGTCAGGCTTCAGCATGTTTGCTGTGCCACCAGGGGGCTCAGGAATGCAAGCAGAGGCCAAGCTGCTATCGTTCAAACTGTGGAGTCTACTGTAATTAATAAACCTCTTTCCTTTACCTCTGCCTTCCTACTGCTTATGTATTTTACTAATGAAACAGAGACTAGATTCTCAGCCGGTGTAAACCAGTCCAGTTCCATTAAAGTCATCAGAGCTATACAAATGTACAGCACTTGAGGGTCTGGACCTAACTTTATAAACAGGGACAGTTATTGGTTTAATATATGGGCAGAAGCCTCAGCTGTAGCCAAACCCCACTGGAAACAACCGAGGGGAGCACAATGAACCCATACACACCCAGGGCCGGTGCTACCATTTAGCAAACTAGGCGGTTGCCTAGGACGCCAAGATTTGGGGGCGCCCAAAAGCGGTGCCCCCAATTTTTTTTTACAGCGTTCCTACGCCCCCTCCCTGAACGCGCGGTCGCAAGCCTGGGAGGGGAGGAGAATTAGTGCGGGGGCGGCATGCTCAGGGAGGAGGCGGAGCAGAGGTGAGCTGGGGTGGGGAGCTGCCGCACGGATCCCCGGGGGGGGAAGCTGCTGCGGGGGGGCGCCTCAGGGCGGGGGGGGGGGGGCGGGGAGCTGCCGCAGGGCTGGGGGGGGGGGGCACGGTGGAAGTTTCGCCTAGGGCACGAAACTTCCTTGCACTGGCCCTGTACACACCGCAGGCTGACACCACATCCAGATCAGTGAAAACTTCTCAGACGCATGTGACTACTCATGAAGGCTTGTGAGTTCTTCCGGGACACAGATACCAGGGGAAGGAACTGAAGAATCATTTGAGGGCTCTGCAGCATATGTATCATTGACAGTAGGGATCAGATACAAGAGAGGAAGCCATGTATTCACAGGGCTGTGTGAAACTTTGCAACGTTTTGGACTACCAGCACCATCAGTTTTGTTCGCCTCAAAGTAGATCAAGGAGAAGTGATAATTATTCATTCATTGCTGTGGGATCACTAGATTCCAAATGTATTGAGACTAGGGTGACAAGATGTCCCGATTTTATAGGGACAGTCCCAATATTCGGGGCTTTTTCTTATATGGACACCTATTACCCCCATACTCTGTCCCGATTTTTCATACTATGCTGTCTGGTCACCCTAATCGAGACTACCCAGACACCTTACTGTAAGAAATGAGGTTCATTGTTCCCTCTTCTTGGTCTGTCCCACAGCATTACTCAATAACAGACCTGCAGTCAAAAAGCCCAAATCTTGAATATGCAGTGATTTATCCTTCAAGGGTTTTAAGTTCATTTGGGGGAGGGAAGAGGTGTCTCTTCACAGTGTCTGTAGGAGCAGAGGCATTGTGCAATTCTTAATAACAAGTGGAGGTGGCTGAATATGGGGTGCAGACTGAAAAATTGCAGTCTGACTGTTTCCATTCAGTTCTCTTTGGAACTTTTCTTTGATCTTGCTACATACAGCATTTGGGAATGTTACAGCCAGAAGTGCATGCAGAACCAGACTACACAACCCTTACCTGTGCTCAGTGGAGTCATCTCATTGATGTACGTGTGCGTGAGGGTTGCAGAATCTGGCCCATGTAGGTGTTGCATTTTGGGGGGCGGTTTATATATATATATATTTCCACACAGAAGTGGACAATCAAGGCTGAGATTTTCAAAGCTGCCTGATAGACTTTGGCGTGGATACCCTACACATGCAGAGAAAGATTTCACTGAAGGCAGAACAATTAGTGCATTTGGTTGCACCTGTAGAGTGGACCAGGCCCAATTTAGGATTAGGCCCAGCAGGGGAGGAGCTGGGTGACTAATAAAGGTGACTAATACTCAAGAGAGTAGAAGGAAGGCCAGAGGGAGAGTAGATGTTGGGATCTCCTCCCGAGAAGGGAGCTCTAGCAAAGGGCCAGGAGAAGCACTGGGAAGCCACAGGCCTTGAGAGCGCACCTGTGGTGAACACTCAGAAAAGGACATGAGCCTGGGGAAGGGAGCCTGGGTGGCAGGTTTCTGAGGGAAGAGACACAGACACACCAAAAGCCTGGGGGGAGGCAGACCGAAGCTGGGCCTCCAGGCAAGACCCAGAAAGGACTCTGCAGAGCCTGGGAAGGGGGTGAAGTGTCAGTTTGGGGAGGAGTGGTCCCAGCGAAGGGCTGGGGAAAAGGGCCTAGAGACAGGAGGAGGTAGGAAGTGGCCCAGGAAAACAGCAAGGAGTTTGAGGAATCAGTCCTTTGCTGTCTGCTACAGTGTCCCTGGACAAGAACCCAGAGTAGAGGAAGAGCCTGAGGAGGGTGGTGTGAAACTCCCTGATATAAGGATGTAAGGACCACTGAGCCAGAGCAGGACCAAAGATCTGGCATGAGGTCAGTGGACTATCATGCGATGGGACTGAATGTGACCTGGCTGGCAGGCTGAGGCATGAGAAGAGGCAGGGCTGGAGCAGCTGTCAGCAGGAGATGCCAGAGGAGGAGAGTCTGCTAGGCCAGGCCCAGCCATTAGAGCCTGTGCCACCTGGTGAGTCATTTCTAGACCCTGTCTCTACAGGAAAGCTTTCTTCACTGTTTTTCTGCTATGACTACAGTGACGGAGCGTGTCCACATGGCTTTGTTTAACCTACTTCCCTTGTGAATCATTGTGTCCACATTGTTCATTCTTTGAAATAACACCCAGCATTCTGGGCACGTTGCCCGTGATACAATGTTCTGCTGCATTTGATGCAGAGGTGCCATTAATTTGAATGTGACTTGGCTGTCCAAATCCTTTCAGCCTTTCTGAAAAGTTCAGCCTAAATGTAGTTCTGTCTGGACTCCTGTAAGTTCATTTGATGTCACGCTGGGTATGTCGACACTGCAGTTGGAGATGTCATTGCAGGGTGGGCGGGCGTACACGAGCTAGCTAGCTCAGGTACCAATAGCAATAAAGCTGTGGCAGCCTGGAATTCAGTGCGAGGCTGGCTGCCCGAGTCCGCACCCGTGGCCTCATAGCTATTTTGGTACCTATGCTAGCTAGGTTAAAGCTAGCTTGGGTGTGTCGACATATGCTGTAATCACATCTCTGCAGTGTAGCTCTACCCAGTGTGACAGCTGTGGGATTTATCCAAATTAATTAATACTTATGTATTTTGTTCAGTCTCCATTCTCCTTCTACATTCTATAAATAGGTTCTTCATTTTTTTTTTTCTTTTATCCTCATAGCTTTTTCCTCCCCAGCAGGGGCTGCTATTGATTGTTGGATGAGCAGGTTTGAGGAAGTTGAAGGTTACAACCAATCCAGTTATGTCCACGTTGGTTGGCAATTTTATATCCCTAGTTTATAGTGTTATATTGGATCGACTGCTCCTTATGGAGCTAAGTCCGTATGTTTTGTCCAGTGATTTATGTATTGAGCCTCTCAGCATATCGTTAGCTGAACATGCAATGTGGTGAAATATTTGTTTTGCTTGAAGTGCAGATCTTGGATTTAATATCATAGAATATCAGGTTGGAAGGGACCTCAGGAGGTCATCTAGTCCAACCCCCTGCTCAAAGCAGGACCAACACCAACTAAATCATCCCAGCCAGGGCTTTGTCAAGCCGGGCCTTAAAAACCTCTAAGGATGGAGATTCCGCCACCTCCCTAGGTATCATAGTACTCATCTGTACTGGGAAGAGATGAGTAGCGTAAGTCTTGGTGGCGGAATTCAAGACATGGGGCTAGATCTGGCTCTGGGTTCACCTGTACAACTCCAGTGAAATCAGTGGGCTGAAATAGCACAGATAAGAGCAAATGACATGATTCTCGCGCTTGGAGTGCAGCACCAGAAGGGGGATGGCTGAGAGATTAAAAGCTGTAATTCTGAATTTAAGATCTGTAGAAGTTCCCTAGAAACTGGAATTGGGGGGCTTTGGGACAAAGAGTTCTTTAAATGCTTGGCTCAGCTTTCCAGGGCTTTCTTTGTGTAGTGAAATCTTGTCCCGTGGAAGTTCTTGACCTTTCTATGAAGAAACCTACTCCTGAACTACATGCTTTGCTAGATCAACGCCTAAACATCTGAGCAGACCCATGACTATAATGAGACTTTTCAGGTGCCTAAAGGTATACATGTGCTTGAGTACTTTGCTGGATCAGGGCCTTCAGTACTCTTAATTTGTAAGAACTTTCCATTTGTTATCCTGGTTTTAAGTGGTGTCACACTGAGAGAAAATGGCTTGTCTTCCAACTCTTTTGAAAATGAGGAAAAGATTTCCCTGGGGTAAAAAGACAGAAGATCAGATTCTGCTTTGTTATATTCCTGCATCCCTGCTGAAATCAGAGGACTTGCGTGGATGCAACTAAGAGCAGAATTTTGGCCCTGTATGTGGGAACAATATGGAATGCATAGACAGCTGTTAAACATATTACAATTCCTATAAAGTCAATCTCATAATTCTGGAGTATAATCTAATACTCTATCTGTGAATTATGAGAGTCACAAATCAATAATGTCTGAGTGACTCCTCCAGCAGCAGTGGAGAGATGCCAGAGAGGCAGGACAAAACTGCACTTGCAGTGAAGAAGAAGACTGTAGATTGCTTAGATTGTGAGGTTTTCAGGGATGGGGGCCATATTTTCATTGTGTGGGCAGCCCCTATCAAAACAGGACCCTGACCCCTGACTGGGCCTCCAGACACGACCATAATTAATGAGATGAGAGCAGCGGAGGTGTGAGTGGGACAGTGACAGAGTTCAATGGAGAAGATTGCAGCATTAAGGAGGAAATGAGGAATATAGAGTAGGAAGAGAGAAAAAACAAGGAGCAGAACATGGGCAGAAGAGGAGTCGGCAAGAAGGAGCAGTGGCCTTTCCAGAGCATGGACCTGGAATTTTGAGCCATGTTGTATGCAAATGAAAACGGGAGAACACAGAATCGTAGGACTGGAAGGGACCTCGAGGGGTCATCTAGTCCCATCCCTTGCACTCATGGCAGGACTAAGTATTATCTAGACCATCTCTGACAAGTATTTCTCTAACCTGTTCTTAAATCTCCAATGACAGAGATTCCACAACCTCCCTAGGCAATTTATTCCAGTGCTTAATTACCCTGAGAGGAAGTTTTTTCCTGATGTCCAACCTAAACCGCCCTTGCTGCAATTTAAGCCCATTGCTTCTTGTCCTATCCTCTGAGGTTAACAAGAACAATTTTTCCCCTGCTCCTTTTAACAACCGTTTATGTACTTCATGTCCCCCCTCAGTCTTCTCTTCTCCAGACTAAATAAACCCATTTTTTTCTATCTTCCCTCACAGGTCATGTTTTCTAGACCTTTAATCATTTTTGTTGCTCTCCTCTGAACTTTCTCCAATTTATCCACATCTTTGAATTAAGAGTTCTGGTGACTACAGAAACTATTTGAGCTTTGCTCTTGGGGTTTATATCACCAGAACTTTGGGGAGAATTATAGCCTCGTAAGTCACAGTTACCTGTTTCTATTTAATCCACTGTCCTGGCTCTCCGAAGGTAGAGGACAATATTGTAAATTCTGGAACCCAAAGGAGGTGATATTTTCATCAAGGGAAGAGGGAATTAATTTCTGTGAGTTTTATGCTATCCGTTTATTGAAGGTTCAGATCTGTGGCTGGTGTGAATCTATATAGCTTCATTGGCTGCAGCGAAGCTTCATTGGTTTCTGCCAGCTGAGGATCTGGTCCCAAGTTCAGAAGTTGCATGAGCAGCGGCTGAGACTGGATTCTCTTCTCTCTCTCTCCCCCTAAAGTTTGCCAGGTCTCTTCCAGTTTGTGCTCAGTTGCTGAGGGGTGAGTAACATTTAGCTGGGCAGCACAGAATGCAGTTTTCTAGAAGTGTCAAGGTCTCTCTGTGTGCAGTGACTTGTAAACACGTGGAGTAGCCATTATGCATTCACTAGCCGTTCACACACAGTGGCATCTGTTTGACTGAGTTCGGAGATGCTGTCACTTTCCAATACTCACCTTAAAAAGTCCTAGAGGAATTTTGCCTTCCTTCTGAACAGCACCCTGAGATGGGATACACGGAACTCTCACACGTGGTGTCAGCTGTGCGGCCATGTGATGATCAAGTTCATTTTCATTAATGTAGCCCTACCACTGTACAAGCTAGGTGCTGTGCCAACATATAGTAAAGGACAGGAAATGTCAGACAAAAAATGGGTGGCAAACCCGAAGCACAGAGAGCCCAATGTCCCCCAGGAAATCAGTATTAAAGTCGGACTAGACACTGTCTCCTGACTCTCAATCCTGTGTCTTATCCCCTAGATCAGGGGTGAGCAAACTTTTTGGCCTGAGGGCCACATCTGGGTATGGAAAGTGTATGGCGGACCATGAATGTCCACGAAATGGGGGGTGGGGTGCAGGGGGGGTGAGGGCTCTGGCTGGGGGTGCGGGCTCTGGGGTGGGGCTGGGGATGAGGGGTTGGGGGTACAGGAGGGTGTGACCGAGAGGACCAAGGGGTTCAGAGGGCGGGATGGGGATCAGGGCTGGGGCAGGGAGTTGGGGCATGGGAGTGGGCAAGGGTGCAGGCTCTGGGGGGAGCTTACCTCAAGCAGCTCCCAGAAGCAGTGGCATGTCCCCCCTCCGGCTCCTACACAGAGGCACAGCCAGGCGGCTCTGCGTGCTGCAGGTGCCACCCCTTCAGCTCCCATTGGCCTTGGTTCCCAGCCAATGGGAGCTGCGGGGACAGCGCTTGGAGCAGTGGCAGCATGAGGAGCCCCCTGGCTGCCCCTATGCATAGGAGCTGGAGGGGGGACATGCCGCTGCTTCCGGGAGTTGTGCAGAGCAGGGCAAGCCCCGGACCCCGCTCCCTGGCTGGAGCACTGGAGTGGCCCAAGCCCCGGACCCCGCTCCCCAGCAGGAGCTCGAGGGCTGGATGAAAACATCTGGAGAGCCGGATGCGGCCCCCGAGTCGTAGTTTGCCCACCCCTGCCCTAGAAAACATTCCTGGCTTCTTGAAAGGTACAACTGTGGCCTGTAACTATTCTTATCAGAACCTTTTAGGTTGTTACACTACTTGGCTCTCTGTAAGGGTACATCCACCCTGCAAATTGAGGTGTAATTACAGTACTTTAATCTAGCTGACATAGGTAACAGCAGTGAAGACACAGCAGCATGGACTCCAGCGTGGGCTAGCAACCATGCACCCTGGTCCCCAGGTGGGTTTGTATTGGGGCAGTTAGCCCATGCTAAAGCCTGTGCCACCATGTCTTCACTGCTATTGTTACCCACACTTGCTAGATCAAAATAGGGTATAGCCACTACAATTACACCTTCATTTGCAGTGTAGACATATTATGTACTGCAAGGAGCAATATTGCATTAGGAGGAAGGCGAATTGAATGTTCTAGTAGGTCCTTGCCTTCTCTACAATGACTTCTGTAGTTTTGTCTCTATAGTCTCCCCTTCACCTCATTCACATAATGATAATATTTGTATGAGAAGTGTGGCCTTTCGTTTTATAATGTCTCCTATAAATCCTCGGCTTTGCTTCCTGTGAGAAAGGGACATAGTCAGCCAATATGTGAGTAATGAATTATTCCCTCTCCTTCCCCTTAGTTGAACTTAACAGTTTGGCCAGTGCTTTCCCGAAGAGCATGTTTTTGGGACCCGTCTGTCTGTTGAGTTTTGCTCTGTAAGTTTTATTCATGGATTATTTTTTAAGGCCAGAAGGGATCCTTAGATCATCTGGTCTGACCTCCTCCTGTATAACTCGGGCCATAGAATTTCATTCAGTTACTCCTGGGGTGAGCCCAATAATTTGTGTTTGACTAAAATATGTCTTTCCAGAATGGCATCCAGTCCTCAAATTAAGAATCCAAGAGATGGAGAATCCACCCTTTCCCTTGGTACTTTGTTCCAGTGGTTGGTCACCCTCAATGTTAAACATTTGTGCCTTATTTCCCATGAGAATTAGTCTGGCTTAGACCTCCAGCTGTTGGTTCTTATTATGCCATTTTCCACTATATTAAAAGTCTTGAGTACCTGGTATTTTCTCTCTGTGAAGGTATTTTGACACCAGTCAAGTCACGTATTGCTCTTCTTTTTTGCTCTTTGAGTCTCTCATTGTAAGACATTTTCTCCAGCCCACTTTTGTGGTTCTTTTCTGCACCCTCTCCATTTTGCAAAGGTTGTTGAAAATTGTAGATACCACAAGTGGATGTAGTATTCCAGTGTCAATCTCCCCAATGATGTATACATAGGCAAAATCACCACTCTACTCACTACGCCATTGTTTATGCATCCAAGGATCACATTAGCCTTTTTCGCTATAGGGTAATATTGTACAAAAAGAAGAACAGGAGTACTTGTGGCACCTTAGAGACTAACAAATTTATTAGAGCATAAGCTTTCGTGGACTACAGCCCACTTCTTCGGATGCATATAGAATGGAACATATAATGAGGAGATATATATACACACATACAGAGAGCATGAACAGGTGGGAGTTGTCTTACCAACTCTGAGAGGCCAATTAATTAAGAGAAAAAAATATTATTATTATTTTTTATTATTATTATTAATATCACTAATATTGTAGTGACATTTCCTATAATTAATCTGGAGATATGTTCCCTGCTCACCTCCCTCAGGTCCAACAGACAGGCAGAAACCATAAAATACAATAAAATAAAAATGTTTAAATTCTCATTGGCTCCAAATTGCCTTTTGCTGCATATTTTATCTACATAGCATGAGAGAGATTGTCATAAAAAGGAGATATGATCCCAGATACTGGCCAGAAGCACTCCTAAGATCTCAACTATTTGTGCAATGGACTGTCTACTTTTCATTTCTTTGAAGCCACTAGGGATGCTGTGTTGGGAGCAGGAAGGGTTTGAGACCCCTTGGAAGAGAAGCTGGGCTCGGAATCCTGTAGCCTTTTTCCAGAAACCACCTCCTTTCCCTTGGCTGACCCTCTGTGAGAACTGCCTTCCCATTTTGCTGGGACCCACCTCCTCTTTCCATCCAAGAAGCACTGAGCAGGACGGCTGAGGTCAGAGACATCCTGCCATGTGGTTCATACTGGATGTGTGCTGAAGACCAAAGCTATGCTGATGGCTGAGATCAGGTGGGCACCATGAAGGAGGCTGGCTTCCTGCTGGAGGGCATGGTTGCCTTCAAAATGGCTGTACTGGCCCATTCTAGAGAGGGACAGGCCTCTGCTGGAATGGGGTGTGGATCAAGTGTGGGAGAGAGATTGCAGGGGAGCCAGGATGACTGTTTTATAGATGGAGAAACTCAGCCACAGACATGAAGTGCATCTCGCAGGCAGTCTGTGGCAGAGAATAGAATCACGATGTGTTGATCCCCATTCCAATGCCTTTAATCAGCCTTTCTCGGAGCTGTAAGGTCCAAAGTGTCAAGATAAATATAGATCTGTATCACACACCCTCATACATATTTGCAGTTCCTAATTATTCCCTGATAACTGACACACACCATGTTAGGAACAGCTGCAATTCTGTAGTTGCTCGGGGGAGGAGGGGGGGAAGCCCTTGAACATCAAATCTTGTCCTTATTGTAGCGAGACATAATAGAAAAACACAAGATTACTTAGAATATGTCTCATCCATGTACGCTTGCCAAGAACTGCAAATATTTCTGAGTGTGGAAATTAAAGCTCATTTGAAGACTTTTGTTTACAAGTTAAATGTGTGTGCTGAACGATAATCAAAGGGAACCGAATGGCTGAGTGTTTAGTTATGCTGTGAAAATCTGCTTCTGTTCCTTTCTCTCATCTAAATATTTATTGTTCTATTTTCTGAAACCAGCATATTAAAAAAAATGCACCATGGGATTTTTTGCACGAAAATGAGAAGAAAACAAGTGAAATGCCGCAGGGATGCCATAGGAGATTGTCTCCATGTCACTAAGAGTTAACGTGTTTTCAATTTGACTCTTTTGTTTTGGTTTTGGGTTGGGTTTTTTTCTTTTTTCCTCAAGAGTAAAATTAGCTGCCTCTGAAGGCACCAAAACTTGCTTGCCTACCGGAGGGTTATTGCTCTGCTGGGGCAAACGTATTGTTAGGCAGTTTCTCTCATTCTGCTCGACTCCTCAGGCCAGCTCCTCAGCTGGTATAAATTGGAGTCACTTAGTGGAGTTATGCCAGTTTATACCAACTGAGGAGCTGGTCCTGGGGTCCAGTTCACCCAAAATGGATAAGTCAACTGGATCCCATGTGTGTTTTCCATGGACGGTGCATTATTCCCTGGCTATCCAAACAAAGCTCTGTAAGGAAGGGGTTGAGATACTGGGATGTGTCTGGCAGGGTTTACAAGGGACCAGTGTGCTGAGTAACATAGAAAAAGTATATGGACACATCTTCCTTCGCCATAAAGGGACTGTGTGAATACCCTCGTGTGGGAGACATATGACTTTACTAAGGTATAAATTAAAGCTAATCCATTATGCTGACAGGCAGAATTGCACACAAGCAATAACAAGTTTGGTGACACCTTCTGAAACATATTTGTTAAAATAAACACAGCACTGATGGTGGGACAGGGAAAATTATAGTACTTTCCTGTAGAACCGCTATAATTGGAGGTCTATTCAATATTTTAATCCCCTCTACCACTGCAGATCTCTATGTATCAGTCTGGCTGTCTTGGGTATTGGTAATGCTCCCCAGTGTAACATTTAAAGGTAAAGTACCACATTTAGAAGAAACCATTGCTATCCAGGAACCGACTAGTTACTCCATTTTTCCCTTGGGGAGGCATTTTTTTAGGGGACATGCTGGGGATGATAACTAGGAAAGGGACCATCATGCCAGCCTGTTTATTTGTAAATAAAGATCTCAAAGGGCCTTTGAGGTGAACAGGTGAACATAAATCTCAATTTATAAATGGGGAAAGTGCCACGCAAGAAGGTGCAGTGACCTTGCCCAAAGCCACACAGTAGGCCAGAGTCATGAAGAGAACAAGGTCTCCCAACTGCTAAGCCAATGCTCGAACTACAGAGCCTCACTACCTTCTGCCCTGTGGGGTGTGTGGGAGGACACGAGCATTGGATTTCTCAAAGAAATCTTGTCAGTACTTGATCCCTAGAGGATGGTGTGGATTCCCACAGCTAAGCACCACTGTTGAAAACTTCCTTTTATTGTCTCTCTCAAGGAATTCACTGTGGATTCCGTCAGTCTTAATGCCCCTGTTTGGGGTATTCTTGGTAAACTGTGTAAAAAGATGCAATTCCTGAGGTAGCCATGACCCGTCCCACTGTTGGCTTACTATACGAGGAGGAAGCCCTTAAAGAGGCTCTAGTGGTCTATGGGAAGATCAAGAAGACTTGGAGCACTAGTGGGATATGTGATCTTTCCAGTGCATGCCAGCCAGGAGATACAAGCTTCAAACACAATTCCGTGTGTGGTACCCTCAAGATCAGCGCTAGAGGCAGGTCGTTGCAGTAGTCCAGGATGCATGTGCTAAATAAGAGGGATCTTAATCCAGTATATAGGGAGGGGACATGTAATGCAGAAGACCTGGCTTCACTTCATCTTTCAGCTACTGACTTGCTGTGTGGCCTTGGCCTAGTCACTCAAACTCTGTGCTTCATTTCCAGTCTGTAAATTATTCACTCCTTTGTCAAGTGCTTTGGGATCCTCAGTGTAATAGGTGCAAGATATTAGTTAATTGTTTTTTATTATAAGGGCAGACAGCTGTGGCCAGGTCAGCATCTGGGAACCACAGGGGCAGCTCTTCTTGCTTGTCCTGGATGGAAAAAGGTGTTTGAGCCTATTGCTGATCTCTGAGGGTTCATCTACACACTACTGTAACTTAAGCCAGTTTTAAAACTTTTATTTAGTTGAGAGGGTGGAGAAGGCTGAGTGGAGACTTTTTTTTTTTTTTTTTTTGAATGGTGTATTTTGGTTTAGCATAAATGAAATCCTAATCAACTTAAAGTAAAGTGAAATAAGCTTAAACCAAAAGGAGAGTGGCCACACTGCCTTTTTGCACTGATTTAACCAGCTCAGTTTAAAATCACATCTTTAATTAACCTGATGCAACCATCTTGTGTTGACAGTGCCTGACAGAGGAGTCTGGTGTTGAGGCCAGCAGGTCTCTGAGGCAGGGGCCTTGTCATGGGCTCAGTCTCTCCATGTCACCCTCTTGGGGAGTGATGGGGTCCTGGGGTCCAGCCCCTCATTGTCTGGATGCAGGCAGTGTGCTGTACAGATCCTGGGATGGGAGCTCAGCCTTCTGGCGGAGTTCTGCTGGAGTTTGCACATTCTGGAGTCCAGGAGAAAAGAAACCCAGGAAATGGAAAAACAAATGAACAGGCCCAAAGGTGCCACAGGTCTCCCTTCCTTTGGAGAGCCCCTGGCAAGCCACAGCCTGACATACTGTCCTCAGGTGAGCTACCAGCAAATGTCCTGCGGCAATCATTGGGTGTCCGGCCTACTTTCCTCCCAGGAGCTCAGATGGTCTGCAGTTGTCTGAGCAGGCTCTGTCCTCAGCCAGGTTCCCCTCAGGACCTGAGGTTAGGGGCCTTGTGGATATGACTGGGCCTTGCACTCACTCAGCCTCTAGCCCTCCCTACCCAGGCACCTATAAGTGCAGGTTTAAACCATGCCCTCTGGCTTTGGCTCACAGGAGTCTACCTCTTTGGGGGCTGTCGTAGTTCCCACAGTGCCAACAGAAAGAAAACAAATGAACTCAAGGTCCTTCCTTCAGGTCCGACGTGGCTCACGGAAGTGGCGGGGCAGGGCTGCTCTTCTTGTCCGGTGTAGGTTTGGTATGTCATCGCCCCTTTGTCAATAAGAGTAAAATGCCCTCAGAAGAGGGGTGAGTGATGGTTCTGGCTTCCCCCTTCCAACTACCAGTGTCTCAGCCTAGTCAAGCTAACCTTGAGCTAGTTGCTTTTAATCCACACGCTTATTTCTTGCAGACAGCGGGTCATCTGGCTGATGGCACTGGCCGCTCCTCAAGAAGGAACGTGTAGCCTAGTTTCACTGGCACGTGAGCCCAGGCCACTCACGATTCCCTCTGTTGGGTATGACAGAGAGATTGCATAGGACACGGGGGTTAGAACTGATGCTTGTGGGGCTCTCTGCATGTCCCAGCTTTAGGAGGGGCCCAACATGCCCCCGAGGGAGCTTGGCTTGTTTAGCCCAACCAAATGAAGGCTGAGGGGAGATAGGATTGTTCTCTATACATACATCAGGGGGATAAATGCTAGGGAGGGAGCGGAGTTATTAAAGTTAAGCACCAATGCTGACAGAAGAACAAATGGATAAAAACTGGCCATCAACAAGTTTAGGCTTGAACTTAGATGAAGGTTTCTAACCATCAGAGGAGTGAAGTTCTGGAACAGCCTTCCAAGGGGAGCAAAGGGGGCAAAAAACCTCACTGGCTTCAAGACTGAGCTTGAGAAGTTTATGGAGGGGATGGTATGAGGCGACTGCCTATAATGGCGTGTAGCCAACTTATGACTGTTAGCAGCAAACATCTCCAACGGCTGGTGATGGTCTGCTAGATGGGAAGGGCTGTGAATTCAGAGAATTCTTTCCCAGGGGTCTGGTTGTGGATCTTGCTGAAAAGCGCAGGGTCCAACTGATCACCATAGTTGGGGTCAGGAAGGAATTTTACCCCGAGTCAGATTGACAGAGACCCTGGGGTTTTTGCTTTCCTCTGCACCATGGGGCAGGGTCGCTTGCCAGTTAAACTAGAGTAAATGGTGGATTCTTTGTAAATTGAAGTCTTGACATGATTATTTCAAGACTTAAGTAACTCAGCCAGAGGTCAGGGGTCTGTTACAGGAGCAGGTGGGTGAGGTTCTGTGGCCTGCGATGTGCAGGAAGTCAGACTGGATGATCATGATGGTCCCTTCTGGTCTTAACATCCGAGTCTATGATTCCCATGTCAGATGAGGAAGAAATGGCCCAGTGGTCAGGGCACTAGCCTGGGATATGAGAGACCTGGATTTAATTCCCTGCTGTGTCAGAGGTTTCCTGTATGATCTGGGGCAAGTCGCTTAAGGCATGTCTACAGCAGCAGGTAAAGTGGACACTACACGTTCAGCTAGCATGGGTGTAAGTAGTAGTGTAGACAGTGAGGCACAGCTTAGTAAGTTGAGTGTCCTACCTGCCTGAGTCCCTAGCCTCCCTACACACCCAACCTGTGCTTCCCCTGTCTACTCTGCTGTTTTTAGCAGCGCGCTTCCCTGCTGCCAGAGCCTTTCCCTGCTGCAGTGAATGGCTCTGGAGGGGGAAAGGCTGCAGCAGCTCTCTGCTACCTCCCTGCTGATGGAGCCTTTCATTGCAACGTGCAGCTACATGTGTAGTGCCTGTCCTCTACACACTGCCCTTTGTATAGAAACAGATGTAGTCACTCTGTGCCTCAGTTTCCCCATCTGCACAGTGGGGATAAAATCCCTGTCTTGCATCCCAGAGTGTATGAAGATAAGCATGTTAAAGATTGAGGTGCTCAGATACTACAGGGATGAGATCCATATAACTCTCCAAGGTTGATAAAAACATACTCAGCTGACAGATTAAACTTTCTTTTTCTCCCTCTGCCAGTGCCCCAACTCCTGCAGGGTTGATTCTTTCTCATGAACCACAACACCAAATAAACCAAAAAGACCCCCCCGCACTTCGGTTGCTGGATTTTGTTTGCCAGCTACCAGCCCAACGCGAACTCTTAAAGCCAAATTCTAACTTCCATTATTAAACCCTTATACAGGAATTGCTGTTAATTAGAGTGAGATGAATGGAGCTGTTATAATAAAAGCTACAGGGGCCGTGGCAGTCAGACGTAGGCTGGGATGGAAAGGAATTAATGTCTCAAATGAGCCTGGGTGAGTGCTATCCATGTGCAGGCAGTGCAGTGAGCGAAGGCAGACTCTCCATGTGCACAAGTGTTAATGATACACGCAAGGATTTTTGTGCTTTCAGTAATTAGATCTGACAGGGTTTGTTAAGAAGGAAAAGTGAGCGAGGGCCAGGCAAGTCTTTGGGATGTGGCGGGAAAATCTGGTGGCTCATGCTGTGATCTGTTGAATAGGAGAGCCGCAAATCATCAGGGAGCCGCTTCATCATAAATCCCCAGGAAACGAAGTATGCAACAGTTTGTGCTACCTCAGTGGACGTAAGTAACGATCTCTTCTGCCAACGGTAGTGTTGCTGGCCTGATGTTCCACAGCTTTGCACAGTGTGTAATCACCAGAGTTGGATGAAATCGTTCAGCCAAAACTTTCTGTGAAAAATGCAGATTTGGAGATGGCAAAATGTTTCACGAAATCGAGTCAATTTTGCCAAATTGTTCATGACAAACTAAAAAAGTAGATTTTTTTTTTCAATTCAAACTTTTAAATAAAATGGAAGGAAATTTCTAAAAAAACTCTTTAAAATGCTTCATTTCAACAAAACATTCCTTTTAACCCAAAACAATGCTATTTTTTACTTTTCAGTTCAACAAAATTTTCAAATTTAATTTGACCCAAATTGAAATGATTTCTGCCCCAAATGATCGTTTTTTTGGGAATTGCCAGGAAATGGAAAATCTTCTGGTAGTCCTTATACCCTCTCTACACTGGGGTAACAATGCTAACAAATCAGGAGAGTCGTATCTTTACACCCACCTTTGCACATGGGGTAAATGACTGCATGAGGCTCAGAGCACTGGGGATTCAGGCTGACTTCATACATTTTATGACTGATATTCATCTCAACTTAAGCTGGTGTAAATCAGAAGTAACTCCACTGAAACCAACACAGAGCTACACCAGCACAAGTGAGAACAGAATCTGGCATTTGGTAGATGACAAAGTCTTCTTAGCGCACAGATGGATGTGATCTCAGATCATTCCGTTACATTAGCTGTTCTAACATGCTGATGGGAACATTCATTGGGCTGCATTTGGTGATGCAATGCAATGCTCTTCCACAACAGTTTCTTACCCTTCCTCTTATTATCAGGATCAGCCTTCCTGCTGTTGAGTTTTTGGCTTACGTACAAGATTCTGCATGTGTCACAAACATTCGCCATCAGCCTTGTGCTTATATTTCCCATTATGGGGCCCTGAAATATTTTTGTCAGGTATATTTATTTCTCGTGACAAAGTGGGGTGGGAAATGTACTATTCTGGGACCTGAGCTCTGAATTACTGTAACAAAAATGTGATGTGTGATAAGTGCAACCTGGTGACTGCCTATAATTAGGATGTGGGGCTCTTGCTCGCATAAGATGTTCCTGGTTTGTAATGTGTCGATGCAGCCAGCACATTGCCCCTTTATTTTGATGGTGTCGTTGCAGAGAAAGTATGCTAATTAGGTTGGGTTTGAATAGCTTGTTGTTCTCTTGCATCTGTTTTGTCCTTCCAAACTACTGTTCTTGCCAACAAACGTACAGCAGAACTGATCTCTGGCACCAATGGGTTGATAACCGTATTGTATGCATTAGCAGCAAAACAAGGTTATAAATCACAGATCAGACAGAGCTTGGAATAATTCAGATAACTGATGGGTGTCGTCTGGTCCTCTGGAGGAAAAGCTCAAAATACAGCAGGGAGAAACAGGGCCGAATGCTGCTGCAATGCACAAACAGATTGCAGCACTTTTCTGGCAAAGGCAGCACCAGAAAGAAAAGAGAAGGTGTTGTTTTTCCATTATGACCCACTCCTATTTAATGCCTAATAGTTACTTAAATTCAATAAGGAGAACCCCAATGTTACTCATTTAGGGCCGGATTTTGCCACCCTCGCTCATTTTACTTTGTGAGAAACATCCTGCCTTCAGTTTGTTTAGTTTGCTGTATAACATTTCAATGGGCATGCAGCGAATGCTCTCCTGTCCACCTAGAGTCGGAGACCTCACTTATGACCACAGTATGGGAGCACCTCGCAAGCAGTAATGGATTTACTCTCACAGTGCTCCTGCCAGGTACTGAAGTCCTATGCCCATTTTACAGATGCCTAAGGTAGAGTAAGTGAGCTGCACAGGGAAGTGAACTCAGCTCTTGAGCTAGCCCCCTCTCCACCATTCATTGCAGGAGGTGGGGACAGAATTGATTGGGTGAGGAAAGAGGAGGCAGCTGAGGGAAGATTTGGGAATGAAGAAGAGACACAGGAAATCTCTGTTCTTCTCCCACCCCATCAGACTCTTCAACTGTTACATTCCAGGGTGCAGTCCAGACCAGTTGAGGGGTTGTGTCACGATGCTTTGCTGCTGTAGCTCCCATGCTGGGCAGCTCACAACCAGCCTACCAGCATGCAGGTCACACCCTGAGTGTCTGCATAGTCACAGCCCTGGGCCAGCAGCTCTGACCCCAGCAGCCTGTCAGCAACACTCCAGCCACACTCTGGCTCTGACCAGCCTGGGTTATTACCTGCAGGGTGACCCCAACACACTCCATCCTGGATTGTCTCTGCACTGGTGAGGCCTCAGCTAAAATAACGTAAGAATGGCCATACTGAGTCAGACCAATAGTCCATCAAGCCTGTGTCCTGTCTCTGACAATGGCCGGATGCTTCAGAGGGAATGAACAGAACAGGGCAATTTCGAGTGATTCATCCAGTCCCAACTTCTGGCAGTTGGAGGTTTAGGGATATCCAAAAAATGGGGTTGCACCCCTGATCATCTTGGTTAATAGCCATTGATAGACCTGTCCTCCATGAACTTAGCTAATTCTTTTTTGAACCCAGTTATACTTTTGGCCTTCACGACATTCTTTGGCAATGAGTTCCACAGGTTGACTGTGCATTGTGTGAAGGAATACTTCCTTATGTTGTTTTTTTGAAATTGCTGCCTATTAATTTCATCATGTGAACTCTAGTTCTTGTCTTAAATAACACTTCCCTCTTCACTTTCTCCACACCATTCATGATTTTATAGACATCTATCATATCCCCCCTTAGTCATCTCTTTCTAAACTGAACAGTCCCAGTCTTTTTAGTCTCTCCTCAGATGGAAGCTGTTCCGTATGCCTGATATTTTTTGTTTCCCTTGTCTGCAACTTTTCCAATTCTAAAATATCTTTTCTGAGATGAAGTGACCAGAACTGCATGTAGTATTCATGGTGTGGCCATACCATAAACATATATAGTGACATTATGATATTTTCTGTCTTATTATCTATCCCTTTCCTAATATTCTACTTTTGTGACTTCCACTGCTCACTGAGCTGGTGTTTTCAGGGAACTATTCATGGTGACTCCAAGATCTTTCTTCAGTGGTAACAGCTAATTTTGTATGTACAGTTGGGATTATTTTTTCCAGTGTGCATTACTTTGCACTTATCAACACTGAATTTCATTTGTCATTTTCTTGTCCAGTCACACAGTTTAGTGAGATCCCTTTGTAACTCTTCACGGTCCGCTTTGGACTTAATTATACTGAAAAATTTTATATCATCTACAAATGTTGTCACCTCATCGTTTACCTCTTTTTCCAGATCATTTATGAACATGTTGAACATCACTAGTCCCAGTATAGATCCAGGGGGGACCCTGCTATTTACCTCTGTGCTGTATCCAAATCTGGGCATCACACTTGAGGAAAGATGTGGACAAACTGGAGAAAGTCCAGAGGAGAATAACAATGGGGGGAGGGATAGCTCAGTGTTTTGAGCATTGGCCTGCTAAACCCAGGGTTGTGAGTTCAATCCTTGAGGGGGCCACTTAGGGATCTGGGGCAAAATCAGTACTTGGTCCTGCTAGTGAAGGCAGGGGGCTGGACTCAATGACCTTGTAAGGTCCCTTCCAGTTCTAGGAGATGGGATATCTCCATTAATTTATTTATTTAAAAATGATAAAAGGTTTAGAAACCTGAACCGTGAGGAAAGGTTAATAAACTGGGCATTTTTGGTCTTAAGAAAAGAAGACTGAGGAGGGACCTGATGATAATCTCCAAATATGTTAAAAAGAGGATGCTGATCAATTGTTCTCCATGTCCACTGAAGACAGGACAAGACGTAATGGGCTTACTCTGCAGCAAGGCAGATTTCAGTTAGATATTAGGAAAAACTTTCTAACTCTAAGGGCAATTAAGCTCTGGAACAGGCTTCCAGAGTCCCCTCACTGGAGGTTTTTAAGAACAAGTGGGACAAACACCTGTCAGGGATGGTCTAGGTCTACTTGGTCCTGCCCCAGCACAGGGCTGGATTCAATGCCCTCTCTGGGTCCCTTCCAGCTTGACCTGTCAATGAGGATCAGCAGAGTGTTTGGTGAGCCTCTGGCCTTGATACACAAGTTTCATGCGTCAGGAGCATTAACCTACTTTGCAGGTCACTTTACCAGGTAATTTATAACACTAGCCAGTTTCTGGAAAACACTCGTTGGATTTAAGAATCCTTTCAGCAGTTTGTCACAAGTACATTCAGTACCAGAGGATAAACCTCCAGCTGTTCTTCGTTCCCCCGGAAACCAAGCAATGTGTCAAAATTTGAGCAAGGCATACTTAGTTACTCTGGTTGTTAGAACTGCCCTACATTGTTTCGTAAATGAATTTAGATATAGCACTGTCTTCTTTATTCTTGCACATTTGTTTACACAGCAAATACCTAATAACTTATGGGAGGCTCTGTTCCAAGTATACCTGTCCTTGAAGAATTCACGACTGCAAAAAAATGCAGGCTCTTAATAAGAGACTTGAACCTAAATCAGGGAGAGAATTTACTGTTAGCCAAACACATATCTTCCTGCTCCAGTGGGAGGTCTGCAAAATAAATAAAACATTGGCTACTTTTGTAGCCCTGGAGTAATGATTTGAAGAGTTTAAAAGGAGACATTACTTACTGAAAGCATTCCAATACGAAGGACTGTCAGCATAGTCATAGCTAAGAGAGTAGTCTTCCACTCCAAAGTGACCGACTCCACCTCCCCTATTCTGTTACAGACACACACTACTTTTCACACGTTGCAGGCCAGAGAAACACCCACCCACACTCAAATACATTCTGGTACATGTAGGGTTACCATATTTCAGCAAGCAAAAAAGAGGACGGGAGGAGCCCCGCCCTAGCCCTGCCCCTGCCCCTCCCACTTCCCGCCCCCCCAGAACCCGCAACCCTCCCCCCGTTCCTTGTCCCCTGACTGCCCCCTCCTGGGACCCCTACCCCTAACTGCCCCCCAGGACTCCACTCCCTATCTAAGCCTCCCTGCCTCTTGTCCCCTGACTGCCCCAACCCTTATCCACACCCCCACCCCCAGACAGACCCCTGGGACTCCCACGCCCCATCCAACCACTCCCCACCCCCTGACAGCCCCCCCCCAGAACTCCCAACCCATCTAAACCCCTCTGCTCCCTGTCCCCTGACTGCTCTGATCCCTCTCTGCACTCCTGCCCCCTGACAGCCCCCCCCAGAACTCCCAACCCATCTAAACCCCTCTGCTCCCTGTCCCCTGACTGCTCCGATCCCTCTCCCCACTCCTGCCCCCTGACAGCTCCCCCCCAGAACTCTCAGCTCCCCACCCCCCCACTCCTTGTCCCCTGACTGCCCCCTCCTGGGACCCCTGCTCCTAACTGCCCTCCAGAACCCCACCCCCTACCTAAGACTCCCTGTTCCTTGTCCCCTAACTGCCCCCTCTTAAGACCCCCCCAACTGCCCCCCAGGACCCTACCCCCTACCTGTACCCTGACTGCCCAAAACTTTCTCCACTCCCCCCAAAAAGCCCCCCCCCCCGTTTCTTGACTGCCACCTCCAGAACCTTCCTGCCCCCTGGCCCCCTTACCCTGCTGCTCAGAACAGGGTGTTGGGCTCTGTGTGAGCCGGACACGTGGCTGCGCTCCCCAGCACAACAAAACCCGGTCCCTGGCCCTGCACAACAAAACCCGGTCCCTGGCCCGGACCGGGCTGCAGGGGAGAGCTGCCCTTGTATCAGCACAAAGTGCTCTCGCTCCCGTTTTGCTACGCTGCATGGCAGAAACCGCTCCCAGTTGCAAAAGGGGAGGGCTGCACTTTGTGCTGATACACTTGCTCAGAATGCAGGGCGGATCCGGCTCCTCTACAGCTGCTCCAGAGTCCAGCCCGGGACTTTCCTGCAGCCCTCCCAGCCGCTTGCTCTGCTCTGCCGGGGGAGGGGGGAAATCCCGGACATTGTGAGTGCTTTACAAATTCCCCCCAGACGCTATTTTTAGTACAAAAAAGAGGACATGTCCGGGTAAATCCGGACGAATGGTAACCCTAGTACATGGCTGAAACTTGTAACACTTAAATGTGGAAAAGCACAAATGCAACAAGCATGTAGCTCATTGATACAGCCATTGGAAAACCAACACAGCTTCTTTGATATTTAAGCACCAAACAGTTTAAAATACATTATGGCACCTATGAATGGGATGTAGCTGCAGCAGATTGGGGATAAGGGTGCGGTAGGGTTCGTGGCAACCTTTATCCAGGGTAAATGTCTATCGACACCTGCTCTCCTTGCTAAAATGCACCAGCCGACAATCTTGAGCATTAAGGCCAACCAGATATGCAGTATTATGATTTCAGCAAGGAACTGTTTGCTCAAGCATTTTGAGTCCATATGTGATCTGATGCTAGGGGGATAGGTGTAAGATGAATGGCTAGATGAACAGTTGGTAGCACTCTTATGAAGCATGTCTGCAGTTTTAGTATTATATGAAAGCTCAAGAGGAAGGATGGTCCAGTGGTTAGGGCACTAGACTCAGGAGACCTGGGTTCAATTCCTTGCTACAGACTCCCTGTGTCATGGTAAATAAATCTCTCTGTGCCTTAGTTCCCCATCTGTGAAATGAAGATAATAGCACTGCTCTACCACCCAGGGGTGGGTAAGAATAAATGCATTACAGGTTGTCAGGTTCTTACACACTGGTGATGGGGGGCCAGAGAAGTGTATTAAATATAGAGGGACACTGTCAGCCTGAATGTTTTAAATAGTTCTTTTTAAAAAAATCAGTTTCTGATCCAGTATTTCTTGAAACAGTGTGTCCTGACATTCCAAAATTACCTTTAAGGTTTTAGAAGTTTTTCTCCCCCTTCCACCCGCCCCAATTGCTTATTTTGTTTTTTTCAGCAGAACTAGGAACTGACTGAGACCTTCAATCCAGCAAATGCTCACACGTGTGTGTAATTTGACACACATGGCTACTGAAGTCAATGGGGCTCCGCTCAGGTGGTGCCAACTCTTGCTATTTTACTGTGAGTTTTGGGATATCTGGTGTTTTTCATAAATCTCCAGCTCCTGGAGACATGGGATTTACATGAGACTCTTTGCTTTCATTGTAAGGAACATGTACGTTTCTAGCCCTTGTGGTTGCAGAGAAGAGCTTGAAAATGTGACTCAGATATGACCCTAAAGGCTCAGAAAACAGAGCAACTAAAAAGTACCCAAAATGTATTAGTTTATTTAAAAAAAAACCTTCTTGTCTTGTAAGCCATCTCATGACTTGTAAGACAATTTCCTAATTTTTGGAGGCCTGATTCATGATTTTTTTTTTAACTCTTGCAGGTGGCTATAATGCAGATCAAAGCCTAACTAACTGTACAGGAGAAACAGTAAAGCTGATTAAATACAACATGCTCTCCAATGCACAGAGTGAACAGACTGAAACAGATTTGTTCTCTCATAGCTTCTGTCAGTTACAGTAATTGTAAGGGTTATTGTAATTACAGTATATGCTGTAAGTAGGTACTGGAAGCTCTTTGGGGGAAGGGAGCATCTTTTTGTCCTGTGTTCGTACAGTGTCCAGTGCAATGGGATCCTAATCCATGATGGGGGCTCCTAGACGCTACACAACACAACACAAACAACAATTTTTTCAGACAAAGCCACAAGCAGGCCCGGCTCCAGGCACCAGCCTACCATGCATGTGCTTGGGGCGGCACCTGGAGGGGAGCGGCACTCGGGGAGAGCGAGACCGTGGCCGGGCTTGCCGCCCTCCCACTGGCGCTCTGGCTGGCCGGGGAGAGCGGGGCCGCCCTCCCTGGCGCTCCGGGATGGATAGCTGGGGGGAGGGATAGCTCAGTGGTTTGAGCATTGCCCTGCTAAACCCAGAGTTGTGAGTTCAATCCTTGAGGGGGCCACTTAGGAATCTGGGGCAAAATCAGTATTTGATCCTGCTAGTGAAGGCAGGGGGCTGGACTCAATGACCTTTCAAGGTCCCTTCCAGTTCTAGGAGATGGGATATCTCCAATAAATAAATAAATAGCTGCGGCAGGCTCGCCGCTCTCCCCCGGCGCTCTGGCCGGCCGGGGAGAGCAGGGCCCCGGCCAGGCTCTCCGCGCTCCGGCCAGTCGGGGAGAGTGGGGCCCCGGCCAGGCTCGCTGCCCTCCCCCCGGCGCTCTGGCCGCCAGGGAGAGCGGAGCCGCAGCCAGGCTCCACGCCCTCCCCTTCTGCGCTCCCCGCCGGTGGGCGCCAGGAGGCTTTTTTGCCTAGGGTGGCAAAAAAGCCAGAGCTGGCTCTGGCCACAAGAGTCTTATCCTATAGTCTCTGGATGATCATCTTATCTACGGTTAACCTTCCCAGGGCTGGGAAGCAGCATGACAGCAATGATGGCTGTGCAGTGATTCAAAGTTTTCTCTGCGGATGTGTCTTCTCCCACACTGCAGACCATAGAAACCTCGCTACTGATCTCTCTTGAATGCGGAATGTCCTGGAGACACGACTGGATATCTTTATTAAGGGAAGGTTTTAAAACAAATCAGAAGCCTCCCGAAAGAATTTAAAGTTAAAGGAACAGATCTTCAGCTGGTATAAATCAACGTCCCTGAAGCAACCCCAGGTTACGCCGGATGTGGATCTGGCCCAAGCCAGCTTGCATTATCTAATCCTAGTTTACTAAAATGGCAGAAAAGTGCATCTTCAGAAGCTATTACGATGTGAATGAGTGATAGAGTAGTTGCCACTGGCGGACTGCTGCGGGAGTTTGAGAATGGAAACAAACTCATTACTGGCTCCTGTTCAGAGAGCTGACAATGGCTTTTCCACTGACAACTGGGCACTGAGACGCCGACCATCTGTTACCGTTTAGGAGCAATTCTGTGTGCTCAGAGATGACAAAGAAACGGTAGCAGCAACTGTAAATGCTTACGTCCATCATACGTGATGACGTGGCTAGTGTGTGTACGGAATCTGTCCTGCTGCCAGTGCGAGTTCAATAGAATAAATGTTCCGTTTGACAGGTCCAATGAGGGTTCTGTTAAAGTTGCCATGGGTCAAAAGTGCTCAAGAGGCACTTGTTCCGTCAAAAGGATACTGGGAAACAGATTTCGTGCTCTTGCCAAGCAACTGGATGAATGGCTCTGCCTTGTGTGAGAGAGAAACAGAATGGGCAAAAGGATTTTTTGCAAACAATGTCATTGCATCACACAACAGAATCATAGACTTTGAGGAAGGAAGGGAAGGCCAGTGCTACAATCTAAGAGCTGATATTGGCTAACGAGCATCCTATCCTGAGAGATCATCATGAGTTGTAATTGCATTGTGCTTGTCTCTCCCACGGGAAAACGCACCTTTACCACGTCGATGATGCGCTTTGGTAAAAGGATAAGAAGCAAGCAGTAAATTCTGCAAGAAAGGGCATGGGAAGGCTAATCCTTAATTGAGAAACTGCCTCCTAATAGTGCTAATTTCAGTTCCAAGTTTTTGCTCAGTCTAAGTACATTTTACTAAACCCTGAGTGCTCAGATTAAAAGGCCCTGGGGATTATTTGTGTGTATCACTCTCTTAAATGGAAATGTTCCAAATTAAAAGAGAACTGGTGCTTCTATTTCAGGCTGTGTTATAGCGAAAACACAACACCATCAGTAAGGCCTTCCTAGCCACTTACTCTGTTTTTACTGTTTCTAAAGAGGAGTTTGGAAAGCAGATCTGATCACTGGTGGTGGACTTCTCTGGCTGCCCCACTCTGCAAGCTACATGATGCCCGGCACAGGACTGGTAGCATGCCCTTTTCAGTTTGTGAAGGGCTGGAGGTGAACTGATTGCAACTCAGCCCTGGCGAGAGGGAAGTGATGTTTGTTGCTATGGGGCAGCACCGAAAGAAGTAGGTGGCTGCAGGGTCTGCTCCCCTTTTGCCAAGCTCCTACAGGGTGAACCGCTGCTGCTGGATTCTCAAGTCACAGTGCTGGCCTGGTGTAGTTTTTATTATCTACTGCTGGCAGGGCCAGCTCCAGCGTTTTTGGCGCCCCAAGCAGCGAAGCGGGGAAAAAAAAAAAAAAGTAAAGCCGATCGGTGGCATTTTGGCGGCAGCTCAATCGCGCCGCTCCATTCTTCTGCGGCAATTCGGCAGCGGGTCCTTCTCTCCCTCTCTTCCTCTTCGGCAGCAGCTCAAAGAGGAAGAGAGGGACTGAGGGACTCGCCGCCCCTTTCCACTGGCCGCCCCAAGCACCTGCTTCCTTCGCTGATGCCTGGAGCCGGCCCTGACTGCTGGCTAGAAGACTCCAGCAGTTGCCCTCTGATACACATCTCATTAGAGCTGTGCAAATAACAGATGTTTCTGTTTGCTGGCAGTTCTGAATCAGAATTTTAAAAATCACTGGGGATCAACCTGAAAATGAAAACTTCCAGAACTTTTGGCAAATCAAAAAGTTGGGAGGGCTGGGGGTGTTTTGTTTTGATTTTGAGCAATTTTTTAAATGGAAGGGAATTCAGAAATTAAGAGTTGTTTTGACCCAAAAAATCAAAATGTTTCTACTTTTTTTAAAAAATACATGCTGTAGGTTTGTTTGTTTTTTCAGCTCAAACCATTCGGCAAAATAGAAACTTGCAAAATGTTTTAGTGTTGCCAACTCTGCGTTTTTCAATGAAAAAAGGATTAGCCACAATTTTTTGCCCAGATATACATCTCATGAGAGCTGTGCATGCCTTTGGCACCTCAGTGGGCCATAGTGCGCCCCCTTCCCCGTAGGACTTCTCACAGACAAAGAAGCTGAACCACTTTGAGGTGTTTCCACTTACCCATGCCACAGCTCTCACTCACGTCACAAAACCTCATGGTAACAGTGTCAGAATCTGATGATGGATCAAAAAGAGAAACCTGAACCTTGTGTATCATCTGGGGCGGCAATTCTGCGATAACGCCGGCACAGTTTCTGTACCATGTCTTCTCCGGTGGAATTTTGGGGATATTCTGCAGCAATGGAAAGTGGCAATTTTGTCCCACACAAGCCTTGATGCCAATATTTTGGCTAGTATTTCGCAGACATTGGAAATCAGTGAAATAGGCCTATAATTGTTGCAGATTCCCATATCTCCAGTTGGCTGTAGCATAGCACGCATAAGAGTTCTGTCCACAGGGCTGTTAAAAACTCTACATCCCAAGTGCTTTTTAAGGGCCAGATCCTACAAACCCTTCAGGCATAATCCCCTTTGCTTTAATGGGATTACCCATGGTAGTAATCACTATGCTTGATGGTGTTTATTTCCAGGGTGTAAAGCCAGCAAGAACCATTAGACCATCCAATGTGACCTGCATATCACAGGCCATTACATTACACCCCACTTGCCCTATGTGGAGCCCAATGACGTTGGCTAAACCAAAGCATTTTAGACCTCCGAAGACTAAACTATGTGTGCCACAGGCAGAGTACAGGAGAGGTCCAGGTGTCACCAGTGCCTCAGGCCCCTGCAAATGGCAGGGAATTGATTCGGTGAGACATGCTCAGATAATCCCAAGGAATTGATTAGTTGATCCATGCCCCATGCTGCTGAGGAAGGATCAAGCTCAAAATTTTTTATACAAATCTGCTGAGAATCTATATGCTCCCAGCGACTTGCCATGATGGAGCGAGTCAGTTACTTCAAGGACTTATAAATAGCCTAGCACAAGAAACACAAACCTTTCCAATATGCCTGCTAATTCTGAGTGACCATTTCACATCCTTAGTTTCTTAATCAAGAGAGTAAGCATTTTTCATTTACGTAAATGGAAAGTCTGTCTAGTTCTCAGATGTAGTGACAGACCATGATGTTCAGATCAATAATTTGCTGTCAAAATTGTCATGGTGATTATAAATAATCAACAGTCATGCCTGCCATAGCTGCTTAGCAGAGCAAGTGGAAAGTTTCATGCTTTGTATGCAAATGATCATAGGTTCAGATCCCTCTTTCCTAGATTCAAAGACAGAGGGGACCATCATGATCATCTGGTCTGATCTCCTGCATAACACAAGTCATAGAGCTTCCCCAAAATAATTCCTAGCTTGATTGGCTAGAGAGGAAGGATTGTCCAGTGGTTAGGGTGCTAGCC
This sequence comes from Malaclemys terrapin pileata, assembly GCF_027887155.1. Lineage (NCBI taxonomy): Eukaryota > Metazoa > Chordata > Testudines > Emydidae > Malaclemys > Malaclemys terrapin. The sequence goes on along the minus strand of NC_071510.1, from coordinate 10,329,873 downwards.
TGGGTCCTGGGAGATGCCTGTTCCTTTCCTCGCTCTGCCACAGACTTCTCGTGTGACCTGAGAGAAGTCACAGAGGGTGTGTCTAGACAGCAGCTGGGAACACCCTTCCCAGCATGGGTAGACAGACAAACGCTAGCTCTGCTAAAGCTAGTGTGCTAAAAATAGAAATGTGGCCATGTCAGCTCTGGCTAGCTGCCGTCTGACCCCCTGGGTATGCATGTCTCTTTGTGCCTAACCCCCCACCTGCAAAATGGAGACAATAGCACTGCCTCAGAGAGCTGCTGTGAGGATAAATACATTGGACAGAAGTGCTCAGATACGATGTTGATGGAGGCGATATAAATACCTAAGCTAGACTTGATCAATGACAACTAGTTCTGTAAACCAAACCAAAATTGGTCTATCACGAGACTCGCCTGAAGGTTTCTGACAGCTGTTCTGTGCGGTTCTACAGCAGTTGAGGCTCTTCTTAATACTGTTTGCAATTTTTGCCACTCCCTTTGGTGAAGACAACAGACTTTGACCAGCCCGCATTAAGCTTCAGCTTCTTCCTTGCAGAAGTTAAAAGGGTCAACGTCCCTCATGTGCTTTGACTCAAGACAGTCCTGTCCGCTCTTTAAACTGCTTTTATTTTTTTAAAAAAATACAACCCACCATCTGGCATTAGAGGCACAATAACAAGAGAATCAGAAATCTAATAACTTCAGTGCTTTCGTTGGGAATTCAAAGGTACAACATTTTCATGGAACAATGGTGGCTGTCATATTTCCTAACCCAGCAGGAATTGCCAGCAGGTCTGAAATGTTAGAGAAACGACGAGACTTTGAAAAATGTGGTTTAAATAAATATTTCATCATTTAAAATGTTAAGAAAGGAAAAGGAGGTTGGTGGGTTGTTCAGAGTGGTCTTGTGCTATTCCTAAAACTTGGTATTGTATGTTCTTTGTGTATTTGTGGGTGCATTTTTGTCATTCACTCCACAGAGCCAAGTTGTGTGCTGTTTTGCAAACACCAGAACCTTCAGTGTCAGTTTACTTCTTTTATTGCAGGATTGGCATCTACTGTGCACAGTTGTCAATGACTACGACAGGGGCACTTGAGAATCCGGCTCCAGGTTCCCATCCTCTGAGTTGTCCTGCAGCAAAATCAGGAAGATGTGATATTCCTCACACTTCTAAGGACAAACAAACAAACAGTGTTTCTGGACTTAAAAAACTTCCAAGACCCAGGTCTTCATATCTTAGACATCACAAAGAAGTAAAAAGTTGTGATGGATGAGGAGTTGCTATGTAATCTAAGAATACTGAGATGCTTTTATGAATGCTCTGTGTGATCTGGTCAATGAGGTAACGATATTATACACTGGGTTATACAAAAGACTTTCCTATATGAACATATTGTTCTACCTTATACTGGGGTTGTGGCATGTTTATTATACACCTAATCATGCTTGAATTCACTGGGAACTGTGCAGGTCACCTGTAAGCCTTCTCATAGGGCTGGTATGGTGAAGTAGTTCTACTGGAGATGGACCAGTGGGCAGAGCGCAGGTAAAATGTTCAGAGGTGTAGGACAAATTCAATTAATCACAGTCATTCTTATCATCTGGGTATCACCAGTACAGAGTACTCAAGACCCATAAACCCAGGAAACCTAATTTAAGAGCTCTACTCATTTAATCAAGGAACAGAAACATACCATGTGACCTCTGTGTCCAGTCAAAACAAACCAGGTATCAAATATTCACAGTGAACTACTTGCAAACAATCTGAGCAAGATTGGTCAGACAGGATTCAGAGGATAATTCTGAATAGCAAATACATCCAACTAAATCATAAACAGTTCATGGACAATTTGTGAAAAGAAAGACGTTACATTTGTCAAATAAACAATTTGTTCTGAATTATCCACTCAGCTCTAGCGAACTGGGAGTTTCTTCTGCAATTCTGTTCTATTTATCATGTAGTTTTGTCCACAGGCAGTTGCTGTTATTGAACAACATACCTTTATTTTCTTCCTCTCTTCAGCCAGCTTTAATTCTTGCCTTCCTTATGCCTGTGTCTCCAAAGCCCCCGCAGGAGAGAGCCTCCTGTTTGTGTGAATGTCTATAAGGCTCTTGTGTTTTATCCTCCTGAAACGAAAGTATTTTGTAAAATGATGGTTTGTTTTTGGTCTATTTTCACCTTAAAAAGAAAGGCCTTAGGGCTAGCAGAGTATAAGAAAGTGAGTGTTTCCAAAGAGGTTTGGTTGTGTACTCTTGAGGACTACAAGGCCAGGGGGTTGCAGTAAATGGAGCTTTCAACAGCCATCCTCTCAGAGCTGTAATTGTGGATCAGAGACTTTTGCCAGGGAACTAATAAGGCAAGTAATAAAAATGCTGCATCACTTGCACCCAGGGTGAGTAGAGTAGATGGACTACGAAGAAGTGGGCTGTAGTCCACGAAAGCTTATGCTCTAATAAATTTGTTAGTCTCTAAGGTGCCACAAATACTCCTGTTCTTTTTACGGATACAGACTAACACGGCTGCTACTCTGAAACCTACCCTAAGTCTGAGAGAGATGATTTCTTTCCAAGTCATTTAGCCTGTCTGATAATTAACTAATCTATTGCCACTCTCATGCATCTCTACAGAAGCAAAAATAATGATTTTAAAAATAAGTCACTGAATTAACTGGCCTTCTACAGTGTCAGGTATGTTTCTCGTTATTCTCTTATCCAAGATTTCTCTTCTTTGGCTATACTTGGTTCAATATCAGGATGTCTGAGGAAATGCCTGACCTCACCTAACTAAGTGATCTGACCTTACTTCCTTGACATGCTGAAATAACCTGAGCTGACTATTTCATCCAAACCGCATAACCTGACATAATTTCGCTGACTCTACCTGGCCAGCTTTACTGGCCAGACCTGATGTCGCTGACCTAACATGACCAACCTGGCTGACATAAGCTTATTGACCTTACTTAACCTGTCGTGACGACTGGCCAAATTGACATGACGTAACCACCCTGGTTGACCCAACCAACCTGACCTACTTGACCTGACTGATTCACTTGACTCACGTCAAGGGGTGTGATTATCATAGAACCATAGAAATGTAGGGCTGGAAGGGGTCTCGATAGCCCATCTAGTCTAGTCCTGTGCACAAAGGCAGGGCTAAGAATTATCTAGAGCAGTGGTTTTCAAACTTTTTTTCATTTATGGACCCCTAAAAAATTAGAAATGGAGGTGCGAACCCATTTGGAAATCTTAGACATAGTCTGTGGACCACCAGGGGTCCATAGACCACAGGTGGAAAACCACTGATCTAGACCACCCCAGACAGGTTTGTCTAACCTGTTCTCAGAAACCTCCAGTGATGGAGATTCCACAACCTCCCTAGGTAATTTTGTTCCAGTGTTTAGCTACCCTTACAGTTAGGCAGTTTTTCCTAATGTCTAATCTAAATCTCCCTTGATGCAATTTAAGCCCATTACTTATTCTCTCATCCTTAGTGGTTAAGGAGAACAATTTATTACCTTCCTCTTTATAACACCCTTTTATATACTTGAAGACTGTTATCGTGTTCCTGCTGTCTTCTCTTCTCCAGACTAAACAAATCTATTTTTTTAAATCTGTCCTTGTAGGTCATGTTTTCTAGACCTTTAATCATTTTTGTTCTCTTCTCTGGACTTTCTCCAATTTGTCCATATCATCCCCTAAGTGTGGTGCCCAGAACTGGACACAGTACTCCAGTTGAGGCCTTATCAGTGCTGAGTATAGTGGAAGAATTACTTCTTGTGTCTTGCTTACAACACTCTTGTTAATACATCCCAGAATGTTATTCACTGATTTTGCAACAGTATTACATTGTTGACATATTTAGTTAGTGATCCACTAACCTCCTAGATCAGTGGTGGGCAATCTACGGCTCGCGGGTCCTATCAGGCACGTGCTGGCTGCTGCTTCCCACAGCTCCAATTGGCCGGGAACAGAGAACTGCAGCCACTCGGAGCTGCAGGGGGCCGTGCCCAAGGACTGTCAACGTCAGCAAACTGTCTCGCGGCCCGCAATCAGATTACCCTGATGGGCCGCATGTGACCCGCAGGCCGCAGATTGCCCACCACTGTATCAGATCCTTTTCTGCAGTACTCCTTCCTAGGTAGTTATTTCCCATTTTGTATTTGGGCAATTGATTATTCCTTCCTAAGTGTAGTACTTTGGATCTGTCCTTATTGAATTTCATCCTATTTATTTCAGACCACTTGTCCAGTTTGTCAAGATCATTTTGAATTCTAATCCTGTCCTTCAAAGTTCTTGTAACTCCTCCCAGGTTAGTATCATCCACAAACTTAATAAGAGCGCTCTCTATTCCTTCCAGTCTGCACTGATCTATTTGTTGTCCCTGTGGAGGTTGGAGCCATCCCTGAATCTGAGAGGGCTTATCCTTGGGTGCTGAGTCCATAGAGGGCTTTGGTGGCATTGAAGAATCCACATATGTTGTTGGATTTCCTTTGCTTTGTTTTCACTATTTTTATTTTGTTATGTATATTTAAATATAAAATAAAATATCAAAATAATGTTCTGATTTATTTTTTTTGTAACAAAACATTTTGATGGGTCCAAAATGATTTTTTCCCCAGAATTTTCTTCTGTGGAGAACTTCAAAAAATTCAGCTTTTGTTCCAAATCAGAATGGAAACAAATTTTGAAATCTCAAAAATCCCCTGAAACAGAAATTCTGTTCTTCACACAGCTCTTCCTAGGAGCCTCCGTCATGGAGCTGTACCCCATGGTGTACAGGCACGATACAAACACAGAACAAAAAGATGTCCCTGCCCCAAAGAGCTTACAGACTGACATTAATCCTGCTGACCTTTATACATGTACATGACATCATACACATGAGTAGTCTTGCTGAGTTTCATGAGACTACTTGTATGTAAGTTACCCATGTGTATAAGTGTTTGTGGTATTCAGGCCATTATTTGTATCATTCTACTGTATGAAGTATGCTATGTTGCTGTGGGTTGGTCATGCTAGAAATAGAGGTAGGATGGAGTTTGAGTGCATGTTACTAGGCGGATTTTAGGAATCATGATCCATTTCAAATGGGAGACCTGTACGTGCTAGGTACACAAAATGTATGTACTTGACAACATAATTTGATTTCTAAAATGGAAGAACTTCCCTCGATGAACAGATACTATAAAAAGAACAGAAGTACTTGTGGCACCTTAGAGACTAACAAATTTATTAGAGCATAAGCTTTCGTGGACTACAGCCCACTTCATCGGATGCAGAAATGGGCTGTAGTCCACGAAAGCTTATGCTCTAATAAATTTGTTAGTCTCTAAGGTGCCACAAGTCCTCCTGTTCTTTTTGCGGATACAGACTAACACGGCTGCTACTCTGAAACCAGATACTATAAAAGAGACTTTAGAAAGTTGTCTTAGGAAGGGAGTTATGTGCCTGCTGAAGTAATTCAGTTAAAAGTAAGATAATAAATATTTTATTCTTTATAGTATAGTAGCACCTCAACGCCCAACTAAGATTTAGGCCCCGTTGTGCTAGGCCATGTACAAACACATGGTAAAAGGAAGTTGCTGCCACAAAAAGCTTATGGTCTAAATAGCTCTGATTTTTGTGAGAAAGGATTGAAAATTATTGGAAATGGAAATGTCAGTATTGTTAAATTCAAAGGGGGGGGAGGATCAGCCACTAAAAGTGTACAGTTTATTATGCTGTCATTGGTGGGATAATATTCTTTATTTGTGAGTTTTCAGACAATCACATTTTCATGAACGTGTTTCTCAATCTCAAATGTCATGAAGGGTTAGGCATTTTTGGATAAATAATCTGTGTTATTTGCTATGTGCTATTTTTTATTCTCCTATTTTAAAAAAGTCAGCCTCCCAATTAAGGGCATGAAATAATACCATGGGACACACATGACCAACCACATAGCATGAAGAAAGAACAATAAATAGATGAATAAAAAACCCACAGTCTGAAAATTATTCATCCAACATGTTTGCTAGCTACAGTACTTTGAAACTATACATTGAAAGGAAATCAGGATCTGCTGACAAACCGTTAACTAACCAAAAAAGAGGCTAGAGTCAGAAGGAATATTGTTCATGCTGAATAGTTCAAACTGAAATAATTATCATCAATCCTGAACGTAGCATTTATGTGTTGAAGTTATATTCAGTTTATAGGGGATTAAGAATAGAGTAGAATATAAGCAATGGTGGGCAGTGAAATACTATTTTTATCCTCACAGCTCAGCAAAGCTGGGCCCATAATTCATACAAAGGAAAGCTACAAATGTGAAATGAAGATCCTTTTCTAGATCTATCTGATTATGGAATAGTCTCCCAAGGGGTGGAAAGTACAACTGGACAGGATAGAACACTGGGAAATAATACTGTAGCATCATAGATTAATAGATTTTTAAGGCCAGAATAGACCATTACATCATCTAGTTTGACCTCCTGTGTAAGACAACCACAGAATTCCACCCAGGTGCCAGGCAGATCAAATTGTTTTCCCCATCTTTTAATCCTATTGTTTTATGATTTTCAGGCATCAGAACCAGAAACACTTGTGTTCCCTTCTTTAGCTGCTGTTTCATGTAGAAGGAAATTTGAAAAGCCAAAGCTTTTTTTTGCCTGCTGTTTTCTTTTCTCCACTTTCATTTTGACCGGAATAGAACACGTTCTATATTTCTCTGTCACTAGAGGTCATTTTAGAAGTTCTTTTAAAGCTTAAAAAAATTTTCACCCAGAGATTATCCAAGGTGAGATTTTCAAAATGTACAGGTGAGTGGAGACTGGTGCAATCAGATGCCAATCATCTTGATTCACAACCTTTTTGAATCAATGCATGCTGTGCTTTGGTAAAACGCTCTTTGACATTGTTTGATTAGAAGTGCCTATATCTAATTTTTACTGTTGGTGCACCTTTGAATCTGAAGCCCTAATAATTTCAGGGAGGTCTGAATTTTAACCATAAACTCAAATCTACTCCTAAGGTTTTGGTTCCCTGTCAGAACCCAAACCAGAAGTGTCGGCGATCCCTTGGAGTTCAAGGATGATTGTCTTCCTGTAATGGTACGGACTCACCCCTGCGGCGCCCCCTACTGGTTACTCCAGGGAATCAGCTCGTCCAGCATCTGGAGTGCCCTCTGCAGGCCGGTGATCCGCCTTGTCCCTACTTCTGGCCCCTGTGTCCGTCCCAGGACCCCGGTGCCCCTTGCTCGGGGTGCTGCCCCTTGGCACTACCCACACATGCTAGGTCTCCCCTTCCAGGGGAACCCCCACCCACTAACCCCACCTCACCTCAGGATAAGGCCACTGCCAGTCACCATCTAGCCCCCAGTCTCTGGAGCAGACTTCAGTATAGGCCACTCATCATTGGCAAGGTTGGATTTGGACCTGCTGCCTTGGCCTAGCCCTGGGTTGCCCTCTGCAACCCCAAGTACCCCTTGGCCTATTACCAGGCCGCAGCCTGGGGCTATCCAGGCTGGAGCTCCCCAGCTCCTCAGCCTTTCCCCAGCCCTGCTCCACTACAGGTACCCTACGTCTAGCTCCCTGCAGCCAGGCCCTTCTCACCCTGAACGCAGAGAGAGACTCTGGCTTGAGTGCCTGGCTCCCTGCCTTTATGGGGCCTGCTGAGGCTGTTTGGGACGTGGCCCCAGCTGCAGCCACTTCCCCTAATCAGCTCAGCCTTCACACTGCCTTGCCCTGCCCCAGCCCTCTGCAGGGCTTTTCCAACCCCTCAGGGCAGGAGCGGGTGTCCACCCCACTACACTTCCATAAAATGATAGCCAGTTATCACTGGTGGATCCACAGGTGGCTAATGAGACCAATCCAGGATCCACAACTCTTGTCACAGTTGGGGCAGACATTTCCCAATGGAAGGGTGGATCTGGATTGTTGAGTCAGGCTGCGGCTTGTTCTCTCTCCTTTCCCATTTTCCATTGTCTCCATTGAATCTTGAAATATTAGGATCCTTGCCACAAGTTCCATGTCCATTTGGTCGAGGGCTTGGGTTTCCCATGAGTTTGCCAATATTACATTTCTTCATGTTCACTTTGAGGGTGTCTTTAAAGTGCTTTTTTTGCCCACCCCTTTACCATTGGCCATGACTCAGTTGTGAGAACATGACTTGCTTCAGGAGTCAATTTTCTGGCATTCGAAGAACATGACAAGCCCAACAGAGTTGGTGGTGGGTGATCATAGCTTCAGTGGTGGAGGTTTGGGCTTGGGACAGAACACTGATGTTGGTGCGTCAGTCATCTCTCTTGATTTTGGAAGATCTTGCAGAGGCACCATTGATGGTATCATTCAAGAACCTTGAGGTGTCTACTGTACGTGACACAGGTTTTGGCACCGTACAAGAGAACAGGGTTAACAACGGCCTGGTATACAAGAAGCTAGGTTTGAATCTTGATGTCATGATCTTCAAAGACACATTTTCTCAAGAGTCTGAAAACTGGCACATTGAAGGTTCTGTTGAATTTCCTCATCAATGTCAGCTTTCTGTGACAGAGAGCTGCCAAGCTAAAGGGAATGCTCAATGTTCTCCAGGGTCTCTTTATTGCTCTGAATTACAGGACCAGAACCCTGGTGATTCGGAGCCTATTGGTGGAGTACTTTAGTTTTCTTGGTGTTCAGTGTGAGGCCAAGTTGGTTGTAGGCGTCAGAGAAAATGTCAACTATATCTGAAGATCTTCTTCCGAGTGGGCACACAGGGCACAGTCGTCCCCATATTGGAGTTCAGTGGCTGATTTAGTGATAGTCTTTGTCTTGGATCTGAGGTCAATCTGAAATTGAAGAACTTGTCATCCATTCTGTATTGGATGTCAAGTCCAGAAGGAAGATGACAGCAAGGAAGATGGAGAAAAGGGTTGGAGTGATGACACACCCTAGCTTGACTTCCGTCTTGACTAGGAAAGGGTGTGTTTTGGATCTATTGCTGATGACTGTCACAGAGATGTTGTTGTGGAGGAGTCGGAGGACAGCTACAAATTTTGGTGGGCATCCAAATTTAAGGAGACTTCTCCATAGAGCCTCACAATTGATGGAGTTGAATGCTTCCGTGAGATCGATGAAGGCCATGTACAGAGGACGATGTAGCTCATAGCACTTTTCCTGAAGTTGATAGGCAGTGAAGATCGTGTCAGTTGTACCCTGAGACGGTCTGAATCCACACTGCAATTCTGGGAGGATTTCCTCGGCCAAGGGAAGCAGATGGTTGAGGAGAATTTTGGCAAGAATCTTTCTGGAGGTGAACAACAGGGCGATTCCTCAATAGTTTGCACAATCTGATTTGTCTCCTTTCTTGAAGATGGTCATGATCATGGCATCCCTAAGATCAGCTGAGATTTCTTTTGAATTCCAAATTTTGAGGATTACGATGTGAAGCTGGTGAGCCAGTTCTTCTCCTCCTTCTTTGAAGATTTTGGCGGGGATTCCATCAGGTCCAAATGCCTTATGGTTCTTCATCTGTTTGGCTTGCTTTACCTTGATGAATGTTAGTGGGGTTCTGAGGTCATGCTTGATAGGATGTTGAAGGATTAAGTCAAATATGCTTTCATCAACATTGGAGTCATGATTCAGGAGATCTTTGAAGTATTCCTTCCAGTGTGCACTGATCTATTTGTTGTCCCTGTGGAGGTTGGATCCATCCCTGAATCTGAGAGGGCTTATCTTTGGGTGCTGAGTCCATAGAGGGCTTTGGTGGCATTGAAGAATCCATATATGTTGTTGGATTTCCTTTGCTTTGTTTTCCCACCACTTATTCTTCATTTTGCAGGTTTTTCCTTTGAATTTCAGCTTTGAGCTGATGGTGGGCATATTGCTTCTGTTTGGAATTGAGGTCATTCTGCCAAGCACAGAAGGCCTTGCACTTACGGTTGATCAGGTCCTGGATTTCCTGATCGTTCTCGTCAAACCAGTCTTGGTGCTTCCTCGCTGAGAATCCCAATGTTTCCTCACATGCAACATGAACAGACAATTTGAACTCTTCCCAGTGATATTTGGGGCTCTTCATCTCGGTTTTGATATTCATCAATTTCTCAGTGAGGCATTGCTGGAAAGGTCACATTTAGTGGGGTCCTTAAGACTCTTGACAATCTTCCATCTGTCTCATTTCTTCCACATTTGTCATTTTGATGCCAGTTTGATGGAAGTGATGGAGCAGATAAGGTGATTGTAAACTTCTTCATGATTACAAGCACGGACAATGACATAGTAAGATCAGATGCCAATGCTTAGATTGTGGGTGTTCCCACGATGCTTTGTATTTGTTCTTTTGGCGGAACATGATGTTTGTGATGATTAAGCCATGTTCCATGCATTTGGTCAGGAGAAGAATTCCATTGGAATTGGTCTTGCCCACTCCTTCCTTTCCAATCATGCCATTCCAAAACTCCGAATCACATCCAATTCTTGTGTTAAAATCATCAAGGAGTATGAGCTTGTCCTCTTTAGGGATGGCGGGGAGAATTTGGTCAAAGGAGGATTCTACTCCAACCTTTGTTTCATCATCAGCTTCAAGATTTGGAGCGTATGCACTGATGAGTGTTGCAGATTGGCCCAAACTAGAAGGGGCCTATTTGACAGTCCTGGATCAGCTACTGCTAAAATTTTCATGGGAATAGCTGATAGTGAGAAATTTCCACCAGGGGGAGCCAAAGTCTTGCAAAATAGCTCTGGAAATTTCTGCCCCCTTGAATATGAATCTGACCGTACAGGATTATTCTCTACATTATATTTCCCAACCTTATACCCGAATCCTAGACTAAGTATAATCCTGATCTGGATCCAAATACCATTTCCTTGGCTTATCTTTCATTCATAACAATATAGAACCATTGTGTTTCTATAACCTATATATGGGGCCATCTTTATACTCACTGCTGATACGCAAATAAATAAAGTTGTTACTTCTGGGGAAGTGTTTGAATTTTTTTCCCCATTCTCCTCCATGAATCTTGTTTAATTAAGGACAAAAGAGTGAAGAGAAATGAAACAGAATGGAAGGAAAGAATCCAACTCACATTAAGTCCAAAATCCAACCCGTACGTTAGAGCTGTATCTTTATGGCAGTATTCCAGCAACCCAAATAAATGACTTGAGATTTCCTTTTATGGTACAGAAATTCATCAGACTGTCCATAACATTATGGCCTTATGTTGTACACTAGCCATTAGGAACCTAGAGTACTCAGTACATTCCATTCTCCGGGCAAGTTGTCTTGTCCAAGCCACCTCTGCTCACTAAATAGCTTCCTAGACCCCATCCTCTAGTCATTATTATCATTATTCCTGGGAAGCAGTGACTCTGAGAAAGATTTTGGGGATCATGGTGGATAATCAGCTGAACGTGAATTCCCAGTGTAACTCTGTCCTAAAGAGCTAATGCGATCCTGAGATGTATAAACAGGGGAATCTCAAGTAGGAGCAGAGAGGTTATTTTACCTCTGTATTTGGTTCTGGTGCAACTACTGCTGGAATACTGTGTCCAGTTCTGGTGCCCAAAATTCAAGATGGATGTAGATAAATTGGAGAGGATTAATAGAAAAGAGATATGAGAATGATTAAAGGATTAGAAAACATGCCTCATAGAGATAGAATCAAGGAGCTCAATGTATTTAGCTTAACAAAGAGAAGGTGACTTGATCACAGTGTATAAGTATCTAAATGGGGGAACAAATATTTAATAATGATCTCTTCAATCTAGCAGAGAAAAACACAATCCAATGGCTGGAACTTAAAGTTAGACAAACTCAGACTGGAAATAAGAGGTCAATTTTTGCTGGGTGAGAGTAATCAACCACCGGAACATGGTGGATTCTTCATCACTGATGATTTTTAAATCAAGATTGGAAGTTTTTCTAAAAGATCTTCCCTAGGGATTATTTTGGGGAAGTCCTATGGCCTGTGCTGTACGGGAGGTCACTGGTGACTGGCTCATTTCCAGACTTTTAGCAAGGGCAGTGGGGATGGTGAGCCAGAGAGGACAAAATGTCTGTAGTTTCTGGAAGATGAGGTGGGTTGTAAGTCAGTGAGTCCTGATCTACTTCACCTCCCCTCCACTTGGAACCAGCCCCTCTCCACCAGCTGCCCTTCCTGCTGCCAGCTTCATATGCTGTCAGGTCCCACCCTGCCTGTCTCCAGGAAGCTCTAAAAGGAAAGTGCATGGGTCTGCAGCAGATGGTGGGGAGGGAAGAGGTTTCCTGGCCTATAGCCCAGAGTGGCTCAGTAGTGAAGAGTAGGCCAACTGCTAAGAATAAATGGGTGGGGAGAATGAAACTAACCGAATGCCTGAAGTGGGTGGGCACTGAACTTTGTCGAGAACATTCCAAACAGAACAGTTTTCCATTAGAAAATGCTCATTTGACAAAATCAAAGTATTTCAGGAGCATGTAGTGTTTGCCATTGTGCCTATGTATTATGAAACAGTCTTTGCTTGAGGGATCACCTACTATTTTTTCCACAGTGGCTCTGCCTCATTCAGTGCACAGGATGGACAGTGCCCTGGGAATTAATTTCCATGATGTAGTTAATAAGGCTGTTGTCTGTGGGAACCTTGCTTCATTCATTGCAGAAGCTGGAAGTTTTGTACTACTTGTAGTTCTGGGGCAGGCGGGTCTAGGCCTGCCCCTAACTAATGACCTGCCCCCTCAGTTAAGATGGAGGAACCACTGGGCCCAGTCCACAACTGGTTTACTGGGACAACAAATGACAAAACAGGAACAGGAGTGAAGTCAGCAGTAAAGAATCAGGAATCCAGAAGGGGACACTGAGCAGAGAACTCTGGACAGTGCCTACTGCACCACAAAGGCATCCCCAGGGAGTCAGTGGACGCTGCCCTGATGAACTCTGGCTGGAGATGTCAATGGACAAGGAACCGGAAATAGGCCCCACAGTCACGGAGCACACCGCCAACCCTAACATCCAGCTTCCTCCTCCTGGAGTGATGGATGGCTATCTCGGCCAGCGCCAGGAGGAGGAGGAGATCCTGTCACTTTATGGAGCCACGGACGCGGATATGCATAGATCAGGAGGTGCAGGGAAAAGTGCAGCCAGACCCTCAGTAAGAGGTTCTGGAGGAGCCGGAAGACGGGCTGCAGCCTGATGCACCCTACATCAATGTGTGCCGGAGTCTCCCTGTCACTGCAAAAGGGCCAGGTGTCCGGGGAGTTCTTGAACCACACTGCGTACATGCTCATGGCTCCGTTGGAAGGTTTGCAGTTAATGAAACGGGACTGAAGGAATAGAAAGGACAATCTGTTGGATAAGTCAGTTCCCCCCTGGGGAATTGGATTCTAGCCCTGCCTTTGCCACAGAGTTCCTGGGTGATGCTGGACAAAGTCTCCAAAGTTTTCACAGATGACTACTAACTGTGTGTTCCTCGTTTTCTGGGTGCCTGACTTGAAACACCTGGGCTCTGATTTTTGAAAGTGCTTAGCACTGATATCCGCAACTGAAGTCAATGGGAGCTGAGCGCTGAGCTAATAACGTGCTATCAAACACTAAGTTCTCTGATAAATCAGGTCCTAGGTGTCCCAGATTGGCCCCCCCAAATTAGTGCTCACTTGTGCCATTAACGTTGCTGTGCCTCAGTTCCCCATGTGTAAATGGGGATAATAATACCCCTCACTAGGGTGTTGTGGCCCTAATTAATGTCTGTGAAGCACTCAGGTGCTACAGTGGTGAGCATCCTAGAAAAACCCATGAGGAAATTATTAATTCACTATTCAGAGCAGGGTTTGGATAGTGTGCAGTATTTAATGACTGGGGCCACACACTGAATGACAGGGTAAAGTGAAAAACTGAATAGCTACTTACTCAGTGAGTACACTGAATGAGGCAGGGGTCCAGTGGAAAAAAAGCGGTCATGTAATTCAAAACTGCGCCATAATGCAGGCACACAAGTGGGCTGAATTAGGGCTGCATGGTTAACTTTAATTTTTGCATTTCCAAATTTTTGAGTGCTTGACTTTGCAACCTTAACGTTCCTTTAATGCCGATTTTTGACCTGATACATACGCAGTACAAATGGATATGTCAATTTCAGGAGTGAGGCTTGCAGAAGCTTTCTCAGCGGTTGGCCCGCAGCACTAGAAATCTCTTTTACAGGAGATTAGAATGAACACAGATCTTATCACCAGGAGGACACCTCTCAGTCTCTTCCCTAAAGCTTTCCTCCAACAACAAAATCACTAAAAAGGGAGAGAACCAAAGATCAACACTAATTAAATTACATTACATTCAATTAATTAAATGAATATCGAAAATAAAGACACCAACAGATAGACATATACTTACTGTGATGCTCTGTACCTTGGGGGAACACCCAGCACCCCCATGGTCATCCTTGTAAAATGATTGTGTGGTATCCAATGCAAAGTTTGTTGTGTCGGGTGTCTTCAGAAGGCTCACAATGCACTGAGCATTGTTATAGTGATGTTATAGTAATTGTTGTTACAGCAATGTTATAGTAATGTTATAGGTTATAATTTCATGTATATAGTTATGAGGCTGAAAATGTGTCTTCATGGCTTAAAATAAGCCCAAGGAAAAACTCTCCAAGAGCAGAGAGGGCATGTATGGGACAAACCCAGCCCAGCCTCACAGGAACAAAGGACGCTGGCCTAGGCAGCAACAAAAGGATCTGGTGGACTCTCGAGTGAATTATCCCCCTTCCTTTGGTCAGTTTGGGACTGCGATGAAGTAATGCTCACCTGAATCTGAAGGGGGAAGGCAAAGCCAAGAGGGAAGAAAGGACATGATAAAAGGGAGAGATGTTTGCCATGCTCTTCCTCTCTCTTCCACCTCCATCTACAGACATCACCACCAAGCAACTGAAGCGCTGATCAAAGAGGAGAGCCTTGCTGAAGGGCAGCCAGCCAGCCTGTGGTGAGAAGCATCTAAGTTTGTAAGGGCACTGAAAGTGTTAAGATCAGCATAGAATGCGTTTTGCTATTATTTCATTTGACCAAATCCGACTTGTTATGCTTTGACTTATAATCACTTAAAACTTATCTTTGTAGTTAATAAATCTGTTTGTTTATTTCACCTGAAGCAATGTGTTTGGTTTGAAGCATGTCAGAGACTCCCCTTGGGATAACAAGCCTGGTATATATCAATTTCTTTGTTAAATTGACAAACTCATATAAACTTGCAGCATCCAGCGGGCATAACACTGCAAGACGGAGGTTCCTAGGGTTGTGTCTGGGACCGGTGATATTGGCTAGTGTCATTCGGTTGAATAATCCAAGGAGCAGCTTACATGCTGGAGGCTGTGCGTGAACAGCCCAGGAGTGGGGGTTCTCACAGCAGAGCAGGGTCAGGCTGGCTCCCAGAGTCGAGGATTGGGGTGACCCAGCAGATCACTGGTCCAGATAACACCAGAGGGGAACCTCACACTTACATAATGACACAAGAAGCAGTGCATTTCTTTGCTACTACATTCTACAGTGGGTGGTGTTTTAAGACACAGGTCAAAGGCTAAGTGATGTTAGTATGAGAGTAGTGCAGTGCTCATGTTTTAATGAGCTACTTACACTTGCCATGAATGAGATTGTGTATTATTAAAATTAAATGCACAAAACATCTAGTGCAACATTAAGGTTGTATAGCTTATATAAAAAAATGGCCAGGAAATGTAAAATATTCCCACTGCAATGTTAATTCAGCCACGCTTCTTTTAGACTGTAAGCTTATTGGGGCAGGAACTGTCATCTGCTACGTATTTATGCAGCGCCTAGCACAATGGGGTACAGCTTGGTCAAACCTTTCAGCATTACTGAAATGTGAATGTTACATATTATTATTGGTATTCATAGTAAATTACTTAGCCCACATAGGGTATACATGTAAAGGTCCCATGTGCAGAGCTGGGGGAATAACTGATTTCCCAGGTTGGTGGTGGTTCTGAAAAATTGCAAACAAAATATGGTTTGGGTCTGAAGTGTTTGGTCAGTTGAGAAAATCTGGTTTGGGTCGCTTCCAGAGCAGGGATTTGAACCTGGCTCTCTCATTGCCGAGGTGCATGATCTAACCAGTAGGGTTAAGGGGGAGGGTGTTGGAAAGTGATGGCACCACCACATTTTCCTGTTCTACTAGTCATTTTGTTGCAGGCCAAAACTATTAGTGTCAAATATGCAACTAGATTTGGATTGACCAAAACTGCATTTTTCATCAAATAAACTATTTGTCTAAAAATTTCACCCAACTTTAACCATATGATGGAGAGATGCCAGGCTCTCCATAGTTCTGATTGTAATTATCCTTCTTTTCCCAGGCTCCATCTGTATTCATTGAAAAAGACTTTGTTCACAAAGCACATTTATATGTGGTCTGTGACCGTAGGAGAATATTTTGGCAAGACCTGAATCAAATCAGGAAAGGCACAGCTGAGATCAGGGTCTCTTAAAGACACTTCAAAAAAGTGAATCACCTACTTTCTTGCATTATTATTTGTTTTTTGACATGCCTTTTTCTCAGAAACAGCTTAGCCCTAGTATATTAACAGGATTTTCATTCAGGAACTCCTGCTGAGATCCAGAAGGACTTAGGATAAATTAAAAGGTTTAGTTGTGGAGTAGTTCACCTTGGAAACAGAACCATGCCCAAGTTCCATCAAAGTTTATAATATGCATTGGGGCAAAGATAGATCCTCTGAAGGTTGCCATGCTATGCGGACTGAGTAATTTACTGATGGACTTTCTGAGGTTAGCCAATGAACTGATGGGCTTCATGAAGTTTACCCAAGGTTTTGAAGGAACTTCTGCAGAGTTTATGAGTATCAAAGGGGGTCCTGTGGAGGCTGTGAGATGCACTGGCCTCCTGGGGATTTTAGAAACACCATAAGAGCTCCTAGGAAACTCAAAGCCACCTTGGGAATGCCTCCGCCTCTTCACACCACGTTAAGGTTTCCCAGTGTGGAGATAAATATCTTCAGCTTTAAAAGCTAATGACACACGCTGAAATGCCACAGGCAATTTGTAAAACACACCATAAAAATATAAGGACATTCTGAGAGTAAAAACTTTTTCATAAACTCTAAGGCCAGAAGGGACCGTTGTGATCATCTAGTCTTACCCCCAGTATAGCACAGGCCAGAGACCTGCCCCCAATAATTGCCAGCGCAGAGCTCTGGATTTAAAAATCACCAGTGATGGAGAATCCACCATGACCTGTGGTAAATTGTTCCAATGGTTAATTACGCTCACCGTTAAAAATTTACACCTTATTTCTAGTCTGAATTTGTCTAGCTTCAACTTCCAGCCATTGGATAGTGTTCAACCTTTCTCTGCTAAGAGCCCGTTATCAAATATTTGTTCCCCATATAGGTACTTATAGACTGTTATCAAGTCACCCCTTCACCTGCTGAGAGTCGGGGGGCACCTGCTCCTATGTGTGAGAACGGGAGGTACTGTGCACTGTGAGAATCAGGAGGTGGGCAAGACTGGTCTTGGCAACATTGTCCCCACAAAGCATCCATGTAAGATAATGCTGACCCTGTCATCCCTCCAGTGACGCGATGCAAGCCAGGTATTGCTGGAGGAAATGTGTCATAGCATAGGCGTCAACTTTTCCCGGCGCCGGTGGGTGCTTGCCCCCAGCCCCACCCCGACTCCACCCCTGCCCCGCCCCTCCCACCCCTGCCCCCATTCCAACCCCTTCCCCAAAGTCCCTGCCCCAACTCCTCCCCCTACCTGCCCCTATTGGACCCCTTCCCTAAATCCCCGTCCCGGCCCCTCCTCTTCCCGGAGCGCATTGCGTTCCCCCTCCTCCCCCCTCCCTCTCAGTGCTTGCCGCCGCCAAACAGCTGTTTGGCGGCGGCAAGTGCTGGGAGCTAGGGGGAGAAGCGGGGATGCGGCACACTCAGGGGAGGAGGAGGCGGCGGAGCGGAGGTGAGCTAGGGCGGGGAGCTGCCGGTGGGTGCAGAGCACCCACCAATTTTTCCCTGTGGGTGCTCCAGCCCCGGAGCACCCATGGAGTCGGCACCTATGTGTCATAGAGGATAAGGCAGTGGCCTGGCGTTCCTTGGTCTGTTGGATGAACTTGGGCAAGTGACTGCACTTCTCCATTTCCCCATCTATAAAATGGGGTGAGTGATACTGACCTCCTTTGTGAAATGCTTGGAGATCTGCTGATGAATAATGCTATATTGAAGCCAGCTATTTTTGTTGTTGTTACAGAGTTTTCCTGTTACCAGTTAGCATTGTGACCATATATAAAGTGATAAATAAGACAAACGCCACTTTGCATCATCTATCAACATTGACAGCTTCACCCTAGAGACGACAGCTGATAACTGATGCACTGCAGATGTCCACTGTCAGTGCCCACATCTGTGCGTCACTGAGTGCTTACAGCCCCGGCCCAAGTCAGGAGTTGTCCAGCCCTTTGCAGGACTCAGCACCCAGCGAGGAATATATCTTCCCCTCCTCTTCAACCTATGCACTGAGGTTAAGTCGTCTCCAAGCAGACACTCTGTATAGATTCTCAGTTTGTTACCATGACAACAAAAAGGAGTATGGAGATTCTGAATATGTCTCATTGATTAGGTTTCTCCAACCAGTGGCAATGGATCAGCGTCCTCGTCGCGCCACCCGCCACTACCTGACAGCAGTCAGGGAAGCTAATGATTCAACCAGCAAGCCGAATTCGACAAGCATCAGCTCAATGAATCCCGGCACTGTCGTCACTCACAACCCCAATGTGCAGCCCAGTGACTTCTATGTCGTTGGTCCAGCTCTATGCTTGTTACAACTCAACGTGGAAGGTTTGTTGACTGCCAAGCGTGATTTACATGGCGTTCTTGCTCATCGACATACTATCAACATCATTGGCTTGCAAGAGACACATATGGCAATTTCCAAAGCCAGGCGTTACAGTATGGACAGCTTTGACCTGTTGTGCCATGTGGCACACCCGAAGCACGAGTCACATACGTTCAGTCTGATATTGCAGATGCCATTCAGCTGATGTCTACTGAATTCTGTGACACCATCCAGGTTGGTGGTTCTGGCTGGCAAATGTTTACAAGCCTCCAAACGTCAGGCGGAACCAACAGGTTCTACCAAGCCTGCCACACCCAGCTGTCTACATTGGAGACATCAACAGCCATCACACAGACTCGGGGTATGAGGTTGACACTGATGGTGAGCAACTTGCAGACTGGGCATCTCAAAATTACCTCGCCCTTATCCATGATGCTAAGCAGCGAGGCACATTCCACTCTTCTAGATGGGATCATGACTATTCTCCTGACTTGGGCTGGGTCAGTTCAGTTCATGGCCATCCTCAGCCAGCAACATGCCACGTCTTGGATAACTTTCCACGCAGCCAACACAGACCATCGCTGATCCATATCGGGCTACAGCTCCCCGTTGTCAAGAGTTTCAAAAAGAAGTGGTGGAATTTCTGAAAGGCCAACTGGGAAAAATACCGGGAAGCGCTGGAGAAGAGTGTGGTGACAATACCAGCCCGGCATATTGGTAAATCAGACCTACCATCACTTCTGTGGTGCTCTCTACAAAGCAGCCTGCAGAGCCATCCCACACAGTTGCTGCCCGGGCTACATCCCCTGTCTCGACAAGGAGAGCGCTGCCTTGTTCGAGAGGTACGAGGCATCTGGTGACCCAGATGTCGCTGACCATCTGTCAAGACTGATTCCCCACTCTGGCACTTTGAGAGCAGAAGGTGGGGGCCCGCAAGGATTCTAAAAATTAATACTGGCCACTCCAGGCTTGTATTAAACTCCCAAGGTTACAGCTTTTCTCTGACCTTGGATGCTGCCACCACCCAAGTGCAAAACCCTTTGGAACCCAGGAAGGTGCTTCCTTCCCGTGGGGTACCCTCAAGGCCTTTCCCCTCCAGAGAAGAGCTGAGAAAGGAAAACAAAGAAATCAGCTGTTGCCACCAGCTAATTAAAAAAACATGTGCACAACCCTCTTAGGATACCAAAAGTCCAATCCCGTTATTTTAAAAAAAGGTAAATTTTATTAAAAACAAAAAGAAAGGAAATATATCTGGAACTTGGGCTTTTTGCTAGATCTTAAAAACAATTACAAAAATTAAGCATCAAGCTAGCTCTCCTGAGTTTCAGCTTAAAGGTTACAAGCAAACAAAAGCATCTGGGGTTAGCACAGAGGAGTCCACAAGCCAATAAGAAATAAAAGAAATAACCCTAATCGCCTCTTCCAAGACATTCCCTGATTTACTTACATATCTGGGGTTGCAGAGAAGTAGGGTTGAGGTATGATTTGATGCTTTTTCATACCTGGATTTAAAGCTTTTTACAGCATAGCTCCGGCCCTGTCCTGCTCCGTCCCCTCTCTCTGGAGAACAACAACAGACAGACAAAGGGAAAGTTTTTTCCCAATTTTAAAAAGTTCCAGCCTTCCCATTGGCACTTTTGGTCAGGTGCCCACTCCCTTCCTTTACCTGTGGACGTTTTTAACCCTTTACAGGTAATGCAAGTAGAGAACAGCTACTAAAAGAGGGATTTTATAGCTAACTGCCTGGCTGGGGTTCCATAAAAGGGAGCAGAGTGCAGCAGCCACCTGCACTCTGCCGACCCTCAGTGACACCCCACCAGGTAGCCGGACACCTACTTAAAGTGGCCAGAGCACCTTTGGAGAAACAGGTGCGAAGACAAGTGAGGAACGAATGGCGTATATTTAAACATGTACACCAGATCAGAAGCTGCCCAGAACCATTCACCGTAACAGAGCTGGAACAGACACTGGGTAGCATCAAGTGTGAAACAGTTGCGGGCTATGACACCATATCTCCAGAATTCCTGAAAAACCTTGGCCCCCGTGCTCAGCTTTGGCTTGTGAAATTCTTCACCAGGGTCATCAGTGAAGGGAGGCTACCTGAAGAGATGGTGCACTGCAAAAGTCATTGGCCTCCTAAAGCCTGGAAAGGACCCAAGTCAAGCATCAAGCTATCGTCCCATGTCATTATTGTCGGTGTGCTTCAAGGCACTGGAGCGCTTGGTCCGACAGCTTATATTACCCAACGTGGAGAGAATTTTGAGCCCTGACCAAGCTGGCTTTCGTCGAGGCCATAGCACACGCGACCACGTACTCGCGCTGACCACATTTGTTGAAAATGGCTTCCAGAGAAACTTGAAAACAGGCGCTGTTTTCATCAATCTAACAGCGGTGTACCATACGGTATGGCACAGAGGCCTGCTCATGAAGGTATCACAGCGATGCCTGTGACCCAAGGTATCGTGAAGGTCCTGCTACCTTGGGTCACAGGCATCGCTGAACTGTTCCTCCACGATAGGCAGTTCAGAGTCCATATGGGGGAGAAGACGAGTGCTTGGAGATGACAGAGTAATGCGTTACCCCAGGGCTTTGTGCTTTCACCAAGCCTATTCAACCTTTACATCAATGACCTGCCAACAACGGAGTCATGAAAGTTCATGTATGCAGACAACACCTGTTGAGGTACCCAGGCCCAGACATTTCATGGGCTTGATGCCACCTTAAACCGGGACATGACAAAGTTAGCTGACTACTGTAAGACTTGGCGCCTCCAGGCAAGCGTCATAAAAACAGTCTCCAGTTTGTTCCATCTTCACCACGCCAGCGCAACTGAGAACTGAATGTTTCTCTGAATGGTCAGAAGGTGAAGTATGAAGTCGAACCGGTCTGTCTAGGTGTGACCTTAGACCGCACACTGAGTTACCATGCCCACCTGAAGAAGACAGCAGCTAAAGTTAAGACGTGCAACAATCTTCTTAGCAAACTGGCAAGTTCGTCATGGGGTGCTCGTGCTCCAACTTTGCAGACATCAGCTCTTGCCACCTCATATTTGGTGGCGGAGCACTATGCACCAGTTTGGAGTTGATCGTTACACACCAAACTGGTGGATACGCAGTTACATGCTGCCATGCGTATCATCTCCAGTGCCCTGCGTCCGACTCCACTCCCATGGCTTCCAGTTCTGAGCAATATTGCTCCTCCTCATATCAGACGAGAGGTTGCCATGGGCAAGTTACTGGAGAAAGTACGTGCCAACACAAGCCTCCTACTGCACAATGACCTTTTAAAACCACCAGCTGCATGTCTGCCGTCACGTTGCCCATTATGGTCTCATCCGCCACGCCAGGATGTTAGGGCGGAAACACTCTGGCGAGAGGAATGGGTATCTGTTATAATCCCCAACCAGTCCCTCATCGCCGACCCCACAATTTGCCTGCCTGCTTTTGACCTGCCCCGTCGCCAATGGTCCCTGTTGAACAGGTTCCAGACCAGGCAAGGTCTCCGTGCAGCCAACCAGTATCGCTGGGGACTTCCTGACAGCCCTTTGTGCAGCTGCAGTGTGACACAGATGCTGCCACACATTGTCGAGGAATGCCTGACGACTAGGTTCAGCGGTAGCCTAGAAGAACTGCATCACGCCCCTGAAGATGCCATCGCTTGGCTAGATGACTAGGCACACACTAACTAAAATCCAATCAGTGTCCAGCCATTCTTCTGTGTGTGCAGAAATCAGGATGGGAGATTCACAGTGCTGGCTCTGGAGCCCTGATCAATCCTTCAGCTTGTTTGCTTTCTGCTCCAGCACAGACGCTCTGTGAGTAGTGTGGAGCCCTGCGTTGGTGCAGAATGGCACGGAAGCCAATGGGACTCAAAGTGAACCAAGAAGCCCACACTAGCGCACCATCCTGCCTGTTCCAGGTGACAGCGCTGGCGTCACTCACTGTGAACATTCTAAAGAAGATGTACAAACCAACAACAAATGAAAATCTTTTAAAAAAAAGTTACAGGCTCCCTCCAGGAGTAAAGATAAAGGGCATGACCATGGCCCTGATCCTGCAACCTACCCCTGCATGGACCTCATTAACCTCAGAGGGTCTCTGCCCAGGCACAGGGCCTCCCCCTGTTCCCACCATGTGGAGTCAGTTGTGGGATTGGGGCATATTGGCAGAAAGAGGGCTGGCCCAGCAGCGAAGGTGCTCGCCTGAGAGGCAGGAGACCCCCGTTCAGTTCCCTGATCGGCCACTGACTTCACATGTGGATGTGGGCAAATCATGTAGTTGCTGTGTGCCTCAGTTTCCTATTTGTACAATGAGGATAACAATGCTGCCCTGCGAGGCTACATATGTTAAATACTATGAGGTCATCACATACTATGGTAATGGGGTCTAGAGAAGTATCTTAGACAGGCAAAGTCATGGGCAGGCTTCCCGTGACAAATGGTATGATTTTCAGGGGAGTGCAATTTCCTAAGGCCATGGTCTTTGTCACCCGAGCCAGGCGCCTCTATCACTGTCTATGTATTCAGTGCAGTGGTGAAGACAAGAGCTATGATGGATCTAAATAGCTTTGAACCCTGTAGCTCGATCATGTCAAACTCGCTTTGTGGAAGCAAGACAAACCCCTTCCCACAATGGGCCGAATTTTTTTGCGTTAAATGCTTTCGAGGGGGCTAAAGTTTGGTCTTTTTTCAAATATGGAATGTCTCCCGGAAACATTTTGGGGCAGATGGTTTGCCTCACTCCATTCCCTTTGTGCCACTTGTGGTTTTTTCCCAGTGGGTGTTGAACTGGCAGACCAGCTCCTATGCCCTCCTGCCAGCTGCCCCTGTGGCAAGGACATGTCAGATAGGAAGAGGCACGGAGGGGACCTGGATGAAGCTTATTGTGCTCCAGCCATCTCCGGCTGGCAGATGGTCTCTTGGGGACCATCACATACTGGAGCAAGTTAGGGCAGCCCCGTGGATGCTTCAGAGGAAAGTGTAAGAAACTTTGAAATGGGCAGATGTGGGATAATCTGACCCCCATGGAGGTCTCATCCTGATCTCTAATAGAGATGTGCTTGAGCCCTGAGGTCTAATATCCCTCCTGAAATGTTTGTCATCTGCTGATCAAAGGCATAATGTACGACCTAGGTGGTATTATTATTTGTTATCACTCTGGATGTTCTTGTCCATATAAATATCCAATCCCTTTTTGAATTTTGCTCAATGACTTCATGTGGCAGGGAGTTCCACAGTCTAATTTATTTTTATATAACAAAATGCCGCCTCTGGATTCTCCTGCTAAATGTATTTCATTTTTGGTATTGTTCCTCTATCTTTTAACTGGACAGCTTAGTCACACGGTGGGATTTTTTCAGAACAGAAACACCTAGCTGTCAACATTTTCTAATTTGGAAAGAGAAACACTCCTGTTTTTCAAAATAATTCTGCAGAGAATGTGGACAATGAAAACTAACTGGTTACAAAACATACCAGGATGGAAAATGCTTTTGGATTTGACAACATTTTCACAGAATTTTGTATCCCTTTCCTCTGCCAACCACCTCTAATTCTGAGCTGAATCAGGATGAAAACATTTCCAAAAACTCAACATAGACCTGGAAATCCATTTTCCGGGCAGCTGTATTAGTAACCTCAAAGAGTCCTTTCCCTGCCCATCAGCCCAACAAGGTAGCTGAGCCAGTGACTTCTGAGAAGCCTGTGCTGTCCCATCCGTACTGAAATGTTAATATGTTGAGCCATTGACCTCACAGAGGTCTGTCCCTTCATATTAGACCGGGAAGCTAGTGGTGCTGAGGCAGTGAGTGGTAAAACCTGACTGTTACAAAATAGAAAATGCTTTTGAATTTCCCAACGTTTCAGTGGAATTTGCACCCACCTCATTTTTATAACAGCTCTACTAGTTAGTGTTTTATCATTAAAACATACATATTTGATATTTGGTGTTTTGCTATATATGCTTTCAAACTATTAGTGAAAGCTATTTAGCATTGTTCTAAGGGGAAAAAATTCCATATTAATTAAAATGTTGTGTGCCATCATTTCTGTTTTTTTACTACAATTACACGGGGTTTCCAACTCTTGCAATTGCATCTGAAGTCTCATGATATTGGGGGCGTTTCCCTAGAGCCCAGCTCTAAGTTCGATTATGTGAGAATCTAAACGTTTTTTTCTTTGTTTGTTTGTTCTTAAGTTTCTAATTCTTAGGCCGATTTGGGCTCCTGGGCCTTGGGTCTGTGAGCTGTTTCACTGCTGTGGAAACGTCTGGGCTTGGGTTGGGGCCTAGGTTCTAGGATCCTGTGAGGTGGGAGAGTCCCAGAGCTTGGGCTCCAGCCCAAATCCTTGAAGTTAAGATGTCTACACTGCAATGAAACATTCCCCCTCCCCCCAGCCTGAGTCAGTTGGCACAGGCCAGCTGTGCATTTTTCTTTGCTGTGTAGACATACACCTAGTGTCTCTTGGCTACCTGCACTGTCAGGCTGCTGGGGTGCAGGGAGTCTGGAGGCGGGGGGACAGCACAGCCCGTTGTCTCAAGGAGATAAAAATCATTGTCCAGTTGTCATGACATGTCCAGGATGCATGCCCTGGGATGAACTCCAGCAGAACCCTGTGCACTGGTGTGTGTTGTTAGGGCTGGCTTTGCAATCAGAAGGGTTCAAATCTTCTTGTAGTGAGGTGGAATGGCTTCCCTCCGAGGCTGGGAACCACTCTGGGCCCTCTGGTGGGTGGGGCCAGCCCAGGCCTGCCCCTCATGCTGGAATCAGAGGGGTGGAACAGGAAGAATAAGAGGCGGGGCCTCCAGCTCAGTTGGGCCAGAGCCGGATGCTTCTGCCTTGTTGCTGGCCCTAGGGTTGCCAACTTTCCAGATGCAGAAAACCAAACACCCTAGCCCCGCCCCTTCTCCAAGGCCCCACCCCCGGTTCACTCCATCACCCATCCCTCTGTCGCTCGCTCTCCCCCATCCTTGCTCCCTCGCTCATTTTCACCGGGCTGGGGCAGGAGGTTGGGGTGCTGGAAGGGGTGCGGGGTCTGGGGTAGGGCTGGGGATGAAGGGTTTGGGCTGCAGGAGGGGGCTCCAGGCTGGGGGGTTCAGCCGCATTTCAAACCGGATGCCTGGCAAGCCTAGCTGACTCCTTGCATCAGGGACTGAGCTGTGTCAACCCCTGCCTCTGGGGGAGGACCCTGAGGGAGAGGAGGTGGTGGGGCTGCTGCCGGCTGAGTACCCTGAGGAGCTGCTGGGACCGCTGACCACCAAGTACCGCGAGACAACGGAGGACCTGTGAACAATGGAAACCTACAAACAGGTTGGGGTAGAAAGTAGCCCAGGGAAACCAGCCATTAGTCCGGTTGTGCTGCTGAAATCACAATCAGTGTGTTTCAGGCAGATCCCCGCTGACCCACTCACCACTGGTAGGGCCCTGGGCTGGGACCTGGTGGAGCTGGGTGGCCCCGAGTCACCCTGCTGCCAATCCCACCCTTGGGATGGCAGCCTCCCCACCTTAGGCCAAACGGCCCCCGCCAGGTAGCTGGGCCATAGACTGCTGTTCCTGTGTCCTGCCCAGAGGGTGTGAGCCCGACAGTTTGCTGTCTGCCCGGCCAGGGAGCTGGGTTATAGACTGCTAACTGCCCTGCCCCAAGGGGGCAGGGCCCTGGACTCTTTGCTGACACTTCCCGCGTTCATCCCCTGTCAACTGGCTGCCAGCCGCTAGGCGGCGTAGCAAGGCGGAGTGGCCTCCCTTGGAGGCTGATGGGGAGGAACCACTCCAAGCCACTCCACTTCTTAATGTCAATTCAAAGCCCCCCGTCTGGAGAGCACATCAAGCGGTGTCCATGGTCCAGTCCAAAGCTCAGTTAAGTCCTTCCATTGACTCCAGTGGGCAGGGCCAGCTCTAGGTTTTTTGCCGCCCCAAGCAAAAAAAAAAACAAAAAACCTCCAAGAGCGCAACTGCCGAAGCAAAAAAATAAAACAACCTCCCAGAATGCCGCCCCTGGAATTGTGCCGCCCCAAGCACGTGCTTGGTTTGCTGGTGCCTGGAGCCGGTCCTGCCAGTGGGCTTTGGACTTGGATTCCACAACCCCATCCGTCATTCTGGGAGCATAAAGGACCCGGTCGCTGATTATTTTCCTTTTTCCTTTCAAGGAAAATATCTAAGGGGAGAATCAATTAAGATGATTTATTAATATTCATTAAGAAACTTAGTCTGTAGTCTCTTAAAAAGCACTGTTAATAAAATCCTCTGACACCCCATCAAAACGGAAGAGGAAGGGTAGTCTACGCATCAAAGCTGTGCACCAACTAGCCTCTGCAAGCCTGCTTGAATCCACTGTTACTGTTACCCCCGCCAGCTGAAAACAGCACGGCCTGGGCCGGCAAGCCAAGTATGGACCCATGTCCATGCCTGGCTTGCACTATCTGTGTTGAAGTCTACTCTCCACTGTCTTCACTGTTACTGTTACTTGCACTAACTGGATTCGAGCAGGTTTCAGAGTAGCAGCCGTGTTAGTCTGTATCCGCAAAAAGAACGAGGAGTCCTCGTGGCACCTTCGAGACTGACAAATGTATTTGAGCATAAGCTTTCGCGGGCTACAGCCCACTTCATCGGATGCATAGAATGGAACATTTAGTAAGAAGATATTTATACATACAGAGAACATGAAAAGGTGGAAGTAGCCAGACCAACTGTAAGAGGCTAATTAATTAAGATGAGCTATTATCAGCAGGAGAAAAACAACTTTTGTAATGATAATCAAGATGGCCCATTTCAGACAGGTGTGAGGATACTTAACATGGGGCTCAGGTAGGCCAGTCCAGGTATACCTTATGCTGTGTATACATACCACTCTAGAGCAGTCAATGCTGCAAGTAAAATAGCCAGGAGGTTCGTGTGACGTGTGGTGGTTTAACAGTAGTCCGGGATTTAAGAGAGGGGGCAACATAACAGTTTGGAGTCTGCACACCCATCAGTCCTTGCATTCAAACATCCTAGGCCAGGTGGCTAGTCAGAGAGATTTCTGAGCTTTGCATGGTACCAGGAGGGCTGGCTG
Source organism: Malaclemys terrapin pileata (assembly GCF_027887155.1). Lineage (NCBI taxonomy): Eukaryota > Metazoa > Chordata > Testudines > Emydidae > Malaclemys > Malaclemys terrapin. The sequence goes on along the minus strand of NC_071510.1, from coordinate 10,302,041 downwards.
AAAGCCACAAGAAATTAACTAAAGCAGCTGCAGAGGTTCATGACAGGAAGAGATAAGACTTTGCTGCCTCTCTGGATGCAATCAAGCTACAGCTTCTCTGAAAATGGAAGAAAAGGAAATTTGAGTGGTAATTGGCAAACTTTGAAGCAGGAATTTCTGCTGCGTTGCACAGCAGTCAGTGCGTCTGAAAACCCCGACAAACAAAAAGGGGAATTGCTTCTTATGATTGCAGGGTCACGGGCAGCTGAGATTTAGATTACATTTAAATACGCAGACGGGAGGAGAAAAAGACAAAAATGAGTGTGCTTGGAAACCAAAGGAGAGTGTGACTGTCAGAGCTCCCCCTGCTGGTCGCTCACCAGGCTGGACCTGGGTGCTCTTAAGCGCCCCTTGGTCTGGGCAGGCTTCAGCCCAGTCTCTTTCTTCGGCCTCTGGTGCACTTCTTGGACAGACACTCTGTTATCCCTGCACAGAAGTGGGACCTCATGGTCCAGCTGCCTCTGTCCCCCAGTGCTGAGCCCCCCTTTCCACAAAGACACCCTAATTGCGTAAGCAGACCCCTTCCCACAGTGCCAACCTTGTGGCGCTCTGATTTAGTTTACCAGCTCAGGGACACAGAGTAGGTGAAGCACATAACCACACAGCGTTTGCAAAAGGTTCCAAAACCAATCACTCATGTAGCCGGGTGCTCACCCGCTCCTGGCCTGAAAGGGTTAAAAACAGCCCTGGGAGAGGGCTGTGGCAGGGGAAAAGCTAGGCTGATTGGGGGAAGCAGTCTCAGCTGGGGGCCACGCCCCAATCAGGGTCCAGCTGGCCTTTAGAGAGGGAGGGACCTGGCTGCAGGGAGCTGAGAGAAGGTACCTGGAGTGGAGCAGGGCTGGGGGAAGGCCAAGGGAACTGGGGAGCTCTGGCCTGGAAACCCCCCCAAGCTGCGGCCTAGTGGAAGGCCAATTAGGGACTGGGGTTGCAGGGGGCAGCCCACAGGTAGGCAGAGGCAGCAGGTCTGACCTCCCCTTGCCTATGATGAGTGGCTTGTACACTGCAGTCTGCCCCAGGGAGCGGGGGCTAGATGATGACTGGCAGTAGCCCAGACTGAGGCAAGGTGGGGATTAGAGGGTTGGGGGTTTCCCAGAGAGGGGAGACCCATAGAGACTGGTGGGGGTATTGCCACGGGGCAGCCCCCGGGTAAAGGGGCACTGGGGTCCAGGAGGGACTCGGGGGTCAGCAGCAAGCAGGACACCGGCCTACAGAGGGCGCTCCGACGGCTGGAGAAGAGCTAATTCCCGATGACCAGCAGGAGGCGCCGCAGAGGTGAGTCCTGCACGGATACGCTCATTTCATTATTATTTATTACATTACTGGATCCTCCCACTTCTCCACAGCCTTGCTGTCTGCTTCTGGTAGGGTTACCATGCGTCCGGATTTTCCCGGACATGTCCGGCTTTTTGGGCCTCAAATCCCCGTCCGGGAGGAAATCCCAAAAAGCCAGACATGTCCGGGAATATAGGGAGGGAGGGACCGGCAGTGCTCGGCCGGGGGCCGGGCCAGGGCTGGGGCCAGCGGTGCGGAGCCGGGGCCGGGCCGAGCCCAGTGATGCTTGGCAGGGCCTGGGGGGCTCGGTGCGGGGGCCGGCGGTGCGGGGCCGGGGGGTGCTCAGCCCGGGGGCGGTGGTGCTCGGCCGGGGCCGGGTGCCGGAGCTGGCGGTGCAGGGCCCGGGACCGGCGGTGTTCGGCCGGGGGTCAGGCTCGGGGCCAGCGGTGCGGAGCCGGCGGTGCGGGGCCGGGCAGTGCGCGGCCTGGGGGCGGCGGTGCTCAGCCGGGGGCTGGAGCTGGCGGTGCGGGGCCAGGGTCGGCAGTGCTTGGCCGGGGGCCAGCGGTGCTCAGCGCCCCAGGGCCCGAGCCAAGCCGGGCGGGAGATGCCGGGGCCAGAGCCTCTTGGCCTGGGCCGGCCAACCGCCAGAGGGAGCCACTTGGCCGGGGGGGCCGGACTGGGCCACACCCCCCCGCCCCAGCTTGCCTGCTGCTTCAGGCTTCCCGCGAATCAAATGTTCGCGGGAAGCAGGGGAGGGGGAGGGGGAGGGGCAGGGGAGGGCGAAGCGTCCAGGGGAGGGGGCGGAGTTTGGGGCGGGGCCCAGAAGGGGCGGGGCTGGGAAGGGGCGGGGCTGTGGCCCATGGAGTGTCCTCTTTTTGGACACTTAAAATATGGTAACCCTAGCTTCTGGTCTCTTCACCCTCTCTCTCAAATGGCTGGTGGAAGAGTCCTCCTTTTATAAAGCCACAGGCCCCACTGTCACATGATCCACTGATCAGTTTCATCAGGTGTTCAAAATCCCCTGCCATCTGATCATTTGTCTGGTTACTAACCTGCCTGACAGTACCAGTTTTCTGGATTTGGCCACCTTCTTTGTCCAATGGTGCTTCCGTTGGAATAGACAACTATCCAGGTTTAACAACTCCACCCCTTGGAATTTCATCCCATAATGGAGGGGAAAAGATAGCAGAGAGGGCAGACTATCCCTATAATGTGGAGTTAGTGGTTTGATAAAAGAATACTCTGACCATTCATGATCTCAACAGAATTCATCAACCGTACATAGATTTTCCTAAATAGCCATACTGACACATAGAAGCCAGCATTGCTTCTTCTGTACAACAATGTAAAGTGGAAAGACATTTGATTCCTTCATCACAGATTAGAGTCAACAATGCTGTTGAATAGCTTTGAGTGAGCTACCAATGCTGATGAATCAGGAAGATAAAATGGTATGCGGAGCTCAAAATTTTGCAAAAGATTAGTGGAGAGGCTACTGAGGTTCCACACTGCCTCCTGAACAGTGCAGATCTGATTTTCAGAAGTGCTGAGTGCCTGCATTGAGGTGAATGGGAGGAGAAGGTGCTCACTAACTGAATTGTGGGGATAGAGTAAAAAATGGCAGAGATGGCCCCATTTCTCCAGATTCAGCTCTCAACATTTTTAGAAGCAAGTCACTTTAACCACTCCGTGCCTCGGTTTCCCCATTTGTAAAATGGGGATAATCATACTGACCTCCTTCGTAAAGTACTTTGAGATCTACCAATACAAAGCACTAGATAAGAGCGAGCTGGTGGTATTATTCAATAGGTATTACATTGTTAGAAGTGCCACCACTGATGCTACCGTAGGCATTCAGAAGAGCTATTGTTGTTGTTAGTTATTTGTATGATGGTTAGCAACTAGATCCCCCAAGGGAGACGGGGGACCCATTGTGCTAGGGGCTGTCCTTAAACATAGGTCTTGTCTACACTTACAATGGCATGCAGAGAACAGGCACCACACACGTAGTGACACACGACAGTCAGGGCCGGCTCTAGGCACCAGCAAAACAAGCTGGTGCTTGGGGCGGCACGTTTTTAGGGGTGGCATGGCCGGCGCCAGAATGCCGCCCCTAAAAATGTGCCCCGGCCGCCCTAGCTCACCTCCGCTGCTGCTGCCACGGCGCGCGAAACAGCTGATTCGCGCGCCGCTACTTGCCCTCCCTCCCAGGCTCTCAAACCTGGGAGGCAGGGGGAGCAGCGGCGCGCAAATCAGCTGTTTCGCGTGCCGCGGCGGCTTGGGGTCTCCCCCTCCCTCCCAGGCTCTCAAACCTGGGAGGGAGGGGGAGATCCCGAGCGGCCGTTTCGCGCGCCGCTGCTCCCCCTCCCTCCCAGGCTTGGGAGCTAGGGAGGGAGGGGGAGAAGCGCCGTCCGCGCCGCGGCTACTCAGAGTCTCCCCCTCCTTCCCAGGCTCTCAAACCTGGGGGGGGGGAGACTCCGAGTGGCCGTGGCGCGGGCGCCGCTTCTCCCCCTCCCTCCCTCCCTCCTAGGATTGAGAACCTGTGGGGAGGAAGCAGGGCTGGGGATTTGGGGAAGGGGCGGAGTTGCGGCAGGGCCGGGGGTGGGGTAATTAAAGAACGGGGGGGGGCGGCCAAAATTGTTTTTGCTTTGGGCGGCAAAAATCCTAGAGCCGGCCCTGATGACAGTGAAAGGCTCCGGCAGGGAGGCAGCAGGATACTACACTGCTAAAAAACAGCAGTGTAAATGGGGGAGACACTGCTTGGGCAAGTAAAGACCATTTAAGGAATGTACCCTGGGGGTTCAGGTGTGTAGGGCACTCAACTCTACACACCTAAGCAGTGCCACCCTCACTATCTACACTGCTGTTTCTACCATGCTAGTTGGGCATGCAGTGTCTGTAGTCTGCACGCTGCCGTAAGTCTGGCCATACCCACAGTCTCTGCCCCAAAGAGTTTACAATCTAAATAGACAAGGCAGTTTTCATTCCTATTTTACAGGTGGAGAACCAAGACACAGGGATTAAGTGACTCTCCCAAGGTTGCCCACAGAGTCTGTGGCACAGAACCCAGCTCTCTTGAATCCCTGTCTAATGCCTCATCCTGAAGCTAATCCTTCCCCTCCAGACAAGCATGCCTCTGGGACTGAGTAAGATAGCTGTGAGGTCACTAACCAGTGAATCATTTCCCTTGTGGACTGAGGCATCAACATGGAGTGAGCAGCGTTCAGGAATATTTTATGGACATGTCAGTAAAATAATATTTCACTCAAAAGGGCTTCACTGAGAACAAACGCAGAGTGATGGAGCTGTCTGCAGGCTGCCTGTAGAGCAGAGATCAGTGTGACGCAGCTCCTCGGAGCTGTGGATTTCAAAGGAACACCAGAAGTGGCCCACAAAGAAGGAATCAAACACACTCGAGTGTCTGTATGACGGGTGTATGTGTGTCCTTACGTTCCCTGTTTGAACTGGATGCTCTGCGGCTTGCAGAGGACTGGGGTTATAGTTTACGCTGCAGCTTCCCATTGAAACCCAGTTCTTTCTCTCCAGTGATTTCCACAGCCTCTTCCTGCATCAACAGGGATGAGGTTTCTATGGGGTACCGGTTTTGTGCAACAGAATCCCTTGTATTTTTGCTTTGCTGATGCTGGATTTGGGGCATCACACTGTTTCATTCTATTGCACTATTTCTCTGTTTAATTCATTCCCTCTATATCTTCTGCACCCCTAACTGTAGCATCTGGGCATGCTCTTGTATATATTTCTGCAAAAGGGCACAGTCTTGATAGAAATAATGGCTAGATCTGACCATGTCAAAACTGAGAATGGACTCGCATATAGAAGGAACAGGTGATATGCTACAGAAACGAATACAATATTTGGATTTTTAGCCAACCTTGGGTAGAACATGAGGATTCTCCACTTAGCTAGGTAGGGTCTGAAAGACACAGGATGTGAGACAAGAAAAAAAGGCCAGAAGAACTAAGCTGCTAGTATTCCCCTCATCCATCAGGGCCTGTGTGTCTTTTCATTATGAATTTCCTGGATTCCAGTGTGATGGGTTTGGTCACAGAGATCCCCTTGGGACTGTCACCTGATGTGCTGAAATTACCTCTGAACCTGTTTTCCCTGCCAGCTTGAGACTTCCAGAACCCTGCCTTGTTGAGCCAGACACACTAGCCTGCTGCAACACTGACCCAGGGTCTTGTCCACGCCCCCAAAGCTGCAGACTTAACTGAAAACAGCTCAGCAGGTTACCTGTCTCCAGCACCCAGACACCCAGATCCAAACCCCAAATAAATCCAGTTTACTCTGTATAAAGCTTATACAGGGTGAACTCATAAATTGTCTGCCCTCTATAACACTCAGAGAGAGAGATGCACAGCTGTTTGCTCCCCCATGTATCAATCACTCACTCTGGGTTTATCAATAAACAAAAGTGATTTTATTAAGTATAAAGAGTAGGATTTAAGTGGTTTCAAGTAATAACAGGCAGAACAAAGTAACTCGCAAAGCAAAATAAAACAAAACACGCAAATCTAAGCCTAATACATTAAGAAACTGATTACAGGTAATATCTCACCCTCAAAGATGTTCCAATAAGCTTCTTTCACAGATTAGACTCCTTCCTAGTCTGCGCCCAATCCTTTCCCCTGGTACAGGCTTTGTTAGTTCCAGCAGACATCTCAGGTGGTAAGCAGGGGTTCTCTCATGACTGGCAGCCCCCTTTGTTCTGCTCCACCCCCTTTTTATAGCTTTGGCACAAGGCAGGAATCTTTTGTCTCTCTGGGTCCCCACCCCTCCTTCTAAATGGAAAAGTACCAGATTTAAAATGGCTTTTGTTATCAGGTGACATGGTCACATGTCACTGTAAGACTCCCTAGTCTCCATTCCCCATGGGCTGGCCCACACGTACACAGGAAGGCTTTCAAGTAACTAAGGCCATTTACAACAGATTGTTTCTGGACCACCCTTAATGGCCTCCACTTAATATGTTTACATCAGTGACACAAGTTTATATCTTATTCTCCTAACTCCAGATATAGAAATAATACATGCAACCAAATAGGATGAACACACTTAGTAGATTACAAGCTTTCTAATGACACCATACAAGGGATATTTAGCGTATAGTATATTCCAGTTACGTCATATTCATAAGCATATTTCCATAAAATATATGGAGTGCAACATCACATCCAGTCTGAGCTGGTGTTGTAGGAAGAAAGCCTAAAACATAAGCCCTTGTATTAGAGACCAGGTATAAGGCAGAACCCACTCACAGAATCTGGCAAAAACAGGGCTAATATTGCAAAAATATACATTTTTAAGAAGTACTAGTCAAAGTTTTTATGCAAACACATTCCAATATCAAGTGGTACCAAAGCATCCCGATATTAAAGATGGTACAAAAACATTCCCCAAGGATAACAGGAACACATTAACCCCTTCTAAAAGATAAGGTTAGGATGACAGTATGTCATAAAAATGTTTTAATTAAACCAACATGTACAAGGTGATGGATGATAACTAGCCACATTGGGGGCAGTAACTAACTATGTCAGAGGGGCAGCACTAACTTGTTTGTATCGGGGTATAAAAATGTATCTCAGAGGGAGTATCTTTGTCTGCTCTAGAGAGGAACTAAAAGTCCTGCCGTTCACTGAGCTGGTCCATTGTTATGGGCATACATGTATTAGTGGTCCAATAAAGTCTGTGAAATACTAATACTGTGCTTCGGCGACAATAAACCTGGATGGGTGCCTTCGTCCCTTTACAGATCCTGTGATCATTGGGCGGTTCGCTCGAGGTCTGCCATGCCAGCTGTCTGCACAGGGCTGGGGCAGCACACAGAGGGAACACACACACGCATCCAAACATCTATCAACATCTAACCACAGCTAGTTGAGATTTCAAAAAACTTTTTCATCCTGAATCAGGACAAAAAGCCAAAACATTTCAGAATTTGTCACAGCACAGAATTTCAGAAAATAATCATTTAGGGTCAATCCAAACATTTTGTTTCAAGGGGGACAGTCAGTCAGCTGGCTTCAGTTAGATTTGGAGAGGGTCCATTTGCATTTACTTCCACATAGAGGTTTTTAAAGGGGCAGTACAATGGAGTAACTCACGTTGCAAATGGAGGCATCAGAAACCAAATGTGCAAGCCTCTCAGTAAATTTCCCACATCACTTTCTGGCGTGCTTAATTTATGACAAGGTTCAAACGCCAAAGCAATGAGGTTTTGTTTTAGTAAAACAAAGGACAGTCCGGCCAGAGGTTCCCGAGCCAAAATACACAACTCGGTTAGGTCTGGGCTCAGCCGAGCCACATCTTGAGTATGAACCTGAGCAGCCTGCCAAACTTGCAAAAGAACAGTGTAAAATATGTTGCTGGGGAAAAAAAACCCAGGGAAGTTTATAAGGTCAGTGAGAAGTGGGTTCTTGAGAACATGTGGCCTCACAGATAGGAGCGCGCCTCTGAAGAGGAGTACATGTGCACTGAATAGCTAAAAAGGGACTGAAGGAGAGATTCAAAGACACTGAAAATAGATGAATGCTGAAAATTATGAGGAAACTTCTGCCTTGTCATGTGGGGAGGGCTGGAAGGAAATAGGGTGTAGCCAGCCTCTCTGATGTCATTGCCCCGCCATTCCCCAGAAACCTAACAATGTATCTAGCTCCATGTACAGGCTTCCAATCACTGTAATATCTGAGCAGGAGCAGGACATGATCACTTGAGCCTATGCTCAAGGCCTGACTGGTACGCTGCTGGCACCCCGCAGGGCGATTGGTCAGCGAGCTGGGAGCATGGCAGACGTAGGGCTAGTCTATAGGTATACGCTGTGCATGTGTGTCCGCTCCAGTGCTGGGGGACACCACTAGGGGGAGCACATGCTGCTCCTTTCTGGAAGCTGCACCCCCCCGGGAGTGGCCCTTGGAGGTGCTGGGGCTCGCAGACACCCTTCAGAGTCACCATGCCTCGCCTGCTCTGGGAGGGTGGGTCCTATTCCAGCAACAAACAGCCCTTTTCCAGCTGGCTCCACTCTGCCATGGGATGGGGCGGAGCCATGGCTAGTCCCCACCCTGCCCTACCTGTTTCAGGGCTGCAGAAGGCAGGTGCACAGCCCGGCGTATTCCTGTGCCCCGATGCAAGGGATTGTCTGAGAGGCATCACCAGGCCTGCCCTTAAGCCCACCAGTGGCTGCTCAACACTTATGCCTGCAGCTGCGTTAACTCCTGTGCCTCTTGTCTTGTTCCCAGCCTTCTCCCAGTCCTCTGCTCTCCTGCTTGGTTCCTGACTCCGCCTCTGACCCTTGGTTCTTACTCCTGGGTCCTGGCTGGCTCTGACCCTCAGCACTGTTCCTGGCCTTGCACCACTACTGCTGCAACCACTAGGCATGACCGCCCACGCCTCGGTCCATGACAGGTAGCCTATGCTAGAGTATAAGAGGGTTCTTATTCCTTGTTACTGGGGGAAGGGTGTCGTTGGCGTAACAATCGAGCACAGATTGACTGTGCAGATGTTTTCAGCTCTGCATTTTCAGATCCTAGCACACATGACAGCTTTGCACACGAGGAAGAGTGGTTTCATTTCTAAAGGTTATTGTAACTATACAAGGCATTTTGAAGATTACAATCGGGGCCCCGTGGATTCTGTGATTCCTCAGCCATGGCACATGCTGCTGAATTTACCCATTGCAGTAGGACCGTGCTCCAGAATCGGAGCTTTCATTTAAAAAAAAAACAAGTGTTTCTGACCCTTATGTTTGCAGCGATAACCTTGAAAATATGACCTGAGTGTAGTGCTTGCCAGAATCTGCAGAGAGCCTGAAGCCGTAGCTCTGCGTGGTGTGGAATGCTCCATTTATCTCAGTCAGGACCCGGTGGGCTCTACGATTCTACATCCACAGAATTTGAATTTTCCCAGCATCCTCTGGGATTCAGCTGTCCCCTGGGATTCAGCATTTGTTCCTAAACGTCACCATTTTGCTGCAGCCAGGCATCTGAACTTTTTCTGTCTCCCTGCCTTGTGAGCATCTGCCGGCTGCTGTCTCTTGCTCTCCAGCTTTCCCTGGGAGTGGAGTTGACTGGCATGTAGTGCATGCTCCCTACACTGATCCGTGGAGCTGACTACAGCGGGTCAGGGAGCCCAGCTGGCAGCCAGGAAGCAGGGAAGCCAGTAGTGTAGGCTAGGCTACAGGAGAGCACCACAGCCAAGACCAGGGACCAAGCAAGATAAGCTACTGTAGCCAGCTACTACTGCCCCTCTTCTCTGGCATACAAGGGGTGAATGAGGCTCTTCCGAGCCAGGCCGCCTGCATAACTTGGCAGGAGCTAAGGCCTGGGAAGCGGAGCTAGGTTGCCTGCATCACACACCCTCAAAAAGAATGACTGTTAAAAAGAATCTTCAGCTAATTCTACATTGGGGCTCTTCGGACAGCTTGTTAATGGATTAACCCAGGAACGTTGCCATGGAATTAAGGGGTTGTTGCCACCAAATTTGGTCTCAGATAGCTGCGGAGTTCTGATTAGGACAGACACTTCACGTACGTGCACCCAAATCTGCATGTGCCCCTCGCACGCTTGTATTATAGTGGGATGTTCAAGAATGTTATTAGGAAGTGCTTTGCGACATGCAAACTCCCAAGGAGTTTGGCCTCACTTTTTAAATTGGAACCGGTGTAAAAGCTGTGTGGTGGTTACTTTGTCACATATGTTCTCATAAACCTAAACTTGTTTGAAACTGGGAAGGTTGTTTGAACGTGGAATCCACTCAACGCAGATCCGTAGAAGCAAGGAAGGGATAGAAACACTGCTGATCTGGGGCCTACACCAGCCTCTAGACTAACTAACATGTGCTGGGAAGGAACTTACCTTGTGGTCAGGCTACCCCATTGCTGACTTTTTGCACCTTCCTCAGAAGCACTGTCAAAGACAGGATTCGGGGCTAGATGGACCATGGTTCTGATCCATTCTGGCAATGCCTATATGCCTAAATGCCACGATAAGGGCAGATCTTAACTTACTAATGCAAACAGATCTTTCTGCTGACAATGGCAGACGCCACACCGGCACCATCGCTTTAATATCCCTCATCTCAATGCAACGCTCCAACGACGAGCTCAGCAAATCTTCCTGGTAGGCTGGTTAAGTTTAAGTGCGTGGCGTTGGATGTGTTTGTGGGGGAAGCGTGAGATCATAGCTGTGCTTTTGTCAGTGAATTGAGCGTTTTCCCCTGGGAGGGGTGAGAGAACCCAAAGCTATTTGTGAGGTCACATATCCCTGGGTAGGTAACTTTCCCTTTCAAGAACGTTTTTAATGGGAAAGGCTCCATTCCAGAATATAGCAGTCAGATCTTTTTCTTACCAACCCCCTTGGAGAATGGTAATTTTTTGGCTTCAGTTTCTCATCCTTTCATCAAAAATGACAGGATACTGGGCACTTATTGTTCTTCATTTTCTCCTAATTCTTCTTATTGGTTGATTGATGCAAGTGTAGATTTCAAATGGCTTTACTGGCTTCTGTCGAGGACATGTTTATTGCTTCCCCCCCATCCCTTTGGCACTCATGATAATTTTATACAACAGTCAAGGTTATGATGGATCGTAGTGTATAATAAAGTGACACAGCGCAGCTCCGTAGGACAGCCAGCGCCCAATCCTGCTCCCATTTACACATGGCCAATAAAGGCATTTAATTGGGGTTGCGTAGGTGGAGAAGCTAGCCCCAGAGATTTGAGTTTGATGTCAGACAAGTGCCCAGGACCAGTTTTCAGCAAACACTGGAATCCTTACCACTGACAGCAGTGGAACTACTGCCTGAATCAGGACTTCAGGACTGGGCCGTACTGAAATGGGCCACATAATTATTGAGAATGATGTTTGTTCTGGCCGTTGTCCTTTTTCCCCATTTGTGAACCTTGCCTGATTCCTACAAATGGAATTGTGAGTCACTAGTGCTCACTGAACTGCTTACGTGACCACATTTCAGGCAATGGGTGGGTTGCGGACTGTTCACTCTAATTTTTTTATCATCTGTTACATGTAGTGTGGGATTCGTCACCTGACTCTTGGTGTTATTGCCACTCCCTAATTAGGTGACTGAATCTTTTTATACAGGACGATGGTGAATAGGACTGAAGGGAGTGCTGGGGAAGAGCCAACATGGCTTTTGTAAAGGAAAATCATGCCTCACCAATCTATTAGAATTCTTTGAGGGTGTCAACAAATATGTGGACAAGGGTGATCCAGTGGTTATAGTGTACTTGGAGGTTTTCTGAAAGCTTTTAACAAGGTCCCTCACCAAAGGCTCTTAAGCAAACTAAGCAGTCATGGGATGAAAGCAAAGGTCCTCTCATGGATCAGTAACTGGTTAAAAGACAGGAAACAAAGGGTAGGAATAAATGGTCAGTTTTCACAGTGGAGAGAGGTAAATAGCAGGGTCCTCCAGGGATCTGTACTGGGACCAGTGCTGTTCAAAATATTAATAAATGATCTGGAAAATGAGGAAACAGTGAGATGACAAAGTTTGCAGACAATACAAAATTTTCAAGATAGTTAATTCCAAAGCAAACTGCAAAGAGTTACAAAGGGATCTCACAAAACTGGGCGATTGGGCAACAAAATGACTGATGAAATTCAGTGTTGATAAGTGCAAAGTAATGTACATTGGAAAACATAATCCCAACTATACATGCAAAATGATGGGATCTAAATTAGCTGTTACCACTCAAGAAAGATCTTGGAGTCAGCATGGATAGTTCTCTGAAAACATCTGCTCTATGTGCAGCGGCAGTCACAAAAGATAACAGAATGTTAGGAACCATTAGGAAAGGGATAGACAATAAAACAAAAAATATAATGCCACTATATAAATCCATGGTTTGCCCATATCTTGAATACTGCATGCAGTTCTGGTCACCCCATCTCAAATATATATATAAGAATTGGAAAAAGTACAGAGAAGGGCAACAAAATATGATTAGAGGCTTGGAACAGCTTCCATGTGAGGGGAGATTAAAAAGATTGGGACTGTTCAGATTGGAAAAGAGACGACCAAGAGGAGATAAAATCATGAATGGTGTGGAGAAAGTGAAAAAGGAAGTGTTATTTACCCCTTCACGTAACACAAGAACATTGGGGGTCACCCAATGAAATTAACAGGCTGCAGGTTTAAAACAAACAAAAGGAAGTATTTCTTCAAACAACACACAGTCAACCTGTGAAACTCGTTACCAGGGGATGTTGTGAAGGCAAAAAGTATAACTGAGTTCAAAAAAAAAATGAGATAAGTTCATGGAAGACAGGTCCATCAATGGCTATTAGCCAAGATGATCAGTGACACAACCCCATGATTTGCCTGTCCCTAAACTTCTGACTGCCAGAAGCTAGGACTGGATGACAGGAGATGGATCACTTGAAAGTCTCCTGTTCTGTTTATACCCTCCAAAGCATCTGGCACTGGCCACTGTCAGAAGACAGGATACTGGGATTGATGGACCATTAGTCTGACCCAGTATGGCCGTTCTTATGATCATTCATGCTAGTGGTGCTTTAGGGATTCTCAGACATTTTTGTGCATGCCTGACAGCTGTCTGGATACTCTCGGAGAATGGATATTAGGACTCCACAAATATCCAAACCCCAAACTCCTTGCTGGTATTTGCAAAATCATTCATGCATAAAGCAACATTTTTTTCCCCCAGAACTTTTTAAATTTTTTTTGTCAGAAAAGTGTTTGAAGTTTTGAGTTTTGGGGAAATTGTGATCAGCGCTGACTTTTGTATATGCAGATGGTGGGCAGACTGTGAGCAGACCATGTCTCTGCACAGAGGGGAAATGGATGTAAGGACTTGTAGCAGCACCCGCGGGGAGCAGCCTCCGCCAGGTTCCCACTCCCCCTCCGTCACAGGTGGCTGGGGATTTATCAGTTCAGAGATTTTAAGGCTGGAAGGGACCATGAGATCATCTAGACTGAACTCCTGCATATCACAGGCCATGAACCTCGCGCAGTTCCCTTGGACTGAGCCCAGGAACTCGTCTTTGGCTAAAGCAGCTCTTCCAGAAAGACATCCAGTCTTGATCTGAAGACTTCACGAGAGGGCAAATCCAGCGCTTCCCTCGGGAGTTTGTGCCAGCGGTTAGTTGTTCGCACTGGTAAAAAATTGTGCATCAGTTCTAGGCTTGGCAGAATTCAATTATTATTTTTTTGCAATGTTGGCGATTAATAGCGATTTTAAGTATGTTCTCAATTTTTATTTTTACGGTTGCGGGAAAGTAAGGCTGGGATAGGGAGTAGGGCTTTGGGAGTAGGGTTAGGGCAGTGCTGACAGTGGTGCAGAAGGGGTCTCCCTGCATCGCCACGGGGCTCAAGACACGGGAGCTCAAGGTGTGGGGGAGGCTGCAGCCATCACGGCTCAGCAGAGCAGAGACCCCGGCCAGGACTACAAGGAGGAGGACGAGCACCTGGACATGGAGTGTTGCTGAGCAGTTCTGGTGCAGGGAAAGGTCCTGCTCTCCTGGTTGGTGAGTGAGTGGGGCCATGACAGCAGAGCTCCAGAGGCCCCCCCCTGCACTGCCAGGGGGCCAGCCACACCCAATTCCATTGGGACATTATTTTCATCGATTTCAGCATGTCAGCTGAAATCAACGTGTGCCAGCATCCAGCAATTTAAACTGAATCCTGCCAAGTCCACTTATTTCTAATCTGAATTAGTCTGGCTTCCGCTTCCAGCAACTGGTTCACGGCGTCTCTATGTTTTTTGCTGCCCCAAGCACGGCAGGCAGGTGGCTTTCGGTGGCGCACCTGCGGGTGGTCTGCTGGTCACGCGGATTCGGCGGCATGCCTGCGGGAGGTCTGCCGGTGCTGCGCCATCGATGTCCCTGCTGCCGAATTTCCACCGAAGCCGCGGGACTGGCGGCCCTCCCGCGGGCATGCCACCAAAAGCCAACTGCCTGCTGCCATCACAGTGACTGGCAGGCTGCCCCCTGCGGCTTGCCGTCCAGGCACGCGCTTGCTGCGCTGGTGCCTGGAGCCATCCCTGACGGTGCGTCAAGGCTCCTTGCCCTAATGTGCTGGCTAGTGCAGCCAAGGCAGCATGGAGGGGAAAGTAAAGTCTGACTGGTATAGCAGTGGCACAGTTTACTGCTGGTGTCACAATTTCAGTTCCTGCTCTGCTCTTGGGGAAGTCCAGTTGTGCACTGTCCTTAGTCGGGGCTTGTGGCAAAACCCCGACTGAGCCCTGAGGGTCTGTCCGATCTCACCAAGGCTAGCACGCAACTTGCCAGACAGGGCTTAAGAATGAAAAATGCACCATGAGAATGTGGAAGTTCTGTCGTTCCGATGTACTGCGGCTCAAATGCTCCATTTCTGTTTTGACCAGTTGTGGGGTAATGTTTGTTTGTGTTGCACAAACTCCTGTATCCTGGGGAAGTAGGCTATACACCCTCGTGGCTACAAGCCTCCTTTTGCGAATAGCCAACCACAGCATGGGCAAAGAGAAGAGCCGTCTGTCTGTCTTCTCCAAACGAAAGGGAGTACGTTAGACTCAGAGGGCAGCACGAAGTGGCAAAGGAGATTTTCTTGATCACCTTCGCATTGTCTTCAATTTCAGTGGCATGCTCTACAGATCCAGAGATGTAAGAGCCCTTTTTTAAAAAAGAGTAACCTATGTTTCCATTCCACAGCACCCACATTATTAAAGCGAGCTGCTCAGACTTCGAGAGTGGGGGACGGAGGGACAGCAGTTCCATTATGGACTCCCCCGACGTGTTTTCCCTGTGCAACATTCAGCACCCACTAAACACTTGCAGACAGACTAACACGTCATAGCTAATATGTACGGAATAGACTAGACCTTCAGCTGTAGTATATATGGCATTTCTGTGCATTTGTTTCTAAAATGGCTTTTGAAGGCCCCCCCGCGCAGCTTCCGAAGGGGGAAATACTCTAGAAAACACTTTTGAAATTTCCCTGTAAACCAAATCACTGCCAATGAGCCAAATGTTCAGTGCTAAAATTTCGATGGCTAATAAACCAGAAGAAATACCGATGGGTGCTGACTGTTTCCCTGCTCTGAAGGGTGTAGAAACAGACAGCCTCTGGAGTAGAACGCTAGCTGAAGAACAGCCTTATTTCAGACCGGACAGTACCTTCCTTCCCCAAACCCAGGAAACCTTAACAGCAGCAACTGCAAAGAAACAGTGGGTGAAATCCTGACCCCACAGAAGTCAATGGCAAAATTCCCCTTGATTTCCACAGGGCCAGGATGTCACTCAGTAATTCTGTCACAGGGCTCTTGTTCAAGAGTTAATTCACTTGTTGTTTCCGCTGGATTCTTCTGCATCGGGTATTTTATTCCTGGCCATAGGTGTACTAAGGGCCT
Source organism: Malaclemys terrapin pileata (assembly GCF_027887155.1). Classification (NCBI taxonomy): domain Eukaryota; kingdom Metazoa; phylum Chordata; order Testudines; family Emydidae; genus Malaclemys; species Malaclemys terrapin. Next base: position 10,286,348 of record NC_071510.1, on the reverse strand, counting down.
GATCCAAAGCTCATTGAAATCAATGGCAAGAAAGACACCTACTGGCTTCAATGGGCTTTAGATCAGGCCCAAAAGGACTTGCATTCAAGAGCAAAAGTGGGGGTTCAGTATAATCAAAATGGGGATCATAAACATTAGAGGTGGGGGAGAATTGCTAGGCCAGCTACCGGGTAAACTCTTCTCAGAGCCTGTAAGCTCCTTGGGGCAGGCACTGTCTCTGTTACATGTTTGTACAGTGCCTAGCGCGAGACAGCCCAGACTTTGAGGTGTTACCATAAAATACAGAGCCGTCATCGCCATTACCCTTTAGTCTGGCATATCTCAGGGGGCAGTGGAGAGAGGAAGATGGGCCCAGCGGTCAGGGCTGCTCAGAGGATTCAGGGGGCCCGGGGCAAAGCAATTTCTGGGGCCCCTTCCATTAAAAAAAGTTGCAATACTATAGAATACTATATTCTCATGGGGGGCCCCTGCGGGGCCTGGGGCAAATTGCCCCACTTGCCCCCCGCCCTCTCCCCCGGGCGGCCTTGCCAGCGGTTAGGGTGCCAGCTTGCAGCTCAGACCCAGGTTCAATTCTCTGCTCCGCTGCAGGCTCCCTGCATGATGGCTGTATCTGCACTGTGAGAGGGGGTGGGACTCCCAGCTCAGATGCATGTCTTAGAGCTAGCAGGAGTATGAATAGTAGCATACCTCAGGCAGCAGCAGCCTGGCTTAGCCGGGGCAAGTGTAAACCCATCTTTAGAGGTGCCAGCCCTGCCTAATTTTCCATAATCCTCCCTATTTTTATATGTACTTACAACCTTACTAATCTAGGCTTAAATCTACTAATTTTCAAGCACACACAAATATATATGTGTGTGTGTGTGTGTGTGTGTGAGAGAGACACACACTCACCACCACTGAGGCTCAACGAGCACAGCAAATAGTGCCCCGGCCGCACGGGGTGTTTTTCTCCACCACCCCTCTGGCACATGCACAGACTGCGTGGTGAGGTGAGCTGTGGTGATTTTGAATGGCTTGGGGCACATGGCTGGATTCCACACCCAAGTCACAGGCTGCATGTGGCCCTCTAACTCCTGACTATGTGATTGTGCTCTAGGTACCCAGAGCTCACCAGCAGGGGCCACACGGGGCAGTTAGAGCGCACCAGGCAGCCTGTGGCTTGGGCGGGGAATCCAGGGCCCCAACCCCCCCATGGACAATTGTTGCGGCTTGCCTCCTATCGGACCTCACTACACAGTCTGCGTGGGAGGAGAAGCCAGAGGGGCAGGAGGAGGAGAGCGGGAATGCGACAGACGGGAGAGAAGTGGAGGATCATCCCCAGAAGAAGGTCCAGACTCAGGACTCTACATGGCATAGGAGGGCAGCTTTCCTAGGGCCTACCCTCCCTTTCACCCTCTTTGGGGTAGGTGGTCAGGGGGCCCAACCCTCCCCCTTAGCCATAGGACAGGGAGGGAAAGGGTGGTGGGAGAGTCTGGGTTTCCCTGAGGGAAGGCGGGGGCGGGGGAAGAGAGAGGTCTGCCAACCTCCCTAATTATTTTCATGAATATCCCTAAAAATCTGGGAGCCAGGGTGATATCTGAACCCTGTGGGTAGGTACTTGGCATAGCTAAGATGGGCTGCTGCCGCCACCATGGCAATGCGATGGGTTCTACTCACGCTCATTGAGCTACCACATGTGTGTCTACAAGAACTGGGAATGATCCTGCTAGCTCATCGGGTAGATAAAGGCTGAGGGTCTCTCTATGTCATCTACGAGATCATAGAATATCAGGGTTGGAAGGGACCTCAGGAGGTCATCTAATCCAACCCCTTGTTTAAAGCAGGGCCAATCCCCAGACAGATTTTTGCCCCAGATCCCTAAATGGCCCCCTCAAGGATTGAACTCACAACCCTGGGTTTAGCAGGCCAATGCTCAAACCACCGAGCTATCCCTCCCCCCTGAAATGGGGCAATCGACAGCACTGTCCTACCTTGGGGGATGTGTCTGTGATGGGGTGACTATGATAACGGTTGTGAGGGGCTCAGATACAATAGCACTCAGGACTATATTCGTGATTCAGATAAGACCAAGCATGCCACTAGGAAAGCTCAAAAGTCCAGCTCTTGGGGTCATTTTAAATCACTGTACTTATAAAGGAGTCTGATTCTGGACTTTAAGCTAACCCTGTGCCGCCTGGTGGTGGCCAGCTCGCTGCCAGCAGCACAAGGCGAGACCAACTGATCTAGTCCATCCCCCGGCTACATCCAGAGTGCCCATCCCAATCCCCACTTCTACAGCACAGAGCTGCTTCCTCTGCTGAAGACGCCTCATTTACAGACAGCAGGACTAAGTCACAACTGTGCTGCTCGGGCATATTACCCAGGCGCTAGGAAGGGCTATGGGAGAATGCGACCAGCTGAGGCGCAGATTGGTGGTGTAAAGAAAGGAGCTGAGAGAGAGCAGAAGAAGAGCAAGGTCTCAATGCCTTCTGAAAACCCATCCTTTCTGGGATGAGAGAAGAGCCCTGCAGTCCTTTCAAATGCACTCCACTAACGGCCAGCAGGTTATCGAAAGATGTGCTAATAATAACAACAACCGGAAGAAGAGTGGAGCAAAATATTCTGAGTAGAATAGCACAGTGGATAAAATGCTGTATTTGAAGTCGTCTGAAAGATCAATTCCAGAAACATATTACGAGTCCCCAAATAAATATACAACAGCTTATAGGAAAATTAATGATCCATTTAGGCAGCTTTAGTGTTTTCTCTACACGGCTGTTAATAAAGAGGGTAATGAAGGGTATGAACACTTTTTATAATGTAAATGTAAAACAATTATCAGAGGAAGCTAGCCAGAGACTGAGAAAGAATTTATCGGGTTGAAATTGAAAATACTCTTTCTCCTAAGTAATGCTAAAGCACCAGGAATGGATCAAGTGTATCAGAAACGTTGGCCCTGCTCTTATTGGAGACATTCAGTTAGTCATTGAAACAATCAGTTATGTGCTACAAGAGATCCCAACCCAAAAAGGCAGAATCATAAATTCCTAGATTCAAAGGCCAAAAGGGACTGCTGTGATCATATAGCCTGACCTCCTGTATAACACAGGCCAGAGAAATTCCCCTAAATAAATCCTAGAGCAGACCTTTTAGAAAGGCCTCCAATCTTGATTTAAAACCAGTCAGTGATGGAGAATCCACAACCCGTAGTAAGTTGTTCCAACAGTAAATTATCGCTCACTGTTAAATATTTACACAGTATTTCCAGTTTAAAATTGTCTAGCTTCAACTTCAAGTCATTGGATCGTGTTATCCCTTTCTCTGCTAAATTGGAGAGCCCATCATTCAATATTTGTTCTCCATGTAGGCATGCGGTGGGGGCCCTCAAGCCTGGAGCACCCCTGGTGGCCTGACACAGCATCTCAGTTCCATCTCTCTCAGTTCGCTTTCAGTATGTCCAACGAGGCGTGGGTATATTGAACAGTGCCCCTTCAGGGGTCTAGTTTTTTTAACCCACATATGGCACATTATGCCAACAGAGCTCCACCCCAGCATCTCTAGCTGGAGGGAGAAGGATGCTGCGTTAATCTTAGCCCATCAACCGTACTCATTGGAGTCAGGAACTCTTGTCATCAGCTATGGAAGGGTCTCTCCTCTTCGGTCAATGTCCCCACAGGGGACAAACCATGACGACCCTTCCCTGGAACATCATATAATTCCTCTGATCTGGGGCTCCTGCTGCTCCCTGGTGAAGTCTTTCTGTCGGGACCAGGTTCCGCTGAGACATGGCATTCGTGGCGCCTCCCTTTGGAGCCTTTCCCATCTAGGAGCGCTTTTCCTTAGCTTCCTTACTTGGTTAGCCCCCTCACCAGCTCCCATGAGAAGCCCTCCCCTGGGGTGCTTTCTTTTGGCATCCTGGAGACTGTTCCTCTCGCCCAGAGTTTCGGTTCTCCAGCCTGGGACTCGCTTCCTTTTATCATGCCCGGGTGCTTCCCCGCCTCAGGAACTGCCTCCCAGGCAGTTGATTAGTTCCAGGCGAAACAGAGTTGCCTCGTTCCCACTTGTGGAGCCTCTCAGAAGTAGACTAAGCCCTGACCCTTTCAGAGGGCCAGCCACCCTTTGACAAGGTACTCATAGACTGTGATCAAGCCTCCCCTTAACCTTCTCTTTGTTAACCAGAATAGTTTGAGCTCCTTCAGTCTGTCACTATAAGGCAGGTTTTCTAATCCCATAATCATTCTGGTATCTCCTCTCGCAACCTCTCCAATTTATCTACTTCCTTCTTGAACAGTGGGCATCAGATCTGAACAGTCTTCCAGCCGCAGTCACACCGGTGTCAAATACAGAGGTAAAATAACCTTTCTAATCCTACTCCTGATTCCCTTGTTCATGCATCCCAGGATGACATTAACCCTTTTGGCCACACAGTCCCTCTGGGAGCTCATATTCAGCTGATTATCCACCATGGCCCCCAAATCTTTTTCAGAGTCCCTGCTTCCCAGGATAGAGTCCCCCATCCTGTAAGTATGGCCTACATTCTTTGTTCCTAGGTGGATATGTTTATATTTAGCCATATTAAAATGCATATTGCCTAATGCTTGAGCCCAGGTGTAGCAGGGTGGCTACCCTGCTCCTGCCTGAGGGGTTTAAAACAGCCCTGGCAGAGGGCTGGGGCAAAGGGAAAAGCTACTGGGCTGATTGGGGAAGTAGCCACAGCTGGGCCACGCCCCAATCAGGCCCCAGGTGGCCAGTATAAGAAGGCTGGGAGTCAGGAGCCCAACAGTCTCTCTCTGCCTTCAGAGAGAGAAGGGCCTGGCTGTAGGGAACTAGACAGAGTACCTGGGTGGAGCAGGGCTGGGGAGCTCCAGCCTGGATAGCCCCAGGCTGTGGCCTAGTATTAGGCCAAGGGGTACTGGGGGTTGCAGAGGGCAGCCCAGGGCTAGGCCAAGGCAGCAGGTCCAAACCTTCCTTGCCAGTGATGAGTGGCCTATACTGCAGTCTGCCCCAGGGAGCAGGGGCTAGCTGGTGACTGGCAGTGGCCTAGTGCTGAGCAAGGTGGGGATAGTGGGTGGGGGTTCCCCTGGGAGGGGAGACCTAGTGTGTGGGTACTGCCAGGGGGCAGCACCCAGAGCAAGGGGCACCGGGGTCCTGGGAGGGACATGGGGCTGAGAAGGAGAGAACGAGTTGGATCACTGGCCTGCAGAGGGTGCTCCAGAGGCTGGTGAGCTAATTCCCTGGATGACCAGCAGGAGGTGCTGCAGGGGTGAGTCCAGACCCTCTACACCAGGTTACCAAGCGATCCAGATAGGACAAGTCACTGATACAGAGCTCTTTATTATTTACCACTACCCAATTTTTGTGTCATCCTCAAACTTTTATCAGTGATGATTTTATGTTTTCTTCCAGGTAATTAATAAAAATGCTAAATAGTGTAGGGCCAAGATGCAGTCCCTGCATAGGGTGACCAGATGTCCTGATTTTTATAGGGGCAGTCCCAATATTTGGGGCTTTTTCTTACATAGGCGCCTATTACCCCTCACCCCCATCCCCATTTTTCACACTTTCTATCTGGTCACTCTATCCCCACAGGAAATGCACCCACTCAGTGATGATTCCCTGTTTGTTACATTTTGAGACCTATCAGTTAGTCAACTTCGAATCTGTTTAAAGTGTGCTATGTGAATTTTTTTTTCAGAGACAGGTTGAGCGGAAAAACGGGAGGGAAGTGTGTTGGCCAAGGTCACACAGCAGGTGATTGGCACAGCTGGGAAATAGAATCCACCTAGCCACTAGACCACACAGCCTGTCAATCAACTTTGTCATTTATAGATTCATACTCTTCAAGTTACAGATAATCCACATCCTTTTTAAGGGCTTCTATCATTGTTTTTCCAAACCTCATAAGTACAGCTGATCAAAATTTGTCATTCAAAATTTTTTTGATGACAAATTACCTTTTTTACAAACGAAAAGCTTTCATGGAATGCTTTCATTTTTCTGGCAAAATTTTCCATTTTTGTATTGAAACTGAAATTTTCTTTATTCTTCCCTTTTTTTTCTCCTGTTCTTATTTTACTCTTTTCTGCTGAATGTAATAGAATGAATGACAGCCAGGGTTTGGGGTTTTTCATTTTTCTTTTTTTAGTTTTGCCGTTATGTAACTTTTCAAAAATATTCTCCATTTTGGAAAACTTCCTCTGTGTGTGATGGGGTGTCCGTCTCCCCCTCCCCCCCCCCCAGGAGTGGAAGGGGTTACGGTGGCCAGGTAGGCCTATTAACTACACAGGCTCCACCTGTAAGGAGATTCAGGGAGCAGGAAATTGACTGCAAGCAGACTCAGCTGGGCAGGAACAGGTGGGGCCTGTTAACCTAGGAAGCTGGCAACAGACAGGGGCTGCTGCTGGGAAGGGGCAGTCACTCCCTGGGAAAAGGGAGGAGGGTTTGGAGCTGGTGCGCCCGGGGGAACCCGGTGTGGTAAGAAGCAGTCGAGGGGAGGAGCAGTGAGGGCTGGGAGAGTAAAGTCCAGCACTGCTGGGTTGAGGGTCCCTGGACTGGAGCCCAGAGTAGAGGACTGGCCTGGTTCTCCTACCAGCCACTGAAGGAGTGGCACCTGAGGCAACGAATGGGAAGACTGTCTGGGACTGCTGAGGGAAAGACTCTGATATACCCCGGAAGGGGGGAAACACTGAGTGACCTGGCTGGAGGGCTGAGCCATGAAGAGGAGGCTGCAGTTCCTGGAGTGAGGAGGGGGGGCTGCAGAGCAGAGAGACAGGGTGACAGCATGTGACTGTGGAAATGGGTGTGACCCCCAGAGTGGCCAGGAGGAGGCGCCAGACTAGCGGTGAGTGGTGCACCCCCTGACAGTGGTAAAAGGAAAAATGAAAAGCAAGTTTAATAAAAACGTAGGGGGCAGGGTTGGATAACATTTATTCTATTGTATTGTGGGGGGGAGGAAAACACTGAACTTTTGAAAATATCAACATTTTTCAAAATATTTTCTGAAAAAAAATTAAAAAGCAAATCTTTGCTCCATTTCAAACCCTGGGAAATGATTGCAACCTTTGGAAGTTTTTCCTAGAGTAGTTTTTCCATATTCCAGCCATCTCCACTCACACAAGGACGATAAACTCTGAAGGTCTTTCATACAAGCAGTCGTATTAAATCCATACAAATGACATTTCACTCCCATTCCCAGCAAACTACTACCACTTTTCCTCTTTAACAGCACATCTGTGCCATGCATCGCTCCTCGTTGATCCTATGTACACAAGGGAGGAGCAGTGGGGTCAGGGACAAGCCATGATATCAATGTCTACAGTGATAAATGAAGATGATGGTGCATAAGGATTGTTTTCACATTAGCCAGACTAAGGACAACATCCCCGCACAGAGTAGACCTCTGTCTCCAGTGAGTGGCCCTCTAATGAGACGTGCTGGGTTCCCTCTATGCTCAGAGCTTCCGCTGATAATAGCGAGAAGGCCGTGCACGTAGAGAAAACAGAATATCAGCTAGAAAGCAGGCTGCGGCATGGGGCTGGAAAACAAACACCCACCCCAGGATGGTATTCTAGCATCTACTAGCCTATGACAGCTCTCTCTTCTTGGGTGCCATTGGTCACTCCTGGGTTCTGTAAGAGGTGCCGGGATTGGTGGGCAGCCTGTAGGAAGCCACCCATAAAAGATGATGGACCTCTGTAAGAGGGTGGTCTTCCCCTTTAAGGGCGAAGAGGGCTTGGGCCATTCAGCCATGCCCCACAGAGAGGGGCAGAAGATAGTGTTTAATTTTGTTTGTTGTTTGGCGCTCTCCTGAGGGGCCCCAGGGAGAAGCCCTGGGACCTACTCTTCTTACACAGAGTAGAACCTACCCAGATTGCAGTTTCTGAGTTGGAAGGATTTTGCTGTTGGCCCAGGATTGCTGGGCAATGGGACTTGGTAGAGGCCAGCTGGGAGAAGCCAGCTTGGGGCCTGACCAGTTACAGCTGGGCTTGAATATGCCAGAAGGGGTGGAACTCACTAACATGGGATGGCCAGAGGGCCAAGTTGCCTCTACAAAGGGAATTGACTGAAGAACATAAAAAAGGGAAATCGAGGCAGCGTGCCACAATGTTGGGACTTGCCACCAGGGGACACTATGGGATGGGGTGTAGTGTGACAGCCTCTGTCAGTCTGAGCTCTTATATCTGAGCTCCTCTATGCCACCGGAGTGGGTCTGTGCAGCTGTCCATAAATTGTGTAACACATCTGTTGGTGATTTTTCCAGACCCACCCACCCCTTGTGACACTGAAACAAACACGCCCACCTGCCTCCAAGGCATGACCTAATTTATGGCCAGCCCTGGAGAGGTGATGGCAGCCTGCTTAGACATGAGCCCAGCACATGCAGCACTGTTCAGGCAGTAGGGCTCATTGGCACTCCCGAGGTGTCATATTGGTGAAGCAGTCAGCAAGTCTACTGCACGGACTTCCCTGCCTCGGAGAGACCCTGCAGGTCCCTGATTTAGGAGTATGGGAAATGAGATCAGTGGCCTGGAGAGCCTCTTTTCTCTGACAGTGGTCAGGACCAGCTTCTTCAAGGAAGCACAATCTTATTCCATTTCACACTTCCCCCTGGCTCGTCACAGTCCCTTACATGCATTTACACAGCAATGGGTGAGAGTAAGCAGGTCTAAGGGAGTGTAATGGGCCAGAGCATGGCCCCGTTCCATGAGTTTTGATCCTTTCCATCAGCACAAAACAGTCAGAAAACCAGCTAACCATCTTGTGGGGCGATTCCCCCACTGGTGTAGAACTGCCAGAGCTATGCCCCACCAATCCCAAAACAGGGACATGTCAGGGATCTGGACAGGAAGGGGGTGTGGCTGGAATATCGCTGCTTTCTGGCAATCACGAGCTGCCAGAACAGCTCACTGGAATTGTTGGCAGCTGGGTACACACTAGAGCAGCCCTGAAGCGACTCTAAGTTGTGCCAGAGTCTAAACATCCACTGGGCTGGCCCCACAAACAGATAAAAGTGGTGTAAAACCGCCTTTACCCTCCCGGTGGGTCCTGCACCCTCCCCAAGGTTTGGGCCCACCGAGTGTAGTTTACATCACTTTACAGATGAACTCTGAATTTGGCCCACAGTCTGAAGTATGAGACTGAACAGGAAAAAAGAAACACCATGGTATGGAGAAGTCAGAGCTGGAAGGAGAGAAAATTAATGGGTTAAAGTGATGGAGGAAGATACAAACCATGAAGAGACAACTTTTAGGTTACCAACTTTTATCTAATTTATGCTCCTGTATTTCAGAGCAGTTCCTGGCACACAGCCTATAGCTAACAGATGTCCTGTATCAGCCTATATCCCTGGCAGCCTGTGTAAGTTTGGAGATGAGGGATGGGATGGTTATTTTGAGCATTTGTGTTAATATTGCTGACAGCTCTGGATTCTATAGTCAAATAACTGCCCTTATGGAAAAGAGGACTTCATAGGGATGGAATTGGTAGAATGCTTGTGAAATTTAACAGGGTTTCTATAGAAGTTGCTCTAAAAAGCTCTACAAATTTAATAGAAAGGGGAGACCTTTTTCCAGGTCTTTTGACTCATGCCATGGGATTCTAAAACAGGGATGTAATTTTTTTTTTAAACTTTTCAATATGATGGTTCAAAAACCCTAAGCAAGGTAGCTTTTAATGATAGAAAGTCGGAAAGGTTCAAATTGGAAAATGGCATTCGTGGCGCCTCCCTTTGGAAATAAGACACAAATTTTTACCAGCAAGGGTTGTTACCCAGTGGAACGGATTCCCAAGGGATGTGGTGGGAATCAAATGGAGTCTTTGTATCCTTCCAGACTTCATTTAATCTAGTTCAACCACAAGATGTTGGACTAGCTGGCGGAATTATTGGGTGAGGGTCTCCGGCCTCTCTTGCACAGGTCAGACTAGATTGGGGTAGTCGATTATTTTTTGTTGAGGTCCAGATTTTTTGGTCAAGGTCCGGACTCCAGAGAAACATTTTTTGCCTCACAAGTGCACCTGGTCAATGAACACATACAATGGTGTGTATTATACCCAGGACCTATTGCAGGGGTAGTCAATAAGTGGACTGCCAGCCAAATCCAGACTGCCAGAGGCTTTTGACCGGACCACAAAACTCTGGGGGACTATAGGCAGTTAGTGTGGGTGGAACTAGTGTGGGCAGAGGAATGACTGGCTGCATCATCGTACTGGTCCATACTAGTCTTAAAGTCTATGAATCTGTTACTGTTTTCTACCAAACTCTCTCAAACCTTTCCATCAGGGTGAGAAATCAGACAGACTAACCTCCAATTCATCTGAAGGCACATGCAGCCTTGGGGTGGATGAGGGCCAGCTGTCTCTAAAACCCTGAGTTTGTTGGAAATTTCTCTTGCAAAAATACTCCATGGTTGGCAACTCCCCCCCAAGTCCCCGCCCCCCAAACATCTGGGCCGCACTTTCCCTGTGGCAGAGGAGCCTGCCTCAGATGAGTCAGTTGGGTTTTTAGAGAGGCCAGGGACAATCTGGCTAACTTGCCACAAAACTGTCAAGGGCTCAAACCTGCAAACCCTGACTCCCACAAACAGTGTGACTTCAGTGGCACTGAGGGCTGCCCACACCAGACGGAAGCTGAAGGAGCAGGTCCAACCTTCATAGTTCATCCTACAGCCAGGACCGGCTCCAGGGTTTTTGCCGCCCCAAGCGGCGGGGGGAAAAAAAAGCCGCTATCGCAATTGCGATCGGCAGCAGCTCCACCGCGCCGCTTTCTTCTTCAGCGGGAATTCGGCAGCAGGTGCTTCCCTCCGAGAAGGGCCCGACGCTGAATTGCTGCCGAAGAGCCTGACGTGCCGCCCCTTCCCCTTGGCCGCCCCAAGCACCTGCTTGTTGGGCTGGTGCCGGCCCTGCCTACAGTAGAAGCACCCTTGCTTCGACTATGTCTGCTTAGACCAAGTCAGCCCCTATGGAAAAATCCTATGCAAACAAATAGGGAATGATAACTGCTCTGTAGAATTCTTAAAATAGCCGATGGAAATTAATAGAGAATGCTATCTCTGTGATAAAATTCTAGAGGGTGGCTTAGCACCTCTATTAAAAAGAGAGCCATGGTCTGTCCAGTGGAACAGGTTTGTAGAGTAATTTCCAAAGAATCCTATGTAATTTCTAGACAGTCAGGGTTTCAACCCTGCTGGATTTGACAGGATTTTTCCTTAAAGATTTCTTTTTTTTGTAATGCACCAAAAAAAAAAAAAATCCCCCCTTCCTTTTTTAGAGAAACATAAAACTTCTTGACATTTAATTATTCTGCAGTAAAATTATTGTGACGTGCCAAGAAATATGTGACATTAAAGCTGTCCCCGGCTTTGGCATCATTTGTGGCATCATTTTAGGCCAAGCATTATTGATAGAAAATTTGCTCGTGTCTCCAGGCTCTAGTGCTTTGCTTTCGTTGCTGAAGCGATGTCAGATAAATAGGTATAACAGGTTGCCAATGGTAAGCCAACCTTTTGCAGTGACTCTTGGGTGCCCGGGAAAATGTTTTCTTCCTTTGACTCATTGTAAATCTCCTTCCTTTGACTCACTGTAAATCAACAGATAGAGGAATGATGAATCCATCTTGGCTGGTTTAATGGTGCTTGAGAACTGGAAATACCTTGGCATCTTTGTCAAAGATGCTATCAGTAGCCAAAGAATACAAGACTTTGTGTGTTATTTACAGAGTTCTGAACTGCACTGGGAACGGTATCCCTAATACCACAGTCAGAGAACATGGGTTTATTTCAATGCTATTTGGTATCTGGAAATGGAGCTCTAAACAGTTTTCCAAGATGATGTGCCTCTGCTACAGAACTATTACAGTTCTCCCTCACACAAAAAAAAGTCTGTGAAGGGTGTTATTATCCAGATCACTTAATTAATTAATCCTTCTGGGGTGGGGGGGGAAATACATATTTAATTAGTTAGTCAAATTAGGGACAATTTATTATAGGGTGACTAGATGTCTCTAATAGGGACAGTCCTGATATTTGGGGCATTTTCTTCAATAGGCGCCAATTAGCCCCCACCCCCTGTCCTGATTTTTCACACTTGCTGTCTGGTCACCCTAATTAGGAAACTGTAGCTCTGTTTTTTGGTTGCAATTCTGCAAATCGTCCAGAAGAGGAAAGACTTTTACCAACGTGTTTGTTACTTGAAATTGTTCAACAAATAGTTAATGAAAGTAAATGTTTGCTAATTGCCTGTACCAAATAGCCATTTGGTTAGTCAAAACTTGGCATGTGCTGTTGGAGATGAGTGATTGGCTACGTACGTCCAGTGGTGTGATTTCTCATCCCTAACCGGCTTCCACCCACAAGGAGTTTGCATTCCATTTTACTACTTGAGTGAACAAATCTTGGACAGACCTAGAATCTGCTTTTGCTAACATTGGTATGAATGAAACTTTGCTCATGTGAATCTTCATGAAAAATGTAGGGTGTGCACATGGCAGAATCAAAACCTGACTCAGAATTGATACATATGTGGATGAATTTTCTCTTTGCACAACTCTATAATCATATTACTTTATGCGAGAGGTGACCTACAGGTGTGCCCATGGGGTGAGGCACCCACAATTGCTGAGTTCTAATCCTGCCTCTGCCTTCACTCACTGTGTGGCATTCAGAAAGCCACATAAAACCTCAGTCTTCCCATCTGTAAACTGGGTGTGTCGCAGAGTGGACTGGGACCTTTAAGTGGGAACTGGGCCAACACATCTGTGCTTCATTAACAGCCTCTGGATGGGGCCTGATGGAGGGGGGCCACTCTCTATAAAGAATCAGAGGGAAACAGGAAGCAGACAGTGGAGGATATGACACACTGAAGGTGCACAGAGTTGGAAGTCTCCTGTAGGACTGGGGGATAAGACTCTGGCAAGGGAGGGCTGTGAGTGGCCTGCCAAAAGCTAGGGAGGACAGCAGGCAGGAAGGCTTGGGAATGGTCCAGATGAAAGGAGGTGTTGGAGCCTTTCCTGGAGGAAGAAGAGGAGTCCTGGGACTGTGTGTTTAATTATAATATAAATAAATTGGAGCCAGAAGGGGAATGGTAGAGTTTAAGGAGTCCTGAAAAGGGGAAACCGAGGCAGGGCTATTGCAGAGTGACCCCAGGCCATGGGGGCAGAGGGGTGTCAGGAGGCAGTGTACTCGGATACGTGATGTAACAATACTTATTTACCTGCTGCACAGGGTATGTTGTTAGTATTCAGAACTAGGCCCTAGCTTTGCCATTCATAACTGATTGATTAAAGGATTAGAAATCATGCCTTACAGTGGTAGACTCAAGGAGCTCAGTCTGTTTAGCTTAACAAAGAGAAGGTTAAGGGGTGACTTGACTATAGGCTGTAAATATCTACCTGGGGAACAAATACCTAATAACTTTTCTTCACTCTAGCAGAGAAAGCTATAACATGATCCAATGGGCTGGAAGTTGAAGCCAGACCAAGTCAGACTGGAAATAAGGGGTATATCTTTAATCACTAGAACAATTTACCAGGGAAGAACAGACCTTTCCGGGAGCCAGCACTGGACTGAAGGCCTGTACTTACTCCCCACAGAACAGGTGCACCTGTGCATGCTTCTCCTCGGGGGAGCCCTGCCCACATGTTTCATCCCTCGCCTGGAGGGAGCAGCACGGAGCAAGAGGATAATTCCGTCTTCACATGCATTAGGAGCCTGATTTCAAACCCTGAGGAGCAAGTGTCCCAGTTACAGGGCTTGCTGCACCTGTGTCCCCTGCCTAGTCTCTCTTTTGTATACCAAACTCAAGTCTTGGGCCTCTTGCCCTTACTTGTCTCAGGGTAAGGGAATCATGCGATTTGTCCACTCTTAGACTAGGTTCTGGCTGCAATCCCCTGTATCTGCCAACTGTTTAGCTCTCTGCAAGTCCAGCTGGATACCTGTTTCTTCACAATGGGAGCCCATGACCAGTGATATAGCAGCCAAAAGGAGCGGTCTCAAATCAAGCCTTGTGGCTAGAGCACTGGACTGGACCCCGGGAGACTGGGGTTATGTTCCTGGCCAGTCACTTACCCTCTCTGTGCCTCAGTTTCACCATCAGTAAAATGGGGATCCCAATAGTTACCTCCATGGAAGTGCTTGGAGATCTAGGGATGGAAAATGCTGTATTAGAGCTAGGTATTATTATCTGCAAGTGGAACAAAGCATTCAAGAACAAATGACATTAAAACACCAAACCAGCTGCACATGTCTTATCATTGCACAATAGCAACTTAGGCCTAGCTTCTCCAGACCTCCTCAGTGAGGCCCTGTAGCTGGTTCCAGTCTGCCCGTTCCTGCCCTCCACAAAAGACTTTCCTTTAAAATCAGCAATCTTTGTTACTCAGCTGATAGGTGACCATCTTGAGCCATCTTTCTCCCTGCCTGATCAACCCCTACAGACAAATACTAAACCAAAATACAGAAAACCTCATCCCAATAACCAGGCCAACATACAGTAGTAACATATTACAGGACTCTCCATCTGTCCCATAGCTAGAGGAGTGTCAATGGGGTTGATCTCTCTGCTAAAATTCTCTGAAAAATTAGAGCCTCAGTTTAACCTCTGGTCTGGTGAAAACAAAAATTGTGACCACAAATAATTGTACTTGCCAAGAATTGTGGCTAACACACTGCCATCCACTGTAATGGGTTACACTGTTGCTGTTCCATGTGGCACAAGGCTCCCAAATACCTATACAATTTGTTATGGGAAACAATGTTTGTTGTAGGTTGTGATGTGGTGTAAATCTCACACTGGATGGAAAGGGTTAAGAGGAGCTGGCAAGCTCAATTAGTGCACCCAGATGTACCCGGAAGATAGGCCAGGACCAATTTAGGATGAGACCCAGCTGGGGCAGAGCTGGGTAGGTGTTATAAAGGATAGGTGTGATGGGGTGTACTAGGCTCACAGGCCCCTGGCTGGGGGCTTCATGGTCCTACCACACCTCACCCCAGGAAAGTGTACATGAGGTGAGTCCTCCAGGCTGCCTAGAGTGGCTGCAGAGAAGCAGCCAATCAGAGCGGCTGCAGAGAAGCAGCCAATCAGAGCCCAGCAGGCTCCTGTAAAAGGAGCTGTGACGGTTCAGTTGCTGGCTGGAGCTGGGGCAGGGCTGTTCCCTACTAGCCACAGGTGGGGTGGCTGAAGCCCTGAGAGAGGGAGTTTAAGTAGGCCCAGGGAAGTGGCCACATTTGTGAACTTTGATACCCCGGAAGTGGAATGAACTGAGCTAAAGGACTGACTCAGCTGGGGCAGTAGGTGAAGGGTGTCTAGGGAGGAAGCCCTGGGGGCACTGCTCCATTCCAGGCCATGGACAGTGGCAAAGCTAGCCCAGAGAAGAGGGCTGAGAATTGAGCCCAGGGAGAGCTACAGAAGGGGATACCAATGAGGGCTCTGGGATAGGCCCTGTTGGACTTGTACCTGGAAGGGGTTTGTGGTGTTTCACATACAGACTGTGTGTGACTTGGCCGGAGGGCTGAGTCACTGATGACTTACTGCAAATTGAGAAGAATGCAAGCCCGTGCATCCTCTACCACGGGTCACTCACGAGAGGTGAGCAGACCTCCTTACACAGGGCTTCTGAGCAGATTGAGGCCTCGAATCCTTTCCTCAGAAGTAGCTCTGGTGGAAGGTCAGGAGAGACAAACATGGAACAGCCACCAGGGTGGAGCAAGCTCCAGTGGGGAGCCCTGCCAAAAGGGCAGGGTCTGGATTTGTAAGGAGTGAGCCCTGGGAGGGTGTAACTGAGGAATGGAGCAGGCAAAACTGAAGAGGGACATTAGGTCAAACCTGAGGAGAGCAGAAATTGATTTTTTTTTTCAGTAGAAATTTATTGGGGAATTCTAGGAGAGAGCCCAGTGGGCCCTAGCTCTGAAAGAAGGGTGAAGACAGAGAGGCCTGGGAGGATAGAGGGGTTATGGCACCTGAGAAGAATGCAGATACATAGTGGGTCCAGGAAGGGGCTGTAGGAGAGGCCTGCTGACAGGCTGAGGGAGGAAGAAGCCCAGGGAGGTAGCAGGCCATGGATCTGTATAAACAGAACTTGCCGCCTCATTGCCCAGCCCATGAGTTGGAACCCAGAGGAGAGGGAGGGCCTGGATACCCCTACTAGTCATGGGGGTGGGGAGGTGACATGAAATCCCCTGGTATAAAAGTGGATAAGAACTATTGAAAGCCCTGGGATGCGAAAGTGCAAGGACTACAGTGCCCAGAGTCGGGCCCCAAAATGCGATGTAACAACATTGGACTTGTGTGTGTTGGACTCTCTCCTGCCCCAAAGGGAGGCTGGAAGGTCAGGTCATGAGAAGAAGCAGGCTACTGCAGGACTAGAGTGGCTGTGGGCAGGGCCTGCCAGCAGAGGAGAGCTTACTAGGCCACAGCCAACCATGCACCACCGCTGAGTCCGCCCTCCTCCATAGGTATCTGCATGAGGTGTGAAATTGCCCACAAAGTGAGGAGCCAGGTGTAGGCCGCTGTGAAAATCGTGCCTTTGGGATGTCGACGTGCTGCTAATTGCTCTTGCAATCACAGGGACAGGTAAATGCCTACAGAATTAGAGGCCATCTCTAAAAACCCGACCTTTCTCATCCTCAGGCTCTCAAGTCCTTTTGATATATTTCCCTCAATTCTGTATACCTGGGTATTATAACTGGAAAAAAACAAAAGGTGAATGTCAATAGATGGACAAGCTGTTGCACTGTCCTGTTGCATTTTACACAAATCATGCAATCAGAGATTCTATATCTGAGACAAAACTGAGCTTAATGGAACGATGGGGCAGAGTTAAGGCTGCTTTGGTGCTAGTCACTGAGAATTCCTCTATTTACTGGTTGCGGATTGAACTGGGGGTAAGTTTGGTGTCCGAACTGGTTGAGCTTATGATTTCCACAGGTTTGGATTTGTGAGTGCACTTACCTATTTGAATAATGGCACATCATCTCCTCTAGCACCCTGCCCTGTAATGAGAGAAGTGCAGGTCTTCGTCTTTCTCTCTAATGGGTGGGTGACATAAGATGTTTGAGTCTGCTGCTACTCTCAGCTCATGGGCTTTTTCTGTCCACTCAGGTGACAGAGGTTCCTGCTTTAGCTTTTTAGGTCCAACGTTCAAATTCCACAGGCAACCCACCAGGGTTTTGGTTTGCACTTGGACCTAGAAATGGGAGTAGCAGAGAGGAGTCTAAAGCTATGCATATGCTGCGTACCACAAGGGAGCAGAGAAGGAGAACACAGGAACAAGCAGCTAAAAATGATGGGTGAAAACTTGACTACTCAAACCAGAGTGTCCCCTCAGTGTTGTCATCCACCACTGTTGGAGTCATAGTGGTGAGGAAACATCTGTGTGCCAATGCTTAGGGTGCGTCACAGTGTGTTAGTGTTGATTGCTGAATGCTTTATGTTCAGAAATCCTCCTGATTGCCAAGGAAGGGGCTCTAGGAACTCCCAGACCAGGAGCTGCTCCCTGAAAGCAGGGGCCAGAATTTATTGGGCACAGCTGAGACAAGGGTCGCAACAGTCCTCTTTGCCGCTTCCTTTTCCTGGGGCTGATTCTGTGCTAGCCCTGGAGTACTTTGGAGCAGCCCTGGTGTAATGGCCGCCTATGGGCCGTTCCACCCTTTGGGGATTGCTAGAGAGTAGTAGTACTCCTGTCCCATTCCCCTCTAGCCTTCTAGCGACATGCCCCCTGCACTGGGAGCTGCAGGGGCAGGTGGTGCAGAAGTTGGCTACTCTGTGCTTGGGACTCCTCAGCTGGGGAGAGGTATCTGCTTTCTGGCTCCTTTGTTCTGTTTGGGTGGGGCAAAAGGGCTGGACCCTAGCAGGGGAGCTAGGCCTAAGCAGTTAGGCACTGGTACAGGGAACTTTGTAACATGCAGTATTACATTTCAACAACTGAGAAGGCTTTTAAAATATCACCATGCCCCAGAGACGCGTTCCCGGATGCCAGCAAGCCAGGCAGAGGGCGGCGCAGTCCCTCAGGCACTGCCGTTCAGCTGCTCGCACCGGGAGCCTCACTTGTGGCTTGGCAACATCTCGCAAGCAGCGGCAGGTTGTGTACGGGACCTCACGCAATGACTGCAATGGTACTCTTGGGCAGCACAGCTAGATGCTGTCTAAGAAATGAAATAAAAACTAATGATGGAGAGCACCTAACTTCAAGAGTCCCAGCAACATACTCCAAAAACCACACCGCCCACCTGCCCTCGGGACACGGCTGTTTTCTAAGAGCAGGGTTTGCAGAAGTACTCCAGACTGCCTGGCAATGCTCCCATTGAAATCAACAGCAAATTCCCACGGACTTCAATGGGAGCAGTTAGGGCAATGCTGAGAGAGTCTAAAAAGCCCACCCTAAGTTTCCTCTGGTCTTGGGTGGAGGTTCATCAGCTCATCAGGCTTGTCAGTGGAGACTAAAATTAGAATCTAACTCCCCAGAACTATGTGATAGTGGAGGCCTAGTGGATAGAGCACTAGACTGGGACTCAGACCAAGGTTCTAATCCCAGCTCTGCTGCTTTGCCAGGTGATGTTGGGCAACTACTTCCCTCTCTGTGCCTCATCTGTAAAATGGGCATAATGACAAGGATCTCCTTTGTGAAGCGTTTTGAAGTCTATGGATGAAAATTGCTATATAACAGCTAGGTGTTATTACAGGATATGCTCCAACTGCTGGGAGTATTATGGAGCTGAGCATGTTATTCTTCACTTCCTGTCCTAAAGTATTAAGAGCTTGACTTTGCTTCCCTAATAAACACTCATTTAATTGACCAGATTTTGAATGTAATATCACACTATATAACAAGTGAAAATATACTAGCTTATAAATATAACACATTAAGAGAATGTTAAGTTTGCACATGCAACCTTAACTCTGCCCTCTAGTGAGTATATGGTACAATACAGCACTTAGTTACATGATCGTTCGAGCTCATTGAAAAAATGGGGGAGGGGCGTGTTCCCAGTTGAAAATGTTGACACTTCATAAAAACAAAACCTAAAAGCCCTGAAACTGAAAAATGTTGGTAGAAAACTGCTGAAAATGGAAAAAAAAATGTTCATTTTTCAGCTGAAAATTGTCAGTTTCTGGTTTTCTGAAGGAAAAAATGTCAAGGGAAACAGATGCTTTGTAAAAATATTCATTTGTCATAAAACCAATTTTCTGTCTAAAAAAATCCCTTCCCAGGTAAAACTTTTGACCAGTCCTAATGACTATACTCTGTCCCAGATAGCACAATATCTGGACACATTTTTTCACATTAGATACATGCACATAGCATCCAGTAATCTTAATCATGTTTGTATACTTGCACAATTATCCACATTGTCACATTGACTCAGTATATCTTCGCTAACATAGAGAGGCATTCTCTCTTGGATGAGTATTTTAATAATTAAGGGCCCAGTCCTACAAAGGGATATGCAGGGATAGACTCAATTTGTATGGCTCCTTTGCAGGATCAGGAAGCGTGGCCCTGATCCTGTAGTTAGCTCCATAGCTCTGTCTTCGCTTAGTTAACCCAGACTTTTACACCTGTGTTCCCCAACCTCATTTCTGTCCACATGCACAACCTTCTCATCCATGTGCAGTGGTGTTTTACACCTGGGCTAGCTGGACTGTCTGGGACTGTAGGGTAAAGCAGAGTGAGGCTGTCCCTATTGGGGTTCAGGAAGTGGGCGGGCGTAAGGAGCTGCCAGCTGATAGCCCCGGCAGGACCTGGGACCAGAGTGGAATAGAGGCTGGCCCACCGGGGCTTCTCACCCTCGACAGGTGGTAGGAGGTCCCGCCACTTTGTATCAGGGTGGGACACGAGAGTGAGGAAGTGAAGAGTGTGGAGCACGAGCGTGTATAGATGTTTCCTTGGCACGGTTTGGAAACGAACCGGCTGCAAGTCGTGCAGCCGGCTCATGGAGAAGGGGGCGAGGGGGGGCCGGTTGGGTCCACAGGGTAGGGGCCCGATGAAAAGGTCCAGAGGGCCTGGGGTGGAGGGTGGGCGGGGTGTGCCCTCGTGCAGGACCCGGTCAAGGTAGACCCGAGCAGCGGGCAGCAAAGCGGCCCTCACCTCCTGAAGTACGCGCCGGGGAGTACAAGGCCTGGAGAGCCCCATGTGCCGAGCGAGCGTCAGGGGATCCAGCCAGTCTCCCCGGTCATAGTCCAGGAGGTCTCCGACTCTGGTGACTTCTGCCAGGACCAACCTCTGGTGCACCGCGGGGGACTCCGCCACTGCACATGGAGCTGGGGGTTGTGTAGCAGGGGCTCCGTGAGGAGATCTGCCCCTTCCCCCGGTGGCCGCCATGGACCTGGTCGCTGGTAACAGTTTCCAGGTCCAGAGGAGGTCCTGGTAGAAGACCGGCAGCCCGGAGAGGGAGACCTCTCAGATAGAGATAAAGGAGCTGCCGGTCATATCGGAGCCCTCGGAAGCGGCGCAGGAAGGTGTGCGCCAGTACTCTCCACGCCGGACTACTTGCATAAAGGAGCCTCTGCAAGGCCTGGAGGCGGAAGACATGGACCTGCAGAGACCCAGTGCAGTCCTGGCCAAAAGAACTCCAGAATCTCCCTCCGGAGGTCAGCCAGGAAGCCCGGGGCTGAGACCAGGGTGTTGAGATGGTACCAGAGCATGGACAGGACTAGTTGATTGAGTACTAGTGCCCTCCCTCGAAGGGAGAGGCACTGGAGCAGTCCTGTCCATTTCCGGAGCCGCTCCCTGCCCTGTAAACCATGCCAGTTCTCCGGCGGAGACGGATGCATGGCAGAAAGGTAAACACCAAGATAGAGCAGCGGACCCGCGCTCCACCAGATGGCCTGAAGCGTGGGTGGGAAGGAGCTCACCTGCCACCCGGCCCTGACCACCAGGCCAGAGCTCTTGACCCAGTTGATCCGGGCGGAGGAGGCCGCCGAGTACACGGTCTGGCAAGCCTCCACCCGCACCAAGTCGCCCGGGTCCTGGACCACGAGGAGCACATCGTCGGCGTACGCCGACAGGACCAGCCGCAGCTTCGGCTCCCGAAGCACCAACCCCCTCAAGAGTGAGGCTGTTACTTGGCTGGTAACTCGCCCACTTTGTTGTGAGGATGCAGGCAAAATCACTTCAGTGCTGCTAGTCTTCCAATGCCTTCCCACAATTCCCCCCCATTTGCCCAGAAAGACCGACAATTCACTGGGACAGAATCCTAGAGCAGCACAAAGAACTATGGGATATGCCCCAGAATTCCATTGACACACACAGGCAGTGAGGCCACATTAACTGAGGGCTTTCCAGTGTGCCTGCTCACACCCAAACTAGGCTAAGACCTGGTTTAATCAGTCATACCAGTTTACTCTGCAGTGAAGACATACCCCATGTGGCCAAATCCCTGCTCCTGCAGGTATCCCCACTGAGGTCAATGGGGTTCCACACAGTCAGGGAGCTCCCTGGCATTGCAGGATTGGGGCCTTAGTTAGCAGCCATGTACTGTGTAATTTAAGTGCAGTTAAGGGGATGGGTGGTTCACTAAGCTGACTTGGCTACATACACCTCTACCCCCATATAACGTGACCCAATATAACACGAATTCAGATATAATGCGGTAAAGCAGCTCTCCGGCGGGGCTGCGCACTCCGGTGGATCAAAGCAAATTCGATATAATGCGGTTTCACCTATAACGTGGTAAGATTTTTTGGCTCCAGAGGACAGCGTTATATTGGGGTAGAGGTGTATGTATGAGACTTCCTTAGGTGCCATTCAGAGACTGAAGTTGTCAACTACAAACTATCCTAGATGCACACTCAGGTGATATACATGCCAGCAAATTTCCATTATCACTCTGTTTCTTTACAGAATCTGTAGCATGTTGTGAAAGAACAGTTTAATGCGTGTTTAAAATGTCATTAAGCGTATTGTCTGGCATTCGCATACACACTTCTGCAAGACGTATCTGTCTATAGAGAAACAATCCCATTGTACTATTTGAAAAATAGTTTGTGATCATGAAATTACAGACCCTTTTGTAACATGTATGCACAAGAGGGCTCAGCTAACGGGTGAATCCACCTTTCCAGAAAAATTCAACCTGAGGTGTAAGTTGACAATGGCAAATTTCAGCCTGACAATGTTACAAGGATTATAATGGAAAGTGTTAGGCAACCTCAATACTAGGCATTACTATGCACTTGGGATGGGATTTCTATAGGCACCCAGTTCCCAATGAAAGTTTGGGTGGCTAACTCCATTAGGCAACTTTAAAATCCCACCTTCTACCCATAATAGGAATTTTCCTGGCTGTCTTTAGAAACACCTTTCCTGTTAGCTATGTCCCACAGCTCTGAATGATGCCTGAGCTGCCATTTTACTGATCTTTCCCAGCAGGAGGCCCAGTGATGCAGGGAAAGCAGCTCCGATGTTGGAATGCTAAACCATCTTATACTGTTCTACCACTGGGTGGTGCTGTGTGTATAAAATACCTTATTTAAGCTGACCTTAGTAGGTCAAAAAGAAGAACAGGAGTACTTGTGGCACCTTAGAGACTAACAAATTTATTAAAGCATAAGCTTTCGTGGACTACAGCCCACTTCTTCGGATGCATATAGAATGGAACATATATTGAGGAGATATATATACACACATACAGAGAGCATAAACAGGTGGGAGTTGTCTTACCAACTCTGAGAGGCCAATTAATTAAGAGAAAAAAAAACTTTTGAAGTGATAATCAAGCTAGCCCAGTACAGACAGTTTGATAAGAAGTGTGAGAGTACTTACAAGGGGAGATAGAGTCAATGTTACTTTAACCTGTCTGGTCATTCAGTGACAGACCTGCGGGTGGCTATATTACAACAGAAAAACTTCAAAAACAGACTTCAACGAGAGACTGCAGAGCTAGAATTGATATGCAAACTAGACACAATCAACTCCGGTTTGAATAAGGACTGGGAATGGCTGAGCCATTACAAACATTGACTCTATCTCCCCTTTTAAGTACTCTCACACTTATTATCAAACTGTCTGTACTGGGCTAGCTTGATTATCACTTCAAAAGTTTTTTTTTCTCTTAATTAATTGGCCTCTCAGAGTTGGTAAGACAACTCCCACCTGTTTATGCTCTCTGTATGTGTGTATATATATCTCCTCAATATATGTTCCATTCTATATGCATCCGAAGAAGTGGGCTGTAGTCCACGAAAGCTTATGCTTTAATAAATTTGTTAGTCTCTAAGGTGCCACAAGTACTCCTGTTCTTCTTTTTGCGGATACAGACTAACACGGCTGTTACTCTGAAACCTGTTAGTAGGTCAAGTGTAGTATCTGTTTTTATCAGTTTAATATCTGGGAGATCTTCTAGTGAACACACCAGATGTTTATCTCACTTGGAGGGAAGCTCTGTAGCTAGTCCATATCTGGTACAGGAGCATGGTATGGTGTCAGAAGTAAACTAGTACAGAGGAAAACAAACAGAAGCAACAAAAGTTGCAGGATCTCATCAACACGCCACCCTTCAATGCCTCAGAAAACTTTGCATTGACCGACCTTCACAATGGACAGACCGGAAGCAATATTTTGCAAGTTTCACTTGGCAAACAAGCTCCACGAGGAAACTGGAGAGATGCAGGTGTTCTCCTTAATTTATGCTATGGGGAAGCAGGCAGAGCATAGCTTTAAAACCTTTGACTTTACTGAAGACTGGCACAAAGATGACTATGAAAGGGTTCTGGCTATGTTTGATGCCTACTTTAAACCGCATTTGTCTGATATATGAGAGAGCATGTTTTCACCAGAGAATTCAAGAACCAGTGGAAAAAGTTGAATGTTTTATAAGAGCTCTGCATACGTTGGCTGAAAGCTGATTTTTGTGGGAGGGGGGGGAGGGAGGGGTGTAATACAGAATATGAAAACATCAGAGACAGGCTGGTTACTGGGTTAACAAGTGATAACCCTTCACAGCAGCTACAACTAAATACAGATTAAGCCTAGTGTGACGGTTTACGCCCCTCGTCACAGGGCAGCACGGCCTAATGGCCAGAGTCCAGGGAATTAGCCCTTGGCTACAGGGCAACACGGCCTAGTGGCCAGAGTCCATAGAACAGGCCCTTGGTTACAGGACAGCAGGACCTTACTGCTGGCTCAGCAGGGGTGGTCCTACCGAAACACGCTGAGGCTCACCGTGGGCAAGGTACCAGTCTGTCACCCCCCCAGGTCGGTTCCTACTGGTTTGGGAGTCGGGGTCACCCACGAATCCCAGGGTCCTCCACAGGTCTCCGGGGCCGTCACCTCCTCTGGTTCCTCCCCCGGTAGGGGTTTGTGCCGGTCAGAAGAAGCCGCGGCTCTGAGAGCATCAGCTGGTCCTCTGCAGGAGCTGCCCAGTTAGGTCCTTCTCCTTCAGCCACCAGCACAGACTGAGCTGAGTTCCCTCCTTTTATACTCACGGAGCATTTGGAGCATGCCCAGTACGGGCGGGGCGGGAATTCCACTGACAGAGCTACCTGTCTGTCCCTTCCGGGGCTAGTGCAGGGCGGAGCTGCCCTGTCACACCTGGCCACAGCTATATAGCAAAGCGGTCTGAACTAGTCAAACAGCAGAACAAAAAGCAGGAGCAACTTGAAAAACCTGAAATTAGCTTAAAAGCTATAAACAGACATTTGGGTGTTAAAAGTCATTATCATAAAACCTCTGAAGCAAGGAGAGCGAGCTCCCAGGCTCAGAGGGACAAGTTCCAGCCTATCTACACAAGATGTGGAAAACGTCTCATCCCAAGAGATGATGAATGTGTAGCCAGAGGTGCAAGGTGTAAAAATGCACAAAAGATGAGCATTTTGTAGCTGTTTGCTGCACCAAAGCAGTCAGGGAGTTGATTCATATTACAGACAATCAAGAGTCATTGTTTCTGGGATCTGTCACTTGTGACGAAACAGAACCTGTGTGGAGAGTGAAGTTGAATATTTATAACAAGACTATTGACTTTAAAATTGACTCAGGAGCACATGTTGCAATCATCTCAGAAGGAACTTACAATCACCTTCAAACCCTCCAAGAGCTGACGTCCCTTGACACAGCTCTGTCTAGTCCTGGAGGGATTCTGAACTGCATGGGCCAGTTCACCACAGAAACAACTTACACTCTGAAGCATAGCTTTTGTCTTTGTATGTAATCAAAGGACCACAGACCAATAGCCTTCTGAGCTGCAGCATAGCTGCCATGATGGGCCTAATGAGAAAGGTGGAAGAACTCAATGGAATATTTGGTGATAGTGGACTTTTGAAAGCAGATCCAGTACAAATAACATTAAGAGAGAATGCCGAACCCGCCAGTGTACATACACCTTGCAAAATTCCTATCCCATTACTTCATAAATTGAAAACCGAGTTAAAGGGAATGGAATAGATTGGCATGGAATCTCTGAGACAACAGCATCGTGTGCCCCAGAGGTACCAGTCATAAAGAAAAATGGAAAAGTATGAATCTATGTGGATCTTAAGACTTCTTGAAGCAGTTGAGAGGAAAATCTATCCTCCCAATGCTGGATGACTTCCATCCCAAAGTGAAAGGAGCCAGGAACAGGCCAACCAGATCTTGGTGCTGCCTGGCCACCACCCTGACATAAAGAATAAAGTATCTGCATGTGAACAGTGCAGAACTAATAGACCAACACAAAGAACCTTTATCACCTCTACCAGACAGACCTTGGAAGAGACCAGCTGCAGATGTATGTGACTTCAGAGGATGTCATTACCTGGTCATAGTGGGCTATTTTTTCAGGTATATAGAAATAATGTACTTGAAAGACAATGTTATCAAGAAACTGAAGTGCACTTTTGCTCATTTTGTTATTCTGGAAGAACTAGTGACAGACAATGGACCACAATTCACTGCAGCAGAATTTGTCATTCTGCAGGAAATATGATTTTGATCATATTACTGGCAGCTGACATTACCCACGAACAAATGGAGAGGCTGAGAGCTGTACAGACAGCCAAGAAAATCCTACAGCAGAAAGCTCTTCTGAGCTACAGATCAACACCAATAGCAGCTACTGGATATTGTCTAGTACAACTCCAAGTGGGAAGACAACGCAGATTCTTTTCCAAATTTGGAATAGTAGTTCCATCTCCAAAGTATTCAGACATGGGGGAGGGATAGCTCAGTGGTTTGAGCACTGGCCTGCTAAACCTAGGGTTGTGAGCTCAATCCTTGAGGGGGCCATTTAGGGATCTGGGGCAAAAATCTATCAGGGGGTTGGACTAGATGACCTCCTGAGGTCCCTTCCACCCCTGATAGTCTATGAAGAGTAGTCAAGTCTGATCAAAAGGCAGCTTTTGAACACTTTTTTTTTTTTTACAACAGCTGACACTCCGAAAACTGCTGAGTCTAGAACCTGGTGACTGTTTGTGTCAACTTGGATGGAGAAGAATGGACCAGATCGTATGTGATATGGACCAAATCATATGTGGTTGAGACCAATAGTGGAGAGGTAAACAAACCATTGACCTCTATAGTTTTTTCCTCAGACAGAGAAAAATCAACAGAACAAGATTTACAGATGGCAGATTCAGAACAACAACAAGAAAACTTAAGGATTCTGGACCAAACACGGCAAGTCATTGCAACTAATTGACAGCCAGATGATCAAGTTGTTATGCATTTGGGACATGTCATTAGAAAACCAGGATGATTCAGACTCACTCAACTTACTTACTGAATTTCAAAGATAGTGGGATAATGTAAATTTTGTAAACAGTAGGAATGTAGAAATTAAAGGGGCGATGTAATTGAATGTTAAACTGTATTATGCTGTTCAGCCACTAGGTGGTGCTGTGTATAAAAGACCTTATTTAAGCTAACCTCAGCCATATCTGTGAGAGCATTAAAGGATTTTATCATGAACACATCTGGTGTGTATCTCACGTAGAAAGAAGCTCTGTAGCCAGTCCATATCTGGCACAGGAGCATGGCAGCTCCCTTGAATTCATGATAAAGAATAAGACATTCAAAGCGGCTGTAAGGCAAGTTATTCTAGTAAGTACTCTTCACTTAGGATAACTTAACCTTGAGCCAGGCTCAGTACCAACAGGCTGTGGAGATGGCAGCTTCCAGGTCAATCTGGTCTTTATGTTTAAGTCCTTTAACTAAAATCCCAAAGATGAATGACTCTTCTGGCTATTTAGAGGTAGTGTTTAGAATCCCGGTCACCCAGCACTGTGCCCTCACGGCCGCATTCTGCCCAGACCCACCCCAGGGGTAGCCCAAGGAAGCCGTGTGACTGACACCCCTCTGAGTCACAATACACATCCCCTGCTTCCTGCAGTGATTTACTGCTCTACAACAGCAATAGATGACTACACCCCCGCCACTGTCCCTCAGGGAGGCTCAGCTCTATTGCCAACAAGCAGTCGAGGTGGAGCCAAGGCACAGCCACGTGGCCACTCCCCTCTTTCAGGGAGGTTATAGGGGGGTGCAAGGAGGTTGTAGACTCGCTCTCACCCCCCGTCTTGCCAGGGGGCATAGACCAAGTCACAGTCTAGCCCAGAATTGTTTGGTTCTTCTTGTGCCCACTGTGATTCTTTCCAAAGGGAGAAGAAAGTTTAGGAATGTATATTTTGGGCTAGCTACTGAAGAAAATGCATTTCCTCCCCCCCCCTTTCAGCATCATGATTCCTAATGTCGGCCTCTTGCCTTCTAAAGCAAGGTCAGTCGTGCCTTTTAAAATGCCGAGATCCATGACCTAGTGAAAAAAAAATTCTTCCTAAAGGGCTGGAAAGATGACAGACACCCAGATGTTGGCCTGTGGGCTTTTCAAATGCAAATTCACTCTGTGCGAGGAGAATAACTTCAAACAAAAGTGAGGTACAAGTCAGGGTTGTCTACTGAGAATACATATGTTTCTTGCAAAAGAGCTGAGAAAGCAACATTTAGCTAGAACTGATTGTGTCTTGACTGGTTAATTGAAGTTCAAGTTGAACATAGTAGATCCCAGAAGCATCTGTTCTGGGGGCAAGACACACAAATATTCTTGGTATTGGCCTAAAATGACAAATCTTCTGTAGGCCATTTCCAAGGTACACTGTAGGCCTGAAAAGAATTGGGATTGGTTTTTTTTTTTTCCATTTGGAGAGGGATTCCCTAAATGAGCCAGGTTTCCAGCTCTGTCAGGAATTTGGGACTGCAGAGCGGTGATCTGACCGTGAACATAAATAGAGATTTTTTTAATTTTTTTTTTTATGGCTCCTTGGGATTGGAATTTCTGTAGTACTGCACTTTCAACTAACAGCTGTAACATTAGTACTTAAAAGACCGGACATTGCTAAAGCTCTTTGTTTAAACAAACTGCATGGGTGGGTGAACTGCAGGCTTCAGTGCACCACTGAACCTCAGCTCTGACCGGGGCAGACAAAACTCTCTGGGGAAAGGAAAGTAATAAAGACTTGGTGCTCACTCAGGACTCTGGAGTTCAAATCAGAAATATATATGTAGTGGATTTTGTAACACCAAAAAAAAAGAGCTACGCCAAGATCAATTGGGCTGCGTATGACCTTGAGAAAGATCTCATTCCTCAGGGTTGACAAAGCAAGGCTGAAATCTACTTCACAGCCCATGGTGATGCTATTACATGTGCGTGCTTGTGTCTCTGCCAAATACAAGGCAATATACCACTGTTTTTTGTATGGCATCTTTCAGACCCACTGCATCCTGAAATGCTTTACAGATTTGAATAGTGTAATTGCAAATAATATTTAGAGAAATTAATAAGGGAAAAAAAATGTTTACAGATGACGCTTCAAGGTGTGGGGGGGAAGTGCAGGGGGGCTGCTAAGACACAAATGGAGGAAGGTTGTTCTAGAGGGCAGGAGTTTTAGAGAGGGCTCTTACACTAACATTGTAAGATTGTGCAAAGTGGCAGAGACAAAGTGGTTGCTGGAATGAGCTAAGGGAAGGAAAGCGGAGCGACAGAACTCAGGAGGTAGGCTGGAGAAAGTCCGTCTAAAGAGGGTGATTTGAAGCAGAAACCAGAAATCAGTGGGGTGACCCCAGCTGGGGCTATCTGAGGCTGAATGGATTAGGTTCATCTCACATTTTCAATCAGAAAAATTGTGAATAATTGTGAACCCTTTAAGAACAACTTACTTAAATGCCCCAAAAGCCACAATCCTACAATTTGAACAAGAAGGCAGCTGTAAAAAATAAGTAATATATATAAACAAATGGAAGAAAGGGGCAGTTGATGGTAACGAATATGAATCAGAAGGTAGGAAAATTGATGAGAGAAGCTAAAGGCCAAAAGGAGAACTCTATGGCCATCAAAGCTAATGACAATATGAAGGAGGTTAATAAAAATATATTCGGAACAAAAAGAAGCCTGACAGTGGTATTGGTTCACTACTAGATGGAAATGGTAGAATTCTCAATAATGTAGAAAAGGCAGAAGTGTTCAATAAATATTTCTGTTCTGTATTTGGAGGAAAAACAGATGATATAGTCTCATCATATGGTGATAACACTTCCTATTCCACTAATATCTCTGGAGGAGGTTAAACAGAAGCTACTAAAGTTAGACACTTTTAAATCCGGGATAGATAACTTGCATCTAAGAGTTGTAAAAGAGCACCTGCTGTCATGGGGGAGCCGCAGGAAGCGGCAGCCAGTACATCCCTGCAGCCCGCTCCACTTCCCGCAGCTCCCATTGGCCGGGAACGACTAACCGCAGCCACTGGGAGCTGCGGGCGGCCATGCCTGCGCACGGTCAATGTAAACAAGCTGTCTCGTGGCCTGCCAGTGGATTATCCTGATGGGCCGCAGGTTGCCCACCACTGCTCTAAGGGGTTAATAGAGCCGTAGGGAGGCTGTGGAGGAGGCAGCCAATCTGAGAAGGGCTGAGAGGAGCAGCCAATCAGGGCCGGGCAGGCCCATATAAGAAGGGCTGCAGGGCAGAGCAGCTTCAGTTGCTGTCTGGAGCTTGAGGAGGGAGAACTGGCTGCCTTGCAGGAAGAAGAACGCAAACACCTTGGGCAGAGCAGTGCTGGGCAGAATCCGGGGAGTGAGAGAAAGATCCTGGCTGAATAAGATGAGCAGGCTGAAGTCCTGAGATAGGGGCAGAGAAGGTGCTAGAGCTGCTGAGAAGCAGCCCAGGGAAGTAGACTAAGGAGTCGGAGGGGACGCAGCAATTTCCCCTTCCATGCCTCAGTTTCCCTATCTGTGAAACAGGGATAATGATACTGATCTCTGAATAAAATCTCTCATGGAGAGATGGTGGTTGGGATGGCCATATATGTATTTTCATGTCCATTGTGTGTGTGTGTGTGTGTGTGTGTGTGTGTGTGTGTGTGTGTGTGTGTGTGTGAGAGAGAGAGAGGAGAGTCATTTTAAAGTACCACGTTAGGGGTGTAGGAAAACTGGGGAGTCATAAGTCACCCTAATGAAGGACATAAAAATTCATACGTCTCTCCGAGAATGGTGATTTCTATTTAGTAAAACCACAGAATTATTTTGAGTATTACTTGGTGGCATGCAAACATTTCCTAGTACCATTCGTTTGCACTGATACTCTGTATTTGGCTTTTTATGTGGAATGCTATGCAGTGGCATATGCTAATGTGTCAGATAGGTGTGACAAAGCAAGCATATGTCCAATATAAATTATACATGGCATCCTGAGAATAGGTCTGGCTTGCTGTGAAGGCCGACCCTTTGGGTGTCATCCCTCTGCTCATAAATCTGCGGGGAAAATAATGAGCATAGAATGTCTTTGTGCTGCTCATGTGCTTAATGTAAAGATGCAAACCGTGTTAAAGTATCACAGGGCTGCAAAAGGCAGGTTGTGTACAATAATGAAGGCACCTACAAGGGGAATATGAATGCAAATAGGAATGACCTTTCACTTCAAAGGGATTTGCTCTTGACACACTTGGTCACCAGTGTGAATTAAGAGAGGATCACTAAAGGGCATTCTAAGCCAGCTTGCATTTAAGGGCCCCAATCCTGCAGTGAACTCAGTGCACTTGGACCCCTGCCCCCAGGTGGAGCATGTTTTGGGATCAGACCCTAAAGGGTCTGCAGAGTTAATTGGGTGATTGACACCCACATCTGAGAACCTGGGATGGCCAAGCCCTGGTGTGAGTGGTGGTGGTGTGTCTTCATTGGTGCAGCCCTTCCCTGGGTCTGTCACTAGGGCTTTGAGGGGCATACCCCATGGCTCTTTGTGCTGCAGTAACCTGAGCTGTTCTGTGATTCTTTCTTTGCCAGTGAATTGTACGAAAATTTGTCTTTCTGGGCACACGGGGGATCGTGGGAAGATATTGGAGGACTATCAGCACTTGAGTGGTTTAGCCTGCGTCCTCACTGCAAAGCAGACGGGTTACCAGCCCTAGTGAAAGCAGAAGCCAGGCCTTAGTCTACAGCTCTGGATGGGCCTGTTGGAGCCTGGATTTAAAGCACCACTACACTCGGGTGAGAAGGTTTTATGTGTGGATGGGAGGGGGTTAGAGATAAGAGTCCAGGTTATCTCTGCAGAGAAGACTGACCTACAGTGGCAGGCCACATACAGGGTCCCATTGAAGATCTGTCCAACATTTTTCAAACCAGCATTTTTGAGGTCAAAATATTTTCTTTACGCATTTTGCCAAACACTCTCAATTTTTTTGGAAATCTTTCATTTTTGGTGACATTTTGGGGGGAAAATTGCATCTAAATTTCTCGACGGTTTTTGAAAAACAAATGTTAATAATGTTTTTTGAAAATGACTTAGAAATTTTAATATCCCCCTCCCCCCAACGAGCTCTGTTCCCTAGTGCTATCATCATTGTAAGGTTGGTCCTTAAAGAGCCAGGCCACATAGAATGTTCCATAGTGATATGATCAGAAATAGCCTCCATGGACCCACTGAGGGATCAGACCCTAAAGTCCACCCCACATAAGGTGTATCTACACAGCACGCTAAGGCCGGGCTCTGACCCAGGATTGAGCCCAAGCCCCCTTTCCATCCACACACAGATCAGTCTGACTCAGTCTGGGGTCCTAGAACCCTGCTAGGCAGGTGGGTCAGAACCTGAGTCCCACTGAGACTAAGTCCTGTCATTTTGCAGTAAGGACACCGATCGAGCCGCAGACCGGAGTCAGTACGGACACATTAGCACAGTTGTGAGACCTGGCTTGGAAATAACGAGACCATGAGCCCAAGCCCCACAGAGCCAGGCTTAGTGTGCGGTGGAGATGTACCGCTAGAATGCTCCACAGTGATCTGATCGCTGCGGGATTGCTTCTTTTGTCATCGCACAGGGCACATTAGAACCACAACAATAGGCTTGTATTCAACAGTATATGCTCTTTTCTCAAAAGCTATTGTTGGAGCAACGGGGGAAGCCTGACTCCTGAATGCCCCCAATGAAGATTGGCCGCATCTCCTTAGTCATTCGGTGACTCTCTGCTTCTGCATTTCCCTGACCCTTCCCGCAGGAGTGTTACATTTCTGTCTTGTTATATGGATGGGGTGATCTGAGCAGTGGTTTTAACAAGGGGAGGAAATTAGTTGGCATATGTGACAAGAATGACTGACTGTTTCAGGACACAAAGCCTGAACCAGCCCAGAGAAATCCAATTTCCACCCTCCCCCCGCCATCCCTCCCCCTCCATTTGTTCTTGCACAGAACAGTGCTCTTCATCTCACTGTGGCAGAGTCAGCAGTTGGTAGCTCCTAGCCGGCATGGTGCTGCCAAGTTTCTTTCATTTGCATGCAGATGTGGCTGACGAAGAGAATCAAGCCCTGGATCTTGTCTGTCTAGGAGGCCTTGCCAGCATGGAGCTAGCAAGGCAGCCCTGATCAAAGAGTAATCTGAGCTTGATGAATTAGTCTCTGCTCTCACTCTAGGAATTTGAATACAGACGGTCACTTTTTTTCCCCATCAAGGCAAGGAGGTTATTTGCATATTCTTTCCTCATCAGTCTTCTGCTGCTCAGGGAGCAAAGCGCTTCTCTGGATAGAATATGAAAATTCCATGCTGGTTTTTCATATGTAAAACAAATTGTATTTCAGCCATCTTCTCTATGTACCCAATAGAATAAAAAATATACGAGGCAGCATCTGAATCTCAGCTGCTTTTCCGTGGGCTATTGTAGCATGATTCCTAACAGAGCTCATTGTTCAAGCAGAAATCCATCATGTCTCCTTTATATTTTTCAACATGGGATAGAGTTTTCTTTGAGTGTGATGCTTTCCTGCCAGCCCTTACATCCCCCGGGACAAAGCACAGCATTCAGGTGACATCAAGGCTCTGATGCAAACCCACAAAAACAATCCACCTCCCATTTTGGGGCTATAACGCTCAGCGGTAAGGTCCTCGCCTTCAGTTTCCAGGCCAAAAAAGGGTCATTTTTTGGCACTCAATAGTGCCCTCTGGCAAAGTAGGGAGTTAGGATGACTGGGTCTGAAGGGAGTCTGCTCTGTCCTTGACAAGAAAGATGGTGGCAGCAGTGTGTCTAAGGGAAGGGGACATGCAAATTCACTAGGAACTGAGAGTTCACTCTAGGCATAGTCACCCTGATTCATTAGGGCAAAACTCAATCTCTAACTTGTGCTGAGGAAAAGTTATTCCCTAGCTGCCTCTGAAGTAGCGGATATCAATGCATGTCAGACTGGCTACTGGCCTAGATGGACCAGTGGTCTGGTCCAGTCTGGCATCACCTCTTCCATGGGAATACATACACTCGAGGGCTTTCCCTCTGTGGGTGGGAGAAGAGGATTGGCGTGGGGGGAAATGGAGGGATCTAAGGACTTTGTGAAGGGTATCTGAAGAGAAAAGACATTAAGCAGTCTTAATGGTTGGAAGGTCATTCACAAAATATCTTATGGGAGCTATTAAAAAAAATCCCATTTTCACACTTTGACTTTGGGGCAAATGTGTTTGTTGACATTCCCTCTGCCAACTATTTCCTCTGGTTTGTGTTTGTTTTCTTTGCTCAGTGATGGATTGCAACTCTCATCACTCCAAGTAAATTAATCTAGTACAACCAGCAGATTCCCTGTAGGCCTGGCTAATATACACCAACAAAGACAGTTTTTCAAAAAGAAGTCATGGGGGGGAAATAATAAAGATCACTGCCAGTCCCAAGGTGCAGGCAAGCCTGTTTGTTTGCCTCTCTGAGCTCTTGGCCATTCCTACTACAACTATCGTAAACTGCAGTAACTTTAAACTAAAGTATGATGCACTTAGAACTGAATCAGGGGGGCTTATCCCAGAAGAACTTCCTTGTAGGAAATCTACATGTTTTCCATTGGGTAACTGCAAAGCAACCACTGATTACCCTTGATACTTTGCCCTACTCTGCAGTCACCCCTGTTCCTTTCATTTAAGAGGCAATATTTTGTGCAGTGATTAAGGCCCCAAACCAGCAACCAGGAGACTTAGGGCTTCTCTGCACAGTGTGGTAATGTGCCCTATGGGGGTGGGATTTCTCAAGCACACCAATGTGTTACGCATTAATTGGTCTGGGCGGACCTGGGTGGTGTACACTAAAGGTTGCCTAACAAAAGCATCTACACAGCCCAGTTAAAGTGCAATGTGACTGCACCTGAGATATCACACCCCTGGCAGGCACATTACCACACCATATAGCCAAGCCCTTAGCTTCTGTTCTGGACTCTACCAGGAACTTGATGTGTGACTTGGGCAAACCACTTACCCTGTCTGCCTCAAATTCCCCATCTGTTAAATGGGGATAATAATTAGAGTTGGTTTGGCAGGGGTGGGGAAACAGTTACTATGGAATGCTTTGACTTTTCATACAAAACTGGAGCTTTTCAGCCAAAAATAAAAAATTCTTTGGTTTTCGAAACAAAAAACAATTGGAAATTTTGAAGGAAATTTTTTTGCCCTTTTTGCCAACACTTTTCTTTTAGTCAAAACCCTCATTTTCAGTCAAAAAAATGTTTTGATGGAAATTTTTTGACCACCCTAATACTTTCCTTCCAAGAATGTCTGCAAGCTTGACATAAAGCTCATGTCATGAAGTGCTTTGAGGTCCTGGAATGAAAGCAAACTATGATTTATTATTAAAAGACTTCTGGCTGAGAACAGCTGAACAGAATCTTCTCCTTTTCCATATGTATTTACATGGATACAAACAAACACAATGCTTGGAATGCTGCATGTTTTCCAAGAATAATTTTAGAAATCACCTTTTCCTCTCTTACCACATTTCTAACATGCAGTGAAACTGCATCTGGTTTAGTGTACACCGTCACCATGTTATGATGACACTTCATTGTAGGTATGAGACCAGGAGGATTCAAGAAGCAAATGAGCTTCTATACCACACATGGAAATGCTGCCAGATGGAAACAATTTAATGAGATTGGGTCATAACACTCTGGAAGAGAAGAACCAAGTATCTGACCGCTGCATCATCCTCATCGTGTTCCTATTATACCTCTGGCGTTTAGGGCAGTGACGAATCTCCTCCACTCCTGTCTGTTTCTGGCGAGTCTTTCAATGGTTCCCCAGCTGTGGCCCAGGTTTTTCAGCTCGGCTTCCACAGCTCTTCGCCAGGTTGTTTTCGGGAGGCCTCGTTTTCGCTTGCCTTTCTGCAGGTCTTACTATTATCATCTAAGACCTATGTGCCAAATCTCCCTCTCTAATGCCATGGGCAGAAGGACATCAACCCGTTTGCTCCCTGTTAGGGATGTGGATTGGAGAAGCAACAGTGATTCCAAAACATCATTCCTTCATTCTGCTTACCCTCTGGGTCCCAAAGTGTGGGAGGGACTCAGGTGGGACCTGGCAGAGAGCTGCTGTCCATGGCCCTGATCCTCCACCATGGAGATCCATGGGACTTTTGCCCTATGGCATTTTGCTTCTCCAACCCAAGGCTTGAATTAGGGGGAAAACAGTGATATTCTCCCAAGCTATGCCCACAAACCATGGTCCACCTACTTGAGACACCAACACCACTTGCAGTCGCTTGACCAGATGCTCAAAATATCTTGTGCTCTGATGGGCTCCTTGGGCACAAGTCCCTCTCAGCTGCACCCCAGGGTTCCTTTCGTTTGCTTGTGTCAGCTTTGGGATGGTGGGAGAATGGTGGTGGTATCTCCCAACCACACACAGCACCAAAATAAGATTCCAGTTGCAGTAGATGCTGAAGTCCTTCATTATTTGATTTCTTTGCTCAGCAGGGAAATAGCACCCCATTTCCATGGGAAATTTGGGAATATCCCAAAACTGAAATAATTACATTCTGAAATGCTGCCGCAGCACCTCATGGAATTTGTAATCTGACTGGGTACAGCCCATAGAAGAGAATGGGAGCGTGAAGTACATCTCCCATGACATCCTGAGTCCATGCGAGTGCCATGATATACAACCTCCCCTCACCAAGAAGGGAGAGTCAGATGCATCATGGGAGATGTAGTCCAACCAAAGGAGCTGGGTCTATAGGGTAGAACCGTGGGTATGAGATATCTAAACTACAACTCCCATGAGGCACAGCAGCAGCATTCAGAATAAAAAAAATAGAGTTTTTAATTTTTTGCTGAAACTTAAAACTTCTCATGGGGGAGGGACGTTTTCTAAACGCCTCTACCGGCTAGCTCCCTTAGGCCCCCTCAACACAGGCTAAATTGCTTGAGTGACCCCTTCACAATTTGGAGCCTCCACCCCCACCCTAAGGGGAGGTTCTGGGACCAGTGGCCAACAAAGGGCAATTGGGTGTCAATTTGAATGGATGGCCAGTGGCTTCCACAGATTTCCCCTGGATCTATACAGCAATTGGAGGGGAATCTGCTGATTTGGGGATAAAGTTGGCGAGAGAACAGACTGAGTTTGCTGCCCTCTGCAGCTGGTATAAAGGACCAGATGGCCAAAGAACAGTAAGCTGTAGTGTCTTAGCGGATTCATTCCATCGCTTAACGGTTTGGGGTTTTTTTTATTGAATGACAACACATTTGTCTGGCTTGACTTTCTCTTCATAACCCATGCTGTGCAAGCCCAGGTTCTCCTGTCCTCGAGGCGTTAAATGACAATACATGTGCACCTTGCAGGGTGTTACGGAGGGTATGTCTACACTTTGAGCTGCTGGGGATATGACTGACTGAGCTAGCATGCTAAAAATACAGTGTAGTCACGGTGGTGGGAGGGGATAGCTGCTCCAAGTATGTACCGGTCTGAGACACTAGGTACATCCTCAGGGCAGCTAGTCCCTCCTACTCCTCAGACCACCGCGGCTACAGTGTAATTTTAGCACACTAGCTCAAGCGGAGCTAGTGAGGGTATGTCTCCTGGAGCTGGGACTCGCACCTTCCAGCACAAAGTTTATACCACACTTTGCACAGCACTGTGTAAGTGCTAACGAGCTGTTGCCGGTGTGTATTACAGTTTCACTAGGTTTACCTATCACAACCTACCCAGGGCTGGAGGGAGAGGTTAGGATGAATATTTCTCTTCCAAATATGGCCGACTCTCCCGCATTGACAGTGGCTGCTCCCTCATCTGCTGTTCTAAGGTTTGTGGTGGAGCTGTGCAAAACTGTTGGACAAGACACCCAAAACACTCAAGTTCTGCCAGTTACAAGTTGGCAGAAGCCTCAGCAATTTTTTTTTAAATGTATTTATTTAATGCAGGAGGTGGCCTGCTTGTTTTTTGATTCTGTGTAGGGGTCGGGGAGGGAAACTGAAGCTGGGCGTGATATTTTTGCACTGCATGGATCCCTGCAAAATTGGTGAGGCAGGCTTTCAACAGTGCTGTGACAACTTTGAGTTTTCAGCTGGGATTAGATGCCTGGATCCAGAATTTTAAAGGTATTTAGGCTTTGCTCTGCTCAGCGTTGTATGGCCTAAGGGATTTAGATTCAAAAGTGACTTAGGCACTTGAGCCCAGAGTCACAACAGGGTTTAGGCACCTAACTCCCTTTGCAATCAATGGGAGTTAGGCACTTAAATACCTTTTTGAGGATCTGGACCTTACATGCCTAAATCTGATTGAAAGTCAATGGCTCTTACCCATCTAAGTCACGTAAGCCTTGCAGTGCTGAGCAGAGCCGTGCCTAAATAAGGTTGTGGTGTCTTTCTGATTTCCTTTCTTCAGCTTCCCCATCTTTGTGAGTCTCCCGTTTCTGTGGCAAGTCCTTCCCCAGCCCCCTCCCACCACAGGACCTCACTCCCACCCCATTCCCCAGCTAGCCTGACCAGCAGTGAATGAGTCAATGACTGCTCCTCCTCACTGAGCTTTAGAGTTGACCTTCCGATCAGATGAACAGGGAGAAGGTAGTTCATCTCTCGTGTCTCTGCAGACCCTGGCAGACATCGCTGTTACGTTTGGTAGGGTATTCCTGCAGCCACGAGAGAGAGAAATTTTATTTGTAAAGAAAACTGAGATTCTACACAAGCTGCTTATGTCTTGTGGGCTGTACAATACAATTTGTAGACTGGTCCTGGCCTGCCTGTTGCACGTATTTGACACCCCTGCACTAAGCGAAGGTACCTGGTTGCAGTGAGGTTACTGCCTTAAGCCTCATTAATGAAGGCTATATTGCAGCCAGCAGGCTGAACTGCTGAAAGTTTTACCTTTCAGGACTGAGAATAAATAGGTCAGATGCAACCCGCTCTCACAATGCAAACATACATCTCCCCTCTCTTTCTTTCTAGCTCCCCTCAATTTTTTCCCTTTCGTTTCTAAATACAGATCTGCATGAAGCTAGGAGGAAGTACTATAACTGATCTCATTTGCATCCTCAAAATAAAATCCATTCTTTGCTGATTGGCTATGAACTGCCGTTAAATCAGACCCTCCGCAGAGGTGATTGCTGGTCATTACAGAATATTTTGAGCTCAATTCTAAATTATCTGCAGCAACTAGTAATGCTGGGTCCTGTTGTTTAGAAGCCGATGGCGTTCTGTGCTGAAGGAAAATTTGCTGATGCTGGAAGAAAAATTCCTGCCTTGCTGGATAATAATTATGTCACTTATGTTAATCTTGTATTATTTATGCTTGAAGTGATTGCAGCTTTCTCTTTGGCGTTAATCTGCTGTTGTCTTGTAGGTGCTGCTTTTGAGCATCATAGCAGTGCTTTTCCTTTCTGCAGGGATGGGCTATGGGATCCCACATTTTCTAGCATCGTTTATATCTCATACCCTGCCTAAGCTCCAGCAACGCACTTAAGCGCATACTTAACTTTAAACTGTGGGTAGTCCCATTGAATCCTATTTTAGCCTCAATGCTTAAGTGCTTTGCTGGTCCATGGCCTAAAATAGCCACTAACAGCACCAAATGAGGTGCTGTACTCTATATCCGCTCAACCCCAAGTTCCAGAATGCTAACGTCCTGCTCAGTTTATGCATTTGTTTGTGTTTGTAACTCACCGTGCTGATCCAGTTTGGCAAATTCTGTGTTCGCAGAGCACCAGGCCGGAGGAATGCACTTGTTACGTACAGTTTGTAATGCAAACTCTTCTCTTTTCATCTAGTCTCTTGAGATGAGCCAGCTCTGGGGATGCAGTTTGTTCTGCTGCAGTAGGTAATGTGACCTTGCACAAACATACCTGACTTCATAAAACAAATGGCAACCGCTAAGGAGCTGAGTTGTATTCTTGCAGAAATGGATCAATTTCCATTTTATCAAGGAGTCAGGTCTAGGTCAAAGGCTCCCCTCCCTTCCCAGCAAGAGGCTTTCTTGTTCATTTCTTTAACACTGAAGATTTCCTCTTCCCTCCCCCTTCCTAATCTTTCGGCCAGGCAGGTAATAAAGACTTGTCTCTAAATATCAGACACACAACTCTGATTAAGGTGGCAGCCTAAATCAGATCGGCCTTCAGAAGCTGCCGAGAACAGATGCTTCTGAAAGCTCTGTGTTGAGGCTTGCCTGGTTGGAAGCAGCAAACTGCCTTTCAAGTGAACGCTTCACATTCCTATCTGAATTCTTTGATGCTTGCCATGGCGCATGTTTCTTATGTAGATCTGTTCATAAATGTAAGGCCTTCTTCTAAGACATCTAAAGGAAGCTTCATATCCTAGTGGCCTCCTCCTTCCCCTAAGTTTGTGCATAGTAAAGGCAGAGGAAGCCCTGTGTAATTAAGCAACCAGAGTGAGATTGATATAAATTATTGGCCCAACTGGTCCCTCACTGAGGATTTGACCCTGCAAGAGGGTGAATGAGGAGAAAGAGATGTGGAAATACCACCAACATCAAACTGAAGAGAGATGGGGAAACAGTGAAGAACCTTAGCTGTGGAAAGCTATTACCCTGGGAGGATCAGTAACTGTCCGTGATGAGATGGTTGGGTCTGGGGGTGCTGGTGAAATGACTGGTTCTCTAGTGGAATGGGTAATTGCAGGGGCTTGGTGGAATAGTGGAAAATGTTGCAGCCAAACAGTGGCAGGGAAGAGCTGGGGAATCCACCCGTCTCTTGATGCCTTTCTGGGAGGTGTGCTTTCATAGAATCCCAGAATATCAGGGTTGGAAAAGACCTCAGGAGGTCATCTAGTCCAACCCTCTGCTCAAAGCAGGACCAACACCAACTAAATCATCCCAGCCAGGGCTTTTTCAAGCCTGACCTTAAAAACCTCTAAGGATGGAGATTCCACCAGGGCTTTTCCTAATATCCAACCTAGACCTCCGCCACTGCAACTTGAGACCATTGCTCCTTGTTCTGTCATCCTTTAATCATTTTTGTGGCTCTTCTCTGAACCCTCTCCAATTTATCAACATCCTTCTTGAATTGTGGGCACCAGAACTGAAGACAGTCGCACCAGTGCCAAATACAGAGGTAAAATAACCTCTCTGCTCCTACTTGGGATTCTCCTGTTTATGCATCCCTGGATTGCATTAGCCCTTTTGGCCACAGTGGTGCACTGGGAGCTCGTGTTCAGCTGATTATCCACCATGACCTCCCAAATCTTTTTCAGAGTCCCTGCTTCCCAGGATAGAGTCCTCCATCCTATAAGTATGGCCTACGTTCCTTGTTCCTAGATGTATGCATTTACATTTAGCTGTGTTAAAATGCCATATTGTTTGCTTGCACCCAGATTAGTCTGTATGGGTGACCTGTCCTGTTCAGTATTTACCATTCCCCCAATTTTTGTCATCTGCAAACCTTATCAGTGATGATTTTATGATTTCTTCCAGATCACTGAAAAAAAGTTAAATAGTTTAGGGCCAAGCCTAAGGGACCCCACTGGAAATATACCCACTCGCTCGTGATTCCCCTGTTTACAGTTACATTTTGAGACCTATCAGTTAGCTAGTTTTTAATCCATGTAATGTGTGCCATGTCCATTTTATATTAACATTTAGATTAAAAAATTAAATCTAGTACTAAGTCAAATGCCATACAGAAGTCTAAGCATATTACATCAACACTGTTACCTTCATCAACCAAACTTGTAATCTCATACAAAAATCAAGTTAGTTTGACAGGATCTATTTTCCATAAACCCCTGTTGATTTGCATTAATTACATGACCCTCCTTTAGTTCTTTATTAATCAAGTTCTAGATCAGCCACTCTGTTATCTTGCCTGGGATCGATATCAAGCTGACAGGGCTATAGTTTCTCGGGAGCAGCCTTTAGCCTAAGCTTGGGGCTCAGGCAGCCAGCAAACCCATACAGTCTCGGGGTTCAGGTAGGAGTGAGCATCCACACAGTCTTGGGGGGCTCCAAAAGGGGTTGAGCACCCAGAAGGCAGTCTAGGGTTCTGACAGGAGTCCTCAGGGGGCACAAGCCTCCTGGCCTAAGGTGGGGAGTCTGCCATCCCAGTGTTTGGTGGGGCAGGGGGATGCGGGCCTGCCCTACTCCACCACATCCCAGCCCAAGGCCCTAGCAGTGGCAGAGAGGCCCGCAACTGGGTCGGCGGGGATCCAGCCGCAACACACCGACCTAGAAGCGGTCAGGCCTGTAGCTGGCCAGTCGTCGGCTGTACCTGGGCTACTTCCTACTTCCCCAGGGCTTGGTACCTCTGGTATCCACCAGTCTTTGGGCTCCTTTGGGTAGACAGCCAACAGTAGTCCCAGTAACTCCTCATCTGGGTCCATCTCCTC
The DNA here is from genome assembly GCF_027887155.1 of Malaclemys terrapin pileata. NCBI lineage: Eukaryota > Metazoa > Chordata > Testudines > Emydidae > Malaclemys > Malaclemys terrapin. Next base: position 10,244,370 of record NC_071510.1, on the reverse strand, counting down.
CGGGGGCAGGGCATGGCAGAGTGTAGATTCATCTCCTGGGCGCCGCAGCAGGGCTGAGGCATCCGTCTCAACTGAGCTGCAGGGCCCTCCCTTTATACTTCCTGTCCCACCCTGGTCTTTCCATCGAGGGGGACAGGGCAAGTTCGGCTCTGCCCACCAAGGGGTGTGTAGTGGTCCCTCCATCTCCAGTCCAGAGGGAGGCCGCTCTGCCTCACTACATACTGGAACAACATTAGATTTCTTCTAGTCTTATGGAACTTTCCCAGTGCGCCAAGACTTATTAAAAATTCAACATTAACTGTCCAGTGAGTTCATCAGCCAATTCTTTTAAAACTCTTAGATGCAAGTTATTTGGACCTGCTGATTTAAAAGTTCTGACTTCAGTAGCTTCTGCTTAACATCCTCCAGAAATACAAGTGGAATGGAAAGAGTGTTATCACCATATGATGAGACTATATCATCTGTTTTCTCCCAAATACAGAACAGAAATATTTCTTGAACTCTTCTGCCTTTTCTACATTATTGAGAATTCTACCGTTTCCACTTAGTAATGAACAGTACCATTGTCAAGCTTCTTTTTGTTCCTAATATATTTTTAAAACCCTCCTTTATATTGTCTGTAACTGTGGTGGCCATAGATTGCTCCTTGTGTCCCCTCAACTTCTGTTATCAGTTTTCTGCAATTACTATCAACTTCCCCATTTCTTCCCTTTGTGTGTATATGTATATAATATATATCATCTTTTATTTTTTATAGCTGCCTTCTCTTACCCTCTAAACCAGGTTGTTTTTTGTTATGTTTTTTTAACCAGGGCAGCCTTCTTCCTCTCTTGTGAGATGGTGTTCTTAAATGATTCCCAATTATCATTCACACTTTTCTGATTAAATTGTTTCTCCCAACTGATTTGGCTCATATTGTTTTCAGCTCTGTGAAACTGGTCCTATTAAAGCACCAAGTCTACATAATAATAGAACTGGAAGGGACCTCAAGAGATCATCTAGTCCAGTCCTCTGCGCTCAAGGCAGGACTAAGTATTATCTAGACCATCCCTGACAGGTGTTTGTCCATTATATATATTGCTGGTCTGGAGTTTATTCTGCTTGCACATTATAGATGTAATCAAGTCATGATCAGTTCCTCTTTGTCTGTTAGGACAAGATTGAATAAAGAACACGTTTTGAGTTAGGAAATTGTCTTCTATAATGTTTAGAAATTCCAAGGATGTTTTTGCATTGCCAGTGTGAGACCTCCAGCAGATGTCCCTCAAATTGAAGTCCCCCATGATCACGTAGGTTTTTTTCCTATATATCAAAAATAGTTGTGTAAGGAGATGGTCTGTAGCTAACACCACTAATACCCCATCTCGTGCTTTATCTGTTTGGACATTGATCCATAAACATTCAAGATCATTTTTGTCCAAATTACCAGTGACTTGGAAACAGGCAATGACATTTTTGACACTGATTTTAACATTCCAGGCGTGTGACTCATCCCACCAGGTTTCAGTAATACCAAGACTGAATTTATGCTCATGAATGAGCTATTCTAATTCCTCCTCTTTGTTACACAGGCTCCTGAAATTGGAGTCTAGGCAATTCAAAGGACACAAAGAGGAGAAATTCTTGGTTTCTTGATTGTTCTCAACATCTCAATTTTGTTTTTGAGCTAAGTGCTCATCTCTGCCCTCTTTTTACCCTCCCCTTTTGCTATTAGTGTAACACCTTCTGCACTACTCTAGACAACCTGTCCCCCAGGAGATGGTCCCCCTTCTACTGAGGTGGAGGCCATCCAAGCAGTATAGCTCTCTTTCCCCACTGAAGGAGGATCAATGTTCCACGAAACCAAAACCCTCCACATCTTCCCTAGCCAGTGATTCACTTGCAAAATCTTCTGCCCTCTTGCTGTTGTTGGTGTTGTCCTCAGAGAGTGAAATAAAGCCATTGAACCTCTCACTGTAAACACCATTGTGAGAGGGAGGGAGTTGGTCAGCCTTCCCATGCCCACAAAGAAGCTACCTTTTTAAAGGGGCATAGTGCTATCTGCCTCCATGAAGGCAGTGTTGCCTAGAGGTTAGTGCACTGGAATAGGACTCAGGAGACCTACGTTCTATTCCTGGCTCTGCTGCTGGGTGACCTTAGGCAAGTCACTCCCCCTTCTGTGCCTCAGTTTCCCCTTCTATCAAATGTGGATAATGCTCCTGACCTACTTTTGTATGGTGTTTTGAGATCTATGGATAAAAAGCAGATAAGAGCCAGGTATTCTTATTATCTGCCTATGGTGATCCTGCCACAAGAAGAGTTTAAAGAATATATGGGTGCGGGGGAAAAGGAGAAAGCAAGATCAGGTCTGTTATCCTCAGTTCTTCCAGCATCCATACCTAATTCCTTATACCGGGGCACAAGGGCAAGTGGCCGGTGGCATCCACACAAAATCTGTTCTTAAACCATCTTCAGTAGTTTTGGATTCACTGGTAACCATAGTACCATGGGAGCCAAACACTGCAGACCAGTAAGGGTTCAACATGAAACGCCTTTCTACTCCCGAGCAAACCTACTTTCAACAAGAGGGACCTGTTCTCCACCCCACTACTAGCATGACTTAGCCCCTGTCACCTTGCCACTCGTGACTCTGCTTCCGTTCCTAAAAACGGACCATAATTGTTTTATTTCCCTGGAAGTGCAGTCAGCCCAGAACACACAGGAGCTGAACTCGGTTTGTCTGATCAGAGAACTTGGGCCTGGATTGATCTTTACAGCTATCCTAGGCTAGGAGCTGCTTGTCATCAACAGCATTTAAGCTAAACAAGTAAGCAGGCAGACTCACATGCCTGCTGTATCTGAAAGCCACTTCAGTGAGTTCGGATCAAAGGCAGGCGTTAGATTTGCCTTCAGCGCTGTATGCACCTTTACCACCTCAGGTCAGGTGTGGATCTTCTTGTCTGGCTTTCTAGCTAACTAGCCAGAGAGGAGCATGTCCATGGCCTACCAAGCCAGGCTCATGATTCGGAAAGGAGATTGTTAAATGAAACATGCCAAAGTCAGACCAGATGGAGATGAGAGAGAGGAAAAGAGAAATGAGGGGGAAATAACAGAATAAAAAAAGGAGGGCATAGGAGAAGTGAGGGGGAAGAGAAGGAAGAAGCATTGACCTTCTGCTACCCTGTCCAGCTGTTCAGAAATCGCTTCCAAAGCATATCACTCTTTCCAATTAGTTTCCAAAGAGATTTCATCCTATAAAAATATTGACTGTGTAGGAGGAGCAGGGGTGGTTCCTTAGTTCTGATGATGGCCTCTGAGCTCCTGAGACAAACTGATGAATTCCCCAAATGTGAAAAATAAGCAGCGATCTCACTGATCTAATCGCATTGGAATGGGAGCCTGTTTAGCATCACGGAGAGGTTGTCACAGTGAGAACTGGCACGTTGCAATGAACAAGGGTGGCATCGTCATTGCTGATCTTTGCATGCAGCCGTTGCTCTTTCGATCAGGTAGCATGTGGTCTACGCTGTGTATTCAGTGATCAGAGGGCAGTGTTTAGCCGCTGACCATTAGCAGGGCTTTCTGTGTCGCAGACACTTATATGCGCCCCGTTGCTATAGGGCCCGAGCAGCTAACAGTATCCCTGTGTGGTGGGGAGGTGCTGTTATCCCTCTTTGCAGGTGGGGAACTGAAGCACAGAGAGGTGGGGTACATCTGTCCTGCAACTAGAGGTGTGTTTGCGACATGGCTATGCATACGCACACCAGTTTCACTCTAGCTAATGCAGCTAAAATAGCCATGAAGATGCAGCAGCACAGACGCTGGCACGGGCTAGGAACACATGAACCCAGGGTTCCAGGTGGGCTTATACAGCCCATGTTGCTATGTCTTCACGGCCATGCTAACTCGATTAAAGCTAGTGCGGGTCTGTCTATCCGAGCTGCGATCGCATCTTCAATTGCAGTGTCAATCTACGTACCGTGGCTTGTCCAAGGTCACAGAAAAAGTCTGCAAGATCAGGGAACTGAATTGGGATCTTCAGAAGACTATCCTTCCCATCCAGTCTCTGGAATTTGCACAACGTTGAGGTGTTTTGTTGGCCAGATCCTCCTCTCTTTACACGCACTGAGAAGTACCCCATTCCACTGTGAGGGTGCTGTGCACTGACTAAAGGAATCAGAATCTGGCCCCAAGATAGCAAACCTCATCGCCTCAGAGAATGTAAAAAGACTGAGCATCAAGGAATCTGGAAACGCAAAATGCAGGGCGTAAATAGAGACGTTGCTCTGGATTTTTCCATGTCTGGACTGGAACTGCCTAGTGGCCACGGATGTTGTGGAATTCAATAGCCTGCCCCTGGAAGTGACCTCCCACTTCTCCTCTCAGCTCACCCCTGTGGACCAACTGCCATGATGGCCTTGACAGTCACTATTACTACCATAGGACACAGGGGGAGAGGTGCTGTCAGAGAGAACTGGGTCTTAGCCAGGTAATAATCAACAGCTGGATCTGTACCAGGAAGTGAACAGGTGGATGTAGTGCATTCTTGTTCGTCCACCCTGTCTAAAAGGTAGGGGTCTGCATGCAGCGCTGATTGTGTGGCTTCAAGGAGGTAAAGATCTGGGTAACAATGGGAAGGGCAAAAAGATAGTGCCATCCCCAGTGAGGACATTTCTGTTGGGACACCCCCTAGAACTGCTCTTGTATAGAGATGGTTGAAATTTTTTCAGAAAGAGAGGGAAGGGGGTGGAAGTGGGGTTTTAAAAAAAAATATCATTGTCCAAAAAATTTTTCACCCCACAATCTCTGTCTCTGCTTTCCCTCTCTCTGTCTTTGTCTTTGCCCTTTGAACCTGGACTCAGGGGTTATAAAAAGGATGGACCCCATCAACATCTGATCCTGGGCACTCTCCCTGTAGCTGGAATCAATCCTTTCCTCGGTGGAAATGTCTAGAGTGAGGTTCGTGCTCTTCATGTCTAGAACCTTAATGCAGGGGACAATCTGGGATGACCCATAGCTGGAAGTTGAAGCTAGACAAATTCAGACAGGAAATAAAGCATTAATTTTTAACAGGGAGAGTAATTAACCATTGAAACAACTTACCAAGGGTCATGGTGAATTCTCCATGCCTGACCATTTTTAAATCAAGACTGGATGTTTTTCTGTTAAATCTGCTCTAAGAATTATTTCAGGGAAGTTCTCTGGCCTGTGCCATACAGGAGGTCAGACTAGATGCCCACAATGCCCCTTCTGGCCATAGAACGGAGGAGTCTATTCTACATCTCTAATCTTTCATGGTAAAGAATTTCTTGTCAATTCTTCCATTCTGGCTGAAATTATGAGAAAGAAACAGGCTCGAGATGTCTCTAAATTATGGACATTGTGGGCCTGACCTTCTTTGCTGTGATTTTTGTTTCTCTTGATCTCTGTCGCTCTTCCTCTCTTCGCTACCATGTGCACTGACTTATTCCCTGGAGCATCCTGCAGCTTGGCTAACCCCAAAATATGTTCCACCATAAAATAAATCACAGTAGTTTAATCACTCAAGTAAATTACCCATAGAAAACTATCGTGTCACCGTAATAGCATCTCTTCTGAAGAAGCAGTGTATTAGAAGGCTGCTTGGAACTCCCCTCCTACAAGTTATGGTGTGTCATGATTTAACTATTATGGTTACAGAGGATATAGCAGTGGAGCTGTAATATTTTCTTATTATGCTTGTTCCCTGATAATACTCCCATTTCCCCAAAGGCTCCATTTTTAAACCTATTACAAGTGTTTTGGAAGATGATACGTTATTTACCTTTCTCAGCCCATAGCTTACCACATACTTTTCTGCCTGTGCACGCATCCCAGGATGTTGTTGCACTACCAGACAAAACCAGGTACTGTGGGGTAAAACCATTTACATAGTTGGAGGTCCACATTTTTTTTTTCAGTGAAGGAGAAGTCATGGCTGAGTGCAGCAGACGGCCCGTTGGGAGGGGAGGGGAAGGGAGGAGGCTGTGAGGGGTTAGAAGGAAAGCTGGGCTGGGGTCAGGGCTTCAGAACTGTGTCTGAAGAGAAAAGGGGACAAGAGGTTCACCCTCCAGATGGGGATGGAGCAATCTCCTACAGGGAGCTCTGCTACAGCCTTCCTGTGTGACTTTGGGCAAGTCACTTCTCCTCTCTGTGACTCTGCTTCCCCTCCCACTCTTTATCGGTATGTCTAGACTGCATTGTAAACCCAAGCTCAGAGTCAGGTTTGAGCCCAGCTGTCCCTCCTGGCCAACCAAATCTTTCAGAATCGGGTCAGCAAGCACAGAGGACCTGGGTTCCAGGAGCCACCTGCAGGAGGGGTCAGAGCTTGAGTCCAGTGTTGCTCATGTCCAAGCCCTGTCATTCTGCAGTGTGGACACAGCTCGAACTGCAGGGCTGACACAGAAGGCCTGCATAGTGCAGTAGGGACGCATTAGCACAGCTGTGAGACCCGGGTCCAGCAATTGTAAGTCCAGGTTTACAATGCAGTGTGGGTGTTCAAATGCGGGCCTGGAAACACTGAATCCGTGTCCCACAGATCTGGGTTTACAATGCAGTGTAGACGTACCCTGTCTATCCTGTGTATTAAGCCTTGGTCAGTATAGTACTTAAGCATGTGATAAAGTGTTACACTGAATTAAGAATGCTTTCCTGAATCAGAGCCTTCGATTGTAAACTGTCTGGGATAGAGGCCATCTCTAATTCTGTGTTATGCCGTGGCCAGCACAATGGATTCCTGATCTCACTTGCGTCCTCTCTGTGCTACCGGAACATAAACAACCGCTGTTTGTCCAGTGTCCTTTCTAAGTGCCTTACCCTTCATAGGATTATAGAACGATAAGGCTGGAAGTGACCTCAGGAGGTCATCAAGTCCAGCCTCTTGTGCTGAGACAGGACCAAGTAAACCTAGACCATCCTTGAGAGGGGTTTGTCCAATGTGTTCTTAAAAACCGCCAGTGACAGGGGTTCCACAACCTCCCTTGGTAACCCGGCCCAGTGCTTAATTATAGCTAACTATGGCCTGGTTCTGAGGGCCTCCTTCATGAACCTCCGTACCCTCAACTCTCCTTTGAGTTGTTGGGAGTTGAATGAGCTTATTCTTTCCCAGGGTCTGGCTCTGTATTAGCACTTCTACATAGATCAGTTAAAAAAAGCATCTGAAGTTAAAAGGTAACTCCCGTACACAGGGGGAGGACTGAGAGTGAAGCCTCCTTAAAAGTTGATGTGGGATGCCCATGGTTAACATATCAGCCTGGATTTATTTATTTTTATCCTTGATACAACATTTAATGTTGCTTAATTCTGCCCCAAGCAGTAAGCTGGCTTCCCAGAGAAAAGAGTTCTGCCATCGGAGCTTTTGATGCTAAAGTTCCTCAGACAGCCGTGTTCAAAATCTCACTTCAGAGGGCGGTTTTGTTTGGGTTTTTTTTCTTTCACTATAATCCACAGACATCTCAGTTCAAAACCTACATGGGAAATTCCCTGGAGGATCTTGCTGTAATTTGAGAAATTCAAATTTCTCCTAGTGATTTTTTTCATTGCCTTTTAAAAACTTGTGATAAATAGTTTTTCACGTTCAAAGGGCTACAGTGTCAAAGCCATCAAGGTAATCTCACTGCCTTGAGCAGGAGTTGGGCACTTCCTTTCACACAGCTAACTATCCAAATAGCATCTATAGGCTCAAGATGAGCCCAGCAGCCTCATTATAACCTTTATTGTTGTTCTTGTTGTTTGTGCTAACTACTCAGGAGCCATGAGAGATCAGGACTCTGCATCCTATGCCTAGCTCTGCCACCGGTCTGTTGGGTAACCTTGAGTAAGTCGCTGCCCCGCCTTGTGCCTCAGTTTCCCCTCTGTACAAGGGAGATAATGATACTGACCTCCTTTGTAAAGTGCTTTGAGATCTACTGATAAAAAGTTATGGAAGAGCTAGGTATTATTATTAACAGTATTTCCAACCCCAAGCACTCAAAAATCATGTGTCAGGTCCACCCAAAATCTTAACTTAGCAATCATGAGCTGCTTTTAAAAAAATACATATTGAGGTTCTTTTTATTTACTTTCTGGTTCGAGCCTTTAGTGGGCACAAAGGTCACATTTTCAAGCTTTCCACTGCAACCATGAGGGCTGGAAAGTTACTTTTCTATTTCATGAAAACTGGGATTCTCATGGAATCACCAAAAAGAACGAGGAGTACTTGTGGCACCTTAGAGACTAACAAATTTATTTGCGCATAAGCTTTTGTGGGCTAAAACCCACTTAAGCCCACAAAAGCTTATGCTCAAATAAATTTGTTAGTCTCTAAGGTGCCACAAGTACTCCTTGTTCTTTTTGCTGATACAGGCTAACACGGCTACCACTCTGAAACCTGTCATGGAATCACGTGACTCCAGCTGCTGGGGACTTAAGAAAAACAGCAAATATCACAGTAAAATCCCACTTTACCCTGATCCTGCAATTGGGCCTGTGTGCGTAGAGGCTTCTGTCCGCACGGTGAAATCAATGGCGCTCCAGGGAGGAACAAGGGGCCACCCGCTTTGAAACACATGCAACATCAGAGCCATAGAGCATTAAGTAATTGATAGCGTGTTGCTGGACTGCTGAGCTTGTACTGAGCCACAGTGATTTTAGCAGAGCTCCCTGCGCATGCTGCGACCTGCCTATATGCTGTCCGTTGTGGCATCTGGGGGCCTTAGGGTGACCAGACAGTAAGTGTGAAAAATCGGGACGGGGGTGGGGGGTAATAGGAGCCTATATAAGAAAAAGACCCCAAAATTGGGACTGTCCCTATAAAATCGGGACAACTGGTCACCCTAGAGGGCCTTACTGTGTAAATATGGGTGAGTTCTAATCATGTAACTGAAAAAGATTCCCTAACTGATCCTATGAAGGACTGTTTGGTAGGACTGAAGAGAAGCCTTAAGTCTCTGGGTACATGCTAACAGAGTTGTAGTCTATGGAACTGGTATTGCTGTAGAATAACCAAACACAAGACATACATGCCCGGGTTGATTTGGCACATCTGTACTTGAAAACACGATTGCAAAAAGGCCTTTCCAAAGAGAAGTTAAGAGCTTCTGTGTATCAGTCCATAAAGCCAGGTTTATCATGATAAATCGATGCTACTCATTGCCATTGCTGTTCGGTGTTTGTTTTTGCTGAGCGGATCCAAATGTCAAGTTCATTCTAAAGGGATATGAAATTGCGGCTTCTCCACAATCAATGTTTCAACTATTGCTATCAAGGGGCAGGCCCGTGTCCTAGCACAACACAAAAGTTTGTGGTGTGGGCGGTGCCTGAAAAGTAGAACTACAGCTCAGGTGCAGAGTTGATTAGAAAATGGTGGGGGGGGGGGCGCCACAAAGATTTGTACCTTTTGTCAAAAAACCCTTTTGGCTGAAAAGTTTTGGGGTTTCAGGTTTTCGACAAACCCAGGTTTGATGGGAAAGTTTTGACCTGTTCCCATTTTTGTGGGATGGGTGTTTGTTCTACAAACCTGCTTCATGAGTGTAGGTGATGGGGCTGAAAAGAGCCAGCAGGGTCAAGTAGGGCCTGATCCAAAGCCCAGTGAAGTGACTTTCCAGTGTCTTCCATGGACTTTGGGTCAGGCCCTTAATCCATCTCTCTGCGCTAGCACAAGGACTTCCTATTTAGGAGTGTATCCTGGCCAGGGTCCACAGATGCTGCCCCCCAGAGGTGTGCACTGTCTGAAGGCACTAGGGCTCTAAATGTTTTGTCCAGTCTGCTTTTGAGTCCATCTTCCCATTTCTCTGCTGTGTCTTCTCCATAGCTAGTAGTGTCCAGCTCTGTAGCTGTCTCCGCCACTAACTGGTACTGTATGAGGGGCAAACATGAGTTTGACAGATGATATCCATCCTACGCTCTCATGCCATCGGCATCTTTCAGAGTCAATAGGGAGGTACTCTCCTCATCAGCTGCATCAGGAACTGCAGACTGGAGTAAACTCCTGGTCCATCTAGTCCAATATCCCGTCTCTGATAGCTGCCTGTACCAGATGCTTCAGGGGCAGGTGTAAAAACCCTGGAGTGGGAAATGTGGGATAATCTGCCCCCCATGGAGGACTCATCCTGATTCCCTAATTAGTTTGGGCCTTGAAACATGAGGTTTAATATCCCTTTCAAAGTTTTGTTGTAATCAGTTCTGACAACACTGGGTACTCTTGATGCCCATATGAATGTCCAAGTCCTTTCTGAATCTTGTTAAGCTCTTGGCCTCCACAACTTCCTGTGGCAATGAGTTCCTAGGTTAATCACAACATATGAAAAAGTATTTTCTGTGATTGGCTTTGAACTCCAGTTGAATTTCAATGGGATTTGGTGCCTAAAGTCCAGATCCTCAAAGGTATTTAGGCACTTAACTCCAGTGGGAGTTAGGCACCTAAATATCTTTGAGGATCTGGGATGAATTGCCTTGGCCTCCTTTGAACATCACAGCATAAAGATCTTCAGCTTCCTTCCAGGCTGTGAGATGGAGGGAGACAGAGGGTCCTACATGAAAGCAGCTATGTGAGCATCAAAGCAATTACATGACTATTTTAATTGTTGGCACCAAAGCAAACAATATCGAAACTCAAAGAAAAACAATGACTATCTAGCGATAGTGTATTACACTTTGCATGGCAGGCATGACATTTTTACATAAAAATACCAACAGAAACGGGGGCAGGACAGAGAGAGACTCTAATCCCATCAGTAATAAGGCTTTTATAAAGTTCTGTTTAATTCTGAGGCCACTGAAAGATGATGGCCTTTTAGTAGAATTGGTGGGCGTTTTTTGATGACAAACCAGAAACTGAAAATTTCTACCCCAAAACTGTCACTCTTCAATTTTAGGTTCAGTTTATGGTAAAAAAAAAAAGGGGGGGGGGGGTTGTTTTTTGAAAATCCAACAATTTTTTTTTTTTTTTAAGTAGAAATGTTTTGGTTTTCTGTTTTTTTCATAATAATAATAATAAAACCACGTTGTGGATCATTTAGGGGGGGAAATAAATTCATTTCTCATGAAAAATAATTGGCCTTTTGGATCAGCTGTACAATTTAGCCTTTGGTGATAGGCAATCACACTCAGAGCCTTTGGCATCCCAGTGACTTATTTTAGATGTTTTTTCTTGATTTTTTTGAAAAACACAAAAAATGTGTTTGTAGCCAATCAGCAATGGCCTATCCCAGCGGTTGTGAGTCGGGATCCCAAAGTCGGTCGCAACCCCATTTTAATGGGGTTGCCAGGGCTGGCTTAGACTTTCTGGGGCCCAGGGCCAAAGCCCAAGCCCAAGGGCTTCAGCCTTGGGCAGTGGGACTAAGGTTACAGGGGCTGCCTGAAGCTGAAGCCCTTGGGCTTTGGTCCCCCCAGCCTAGGTCAATGGGGCTTTGGCTTTTGCCCCCCCACCACCCTGGGTGGTGGGGCTGGGGTGGGCTCAGGCTTCGGTTCCCCCCTTCTGGGGTCCCGTAGTAATTTTTGTTGTCAGAAGGGAGTTGCAACGCAATGAAGTTTGAGAACCCCAGGCCTATCCTGTGATGTGATGTAGACTGAAGCCACCTACAAGGAAAAGTTCTCCATTTCTGTAACTCAGGTTAACTGCATCAAAGTTGCTAACAACATCATCCTCTTGGTGTTTACCATTTGCATGCACCAGTAGCTAAGTTAAAAAGGATACCAGGCAACTGCCAACTGGATTGTATGATTTTCAGAGGGAAGAATTATGTGAACTTGTTGCATAAAATATTAGACTGAAAAAGGTGAGAATGATTCATAATAGTGAAAGAAATTCTGCAAACTTGGAATGCAGATTGAAACAGAAATGGAGAAGTCTATTTCACATATTGAAATGATACCACCACTTATTCACAGTGACATCTATGGCAAAAACTACAGTAATTGGGAGTTTTCAAGTTCACTTTGGCTCATTGGAATCCAGAGCACACATTAAAAATCCATCATCTATTTTACAAGGAGTAGAGATTTAATAAGCCAGGCATTTCAGTACGAGAACATCACATCTTCCATTCTGCTGGAGTTTCTTTCCATTAATTAATTCTAGTCTGCTTTTGTATAAAAATGCAGATGAATTGGTATTTCTTTGATTGGGGTGTGGGTGGATGTTTAATGATGTGAAATTCCTTTAGGTCTGATCATTCAGTACAATGGAAGAATGTGGGGAAAATGAGGGGGGGTGTAAAGACCCATTAAACTCCAGTTATACGGATTAGCAATGTTAATTCAAAAATAGCCTGTAATTTTGTGTATCAGAACAATACTTGATGGGGAAAACAAATGATCAATACTAGAGGAGCGTAGACTCTGACCATGGACATCAATGGCCCTACTCACATGCTTAAAGTTCAGGGGACTGAGTCAGGACCCTGGTTCTAATAGGAATTTAGGGTGGGAGGCATCCGTGACTGGGCAAATGCAGAGACATACATGTGTCTTTACAGGACTTAAATGCTATCCCTGGGCTACTGTTCCATCCACTCCAACTCACGTACACATGAAGACAAATTGCACCATGATAGAGATGACCGTTTCTTAGCTAGAGTAACCAAGGTATGTGCTGACATTCCCAACAGCTGCCAGTCAAAGACCGATTCAGCAAAGAAAGCTGGGGAAATATTGATAGTAATGGGTTCCAAGCTTCCAGCTTTTTGCCCTACTGGAGAAGATGAGGTGGAGAGATTTGTACATCTGAGTTGTCCAACCAGGGAATAATTGGAGACACCTATCGATCATTGCTGAGAAAGTTTCCACCTGGAAGTCCGTTATACTGGTAAAGAGATCATTATTTACAGATTTCAGTGTCAATTCAGGTAACAGATGAGTAAACCAACAATTTCTAAGCTGTTAGAAAATCAAGTCGATGCTATGAATATGTCCCCTTCACACAAACAAGAATATATCCCATTAAAATTCATTGTAGCTCATTAAAATTCATTTATCACAGCACAATTTTAATCTGCAGTAGGAGGGATTTCAGTTTAGAAGCATGTTCTCTTATGACTTGTCTGGATTATCAGTCGTTCTCAGAAGCAACATTCTTCTTCAGCTGCATTTTTCTTAGTCTGTGGGTAAAAATACAATGCCATCTTGCTACTTGATCACAGTCCAGTAACGAGTCTCCGAGTTTTGAATATTAAAGCAGGGCCATCTAGGAGCTGTTCTGGTTTCCCACTGGAACTTTGGAGGAGGAAGCTGCCCCAAGAGATGAGCGAGACGTTGGCCGTCTTATTCCTTTAAAATAACAAAACAAAAATACCAAGAGGACAAATGAATAAGAAAGCCCACAGAGAGGAACAAAAGGAAACATTAAATTTCAGGGGGGATGGGGAATTAAAAACAGAAACGTACGGTAAAACCTTATCTTGCAGTGTTGTCATCTTTGAAAATCTCATCAAAGATTCCACTTGCTATTAAGAACAGGAGGAAATTATGCCTACTCAAAGCACTGTAGAAGCTTTGGCAAGCTGTTCAATTAAAAACTGAACTCTCATGAACTTCTCGGTCTCGGGAGAAACCAAACTAAACATGAGCTCTGATAACATCCTCTTCAACATGCAAGCTCAATGTCTTAATTATTGGGTCCATTTTGGCATAGAACAGCACTATGGAATACCTCTTATGTAGAGAATTTAGTCTGATGTCATAAACAGCTTTTGCAGTGTCAATCAGGTAGAACAGTTTCTGTGGCTAAGAAAAGGAATACACTAATATTTCTGTGTATAAAAGCACTGGGTTTGGTTAACAGTCATTCCTGAGGTCATGTTGTTGCGCTAAGGAATGGGTGTTCATGAAAATGGTCATGAATCCTAAAATTTTCGATGAATTTAGCGTGAATGATCTTTTTTCACACCAGAAGTTGACTATTCATTGTTCTCCTGCTTCAAATGGTTCAGTCATCCAACCAGGTACCAGAAACATTACCATGTGACTCAGGTGAGCCACCACACAACACAAATAACACAGAGAGAATGCCCAAATTAATCAGTTCACAAACAACACGTAGTGTGAAAATGTTTTGTGTAAACTCTTCTATGAATAACCATATAAAGAATGGTTTAAAAGGGGCTTAGGCCTTTTCTACATGTACAAGTTGTACTGTTTTGAATCCACCAGTATAATTAAAGTGGTCCAACCTCCTAGTGGGGATGTCATTATGCTGTTATAAATGTGCTTATAGTAGTACAGCACACGAAGCAGAATTAAATATACTGGTATGAGGCACCTTTGGACCTGTATAACAGCATCCACACCAGGGGTTGTACTAATATTGGTTAAAAAAAAAAAAATCACTCCCTTAACCAACATAATCATACTGGTACAAAACCTGTGTGTAGGCCAAGCATAGGTCCATAAAGAACAGTTCAATGTAGATTGTAAACTCTTCAAGGCAGGGAACATCTACTACTCTGTACAGCACCTTGCACAATGAGGCCCGGCTCTTGGGTGGTCCTTAGGCACTGCCGTAATAAATGTGGTTATTAATAAGACTAATTGGTTGTACAACTATGGGTGAATTTCTTTCTCATGGCAATGAGTTCTAAACATTGGCTATTGCTGGGTGAATGTGATGCAAGCTTCCACCAAACAGATCTAGCCCAACCTACAAAACTTCTGCTATTCTAGTCCTGTGTCCTTTTTGATACAGTCCTGCCAACCATGCAGTAGTTTTGTGATATGTGAAACACCTCCAAATTCATTTTGACATGAGGCTTTCACTTCTAGAGATGAAAGGCTAGGGCATTACCCAGTCTGCTATCCACATTCTCTGAACATAATACAATTTTACAATTTCTTTTTGGATCAAAGATCTAATGCAAACCTGGGGCTTGATTCTGATTTCACCGGTCTACATGCACATGCATGGAGAGGAGGCTCTGTTAGGATTTAGGAAATGCAGATCAGTTCCTGCCTTTATTCCAGATTTCTTTTGTGACCTTGGGCAAATCACTCAATTTCTCGGTGCCTCAACTGGGCTTCCATGTAGTCTCCTTTTCTCTCACCCGTTGTCTGTCTTGTCTACTTAGACTGTAAGCTCTTGTCTTTTACTATGTGTATGTGCAGCACCTTGCACAGGGAAGCTGTGATGTTGACTAGGGCTTCTGTGCACTGCTGTAAATGATAATGAATAATAAATAACCGACTTCAGGGAATTTGCTCCTGGTTTACACTGGCGTAAGTGTAATCAGAATCAGATCCTCTGCTGCTTCTTTGGAGGGGAAGGCTGGCCTTGTTGTTAAGCTTGTTGCCTGGGTCCCTTAAGATCTGGGTTCAGTTTTTGCTCCCCCACAGGCTTCCCGTGTGACCTTAGACAAGTCACTTCATTTCTCTGTGCCTCAGTTCTGCATCTGTATAACAACAATTCCCTCCCTCAGAGTGGTGCTGAGATAATAGCGAGGAGCCCAGACACTATGCCTATGAGGGCAGCATGGAGAGAGCTTGGAGAAACATTTCTGGCAAATAAAAAAATTGCCAAAAAATGCACTGGGGGGCCAGGAGGTGGCTCCAAAGCTGCTTGCAAATTTGGGTCAACTTTGCCCAATAATTTCCGCCAAAAATACCCAGAAAACATTTTTTTCTAAAAACAACATTTTGTTTAGACTTTTTTTTATTTCAAAATGGCATTTCGTTTTCACATTTGGCCAGTTTAAACAAAAAAGATAAAAATCCCCTCAAAACAGCCACAGCGAAACGCAACACTAAAAATAAGCATCACCATCATCATCGTTTCAAATCGACTAAAATGGTGTTGTTTCAAAACAAAATTTTTTTTTTTTTAGAGTTTTTCAATATGATGAAAAATTGGGGGGAAACTGATTTTGTTTCAAATCGAACTGGATTTTGGGGGAGGATTTTCTGGCTTGGCCCCTGAACCAAAAAATCCATTATTCACTTAGCTCTGAACATGAATGCCTACGTTGGACTGGATTTCAGAACCTGTCCTGTTTCCTGGGTAGGAAACTCTGCTATGATCAGGATCTGAGTCTGAATGCTAGCTGGGAATGGAGCTTAGGCCATGCACAGGTCCACGCCTCTGAAAGGCATTCTCACTTTTCAATGCGAAACAGTCAGCACACAATTCATGGTGCTTCATCAGATGGACATCAGGGCGAAAGTAACAGGAAAAGCTCCAATCATTTTTCTAAGATAACGGTCACCTTGTGTAATTCTTCCTGGCATGGGAGCGAAGGCCTCACCCACCAGTGGGAATGGAAACCCATGTGCATTATAAACTGTTCCTCTGGAGCTGGTCAGAGACCTCACTGAATCAGGAGCAGGCACGGACACTTTGAGGTAGAATGAGTAGCTCCTTCGGGCTCATCTCTCTCCCCTCTTTCACCAGATGCTACACGAGAATGAAAGGCGCTTTGGACTCTATCCAAGTGGATGCAAATCAAGCCAGTCTGCAGTTTCTTGATGAGTTTGTTTGTTTGAGTGTCAGCTACGTCCCCTTGTTTTGTGAATATCTATGACATCAGCCAGGGCACACGGAAGTGAGGGAAAAACAGCAATAATAATCATAAGGATGCCCTTAGCACTTATTACCTATAACACTTGCCCGATCCTCCTCTCGCTGCAGGTCAGGAGTAACTACCCGGCAGCACAATGCAGTTATGACACAGTAAAACTGGTGCGAGAGGCGAATCAAGTGCCATGTGTTAGAAATGCAGTACAATCATTAACTAATTGCGGATTGAGTCCTCCTAACAGTGGAATAGGGTTTCCTCAGGTGAGTAAGGTTTGCAGGACTGGGCCCTCTGTGAGTGAGGGATTATTACCCCCATTATAGAGATGGGGAAACTGAGGCAGGGAGATGAAGTGATTTTCCCAAGGCCACACAGATTTATTATTGTTATGTGTATTATGGTAGCGACTAGAGGCCAGCGCCCCGTTGTCCTAAGTGCCGTACAAACATATAACAAAGATTAGACCTTAGAAATGCCTAAGACCCAACTTTCCACTCATTCCTTTAGGCCATGCTACTTCCAACAGACCCCTCTGTCGTGTTCGTTCTTCATGCCATAGAAACGTTTGCTAAGACTATGCGTCTCAGAAGGGCATAATGAAACTGGAAGATGTCAATGCAACATTAAGTATCATTAAGGATACAATTCTGTCATGGAGGTCATGGACTCTGTGACTTTCCGGAACCCCCATGATTTTTTCTGGGGCAGGGCTGGAGTAGCTGTCAGCCCTGGGCCACCGGAGCAGCAGCTGGGGTTGGGTTAGCCCCCTGGGGCTGGCACGGCAGCGGTCAGCCCCTGCCACAGGAGCAGCATCAGGGCTGGAGCAGCTGCAAGCCCCTGGCAGAGCTCTGTTTGTCTTCCCCCCTCAGGGTATTTTCAGTCAAAGTCAGGGACAGGTTGCGGGCTAGCGTGAATTTTTGTTTATTGCCCATGACCTGTCCCTGATTTTTACTAAAAATACCTGTGACAGAATCTTAACCTTAAATATTATTGACTGCATTTTCAAAGGGGCTTCAATCCAATATCTAAATTTGCACTTGCAAATTTGCCTGCATAAAATCTATTTGCACTTCAGCTTGGGATTTCTGAGGACCAATTAGGGTGTTGACTATCTAACTCTTATTTGCTCCCACAAATGCTATTTATTTGGGCCAATTCATTCTTGTTCCATGCATAAATGACTGTGCCTGGAAAACAGGGGACACAGATTTAGAGGCTGCTTTTAAAAATCAGTCTGTTGAATTACAGGATTATAGTGAAGGGTGAGCTAGTGAGTAGGCAAGGATGTTACCTCTTGGTCCAAAGTGCTGCAGGTAGCAGTGATTGCAGTAGGGTTTGTCATCATACTGTGAAAGAAGAACAGCAAAAGGTTTAGTGACAACTAAGGGCTAGTTCTAGGGACTAGGTTTTTCCTACACACAGGAAATCCCTGAAGCACCACTTGTGATAATATCTTGTATACTGTTTCAGAGTCTTCCTTCCAGTTTGTCTCTGAGTATTCACAGTGTAGGTGTGGATTGATAAATCCCTGCATAGTTTGGCACTTCTGAACTAAGAAACCATCCTTCATTCCTTGTTTTACTTCCTATCGCAGATCTGGTCAGGCTCCCCTGTTGCCCGCCCTGTTGCTTAAGAACATACTGGGCCAGACCAATAGACCATCTAGCCCAGTATTCTGTCTTCCAACAGTGGCCAGAGCCAGGTGCCCCAGAGGGAATGAACAGAACAGGGAATCATCAAGTGATCCACCCCCTGTCACCCATTCCCAGTGTCTGCCAAACAGCTTGCTGTGAGGACTCCAACCGCTGAAGCCCTGGATGTTTTAAGCATCCCTGGGCCTCAGCAGGCTGCAGTATTGGTTCCTCTCTTGGTCTTCCTTGCAAATGTCTTGGGTGCTGGCTCTCAGTCTCTTACCTTGTCATGGGAATGGAGCCCCTCAGCCAGGGCCAGCTTTAAGCCGATTCACCCAATTCCCCGGAATCGGGCCCCGCGCCTAAGAGGGCCCCACGCTCACACCTAAGAGGGCCCCACTCTGGGGGTCTTTGGTGGCATTTCGGCGGCGGGGGGTCCGCTCTGGGGGTCTTCGGCGGCATTTCGGCGGCGGGGGGTCCTTCGGTGCTGCGGAAGACCCAGAGCAGACCCCCCACCGCAAAGTGCCGCTGAAGCCCCGGACTGCCGCCAGGTATTGGAATTGGGCCCCATGGGTCATAAAGCCAGCCCTGCCCTCGGCCCACCTGCCTTAGGCCCCAAGATCCAGCATTGACCCCTACGCTACCCCAGTAGCTTAAACACCGCCTCTCCCAGAACTCCACCCAAAGGTCTGAGCCTGCTGCGTTACAGTTTAACTCCCTCAGGAGGCAAGTGGTAGGTGCTGCACACAGACACTATGCACAGAATTCCAACACATTATTGCTCTTTAGTTTATTTATGTGATTTAGTTAATCACATAAACACACAGACTCATATAAAAATAATAAACTCTACACACATTTCCCTTCTCCAGCTTATCCTTCCTTTGGGAGTCCTGGGGGACCGCCTGTGTTCTGGTAGGTAGGTAGGCAGGCAGCATTCCCTATTCCACCGCCCACCTCAACTGGGTCCTGCTGCAGCTTCTCTCATCTTTAGCTCATGACAAATGGCCAAAGAGAGAGCAAATAGAACAGCTTATTCCTTTTATACTCTCCTTTGACTCCCTGGTCAGCCTCAACAGGTGACCCCAGAATCCTGGGAGCCAGTCTGTTGTTTAGAGCGATTCCATTTCAATGGTTGAGCACTCAAGTCAACAACCCTCTCTTTTTATTCCTTGGCCACCAGCCTTTGGAATTCTAGTCCAACCTGGAGGTAACAGGACCACCAAGAAGGTAAAGAGCCCCACATTCAAAATGGAATCTGCAGCCTCATAAAGAGAGTTCATGCAGGGAGTTCATAATCCCACACAGAACTCAGAAACTGTATAGACAGATTCCCCCACCCGTCACACATCCACATTTGAGATCTGCTGGTTGTTCAAGCTTAGAACTCCCATGTTTAAATGTGGGGGAGAGAATGGTGGCAGGATGTTTCCATTTAAGGAGACTCAGCTCTGGAATTCACTTTGCTCTTTGGTGTTGTCAGATGTTGGCTGCGTGTGCGTGTGTGTTCTCTCTGTGTGCTACCCCAGCCCTGCGCAGATAGCTGATGCAGCAGACCTCGATCATACCACCCAAGAAAACCACAGACCCGTTTCAGTAGCGAAGGCGCCCAGCCAGGTTTATTGCTGACAAAGCACAATCCTAGCTCCCCAGATCAGTGTCTACGTTACACTAGCACATGTGTGCCCCTGACAATGGACCTCCTCAGTCAATGGCGGGACTTTCCACTGCCCCGCTAGGCTGACCAGAGACACTCTGAGACCCTTCTTTATACACCAGTACAAACAAGTTACGTATTGTCCCTCTGACATGATTAGTTACTGCCCCCTGACGTGATTTGTTACCACCCATTACCTTGTACATATTGGTTTGATCAAAACATCTCTATCCATCACACTGTCATCCTGACCTTATCACTAAGAGGGGGTCAGTGTATCCTTGTATCATCTTCAGGGAGAGTGTTGGTACTATACTTGGTATCGGGGTGTTCTGGTACCACCCTTCTGGAATGTGTTTACGCGAGTGTCCTGTGCCCAGCACGTCTCAGGAATGTGTGTGTTTTTGCAATACCAGCCCTGTTCTTGCCAGGTTCCGTGAGCCTGCTCACAGGCTGTCTCTTGCTAACTTTGCTTTATATTGGCAAGGCTTGACCGCTACTTTAGTTTAGGCCTCATGCCGAGCCTCTGATACAAGGCCTCATGTCTCAGGCTGTCTTTCTACTATAATTGGGTCAGAGAGCTTCCAATCATGCTGCAAGAATCAGCTCTTTATCTGGGCCTTCATAGAGGAGGCAGATTGAGCGGGAAAGGCATGATTATTTGTATTTGTGGAAGGGTGTTGATTTGGGCATCTATTGGGGTTCTTTATGACTGTATTGGAATGTAAAATATACCTAGAGACTGTGACAGATGCTTGTGGCAGAGGGCAAGGGGCACTACTTGATCACTAGCAGACAAATTGCAGTTTCTTTTTTTGTCCCTTTCCACAGGTGTTCAGGGGAGGATAGGGAGGCAGGGCTCAAGACTGCAGGCCACTCAGCTATTCCTGTGACATGGTGGGAGGATTCATGTAGTGGGAATGGTCTCACCGGAAACACCCTGTTTAGGCAGGACAGAGTGGGCAGCAGATACCATTACCTGCTTTAGAGCTACCGTCAGTTCAAAGCACAGGACCTGGAGTGCTTACGGATCAGTGTTCTCACTGATGAGCCACAAGGTGGGAGACCTGTGGGAGTTTGTTACGGACATTGAGAGCAGGATAAGCTGCTCTTTAAACATCTATTTGCAATGTACAGAAAAAATAAACATGTCGTCATTGGGGAGTTCAGTCGGGGAGACATATGCAGGAAGTTTGAAGCTGCCACTATTTAAACGTCCTTGGAATTTCTGAAAACTATAGACGATAATTTTCTAACACTAAGTATATTATATCCAACTAGGAGTATTTCTATATTAGACTTTATTCTGACAGATAAAGAAGAATTGATCATTGAGCTAACAATTAGCGGTTGCCTAAGAGCAAGTGCTCATGACCTAATTACATTTGTTATGTGCAAAGAGGATATAGTCCTGCCCATTAATATATATATTTGGCATTTTAAAAGGGCCATTTTTCTGATGCTGGAAACAATTAAGATCAAAATTGATTGAAAGACAATTTTTAAAAAATGGATGATAACTGGGAGTGTTTAAGAAAGCTTTACTAAATAAATCACAATCCTGCAACCCTGAAAGAAGTCTTATTCACATAAAATACCATCCTGGTTAAGAAAGGAAGTGAAATCAGCTATAAAAAATAAAGTACAGTATATAACAAATTGAAAAAGATGGAAGTTGATTGTAATGACTATAAATTAGTAGTTATGAAATTCAGACAATTGATAATGGAAGCTAAAGGTATCAGTGAAAAAGGTATGGACATAAATCAAGAACAAAGGAATTCCTAGAAATAAGAGGTTTTTTACTGACAGATATGGTAAAATTGTCAATAATTCTGCAGAAAAAGGAGAAGGGTTGAATAATTTTGTTGTTGTGCATTTGGAAATAAGCTGTATGATGTAGCCCCATGTTAGAGGGATAATGAAATACTTTTTATTCCAACAATACCTAGGCAAGTTGTTATAAAGTAACTCCTAAAGTTAAACATTTTTAAATCTGCAGGATCAGATAACTGGCACCCATGAGTTTTAAAAGAATTGGCTGGCAAACTATCTGAACCATTGATGTTGCTTTTTAAAATATCTTGGACTACTGGGGGAAAATTATGGTGTGCCAATATTTTCAAAGGATAAACAGGATGACCTATGTAACTATAGGCCAGTTAGCTGGACATCGATCCTGGACAAAATCATGGAATATGGAGTCATGGACAAACTCAGACTGGAAATAAGCCATAATTTTTAACAGTGAGAGTAATTAGCCATTGTTACAATTTACCAACATTTTTATCTATGATCTGGAAAACAACATAAAATCATCAGTGATAAAGTTTGCAGATGACATTGAAATTGGGGGGATGGTAAATAATGAAGAGGACCAGGTCTCTGATATAGAGCAACCTGAATTGCTTGACAAGCTGGGCACAAGCAAACAATATCCCTTCTGGCTTTGAAATCTGTGAATCTATGAGAAAAGATGTTGACAAATTGGAAAGGGTTTGGAGAAGAGCTACAAGAATGATTTGAGGTCTGGAAAACCTGCCTTACAATGAGTAACTGAAGAAGTTCAGTCTATTCAATTTATCCTAGACAAGTTTAAGAGGTTGCTTGATGATGATCTACAAATACTTAAATGGGAAAGGCATTTCTAACTGCAGATAACTCTTTAATCTAGAGGATAAAGATAGCATAATATCTGGAAACAAAGCTAGAAATAAGGAGCACATTTTTAACAGTGAGTAGATTAAGCATTGAAACAGCTCTCCTAAGGATGTAGTGGTTTCTCTATCACTCAAAGTCAGTAAATCAAAATTGGATGTCTTTTTCTGAAACATATGATGTTGTGCAACCAGCAGTCTTGAGCTTCATGCAGGCATCCCAGGCCTGTGCCATGTAGAAGATCAGACTTGATTATCATCAATGGACCCTTTTGGCCTTAAAAAGATTTTTGGCCCTTAGAAAGATTGCTATTTCCCCCTCTCTGTCTGCCTGCTGAATCTCTCCACCTGTTTACAGAGAGAGTTAACTCAATGTAAATATGTAATTATCTGTAACTTACAGCTTTCATTCAATTTTGCCATATCAATCATATGAAGGTCAGTTTCACTCTATCCACCAAGGAATTGTAGTCACCTTTGCAATGAGATGTGACAAATGTCTCATGAAAAACAGCAACACTCCGAACAGTTCAGGACAGAAAGTGAAGACTACCTTATCCAACCAAAACTGCAGAGGGAATCTAAGTAGTTATAATATAATTACCCATCTTTGAATTTGGACATGACATCAGAGTTAACTTCCCTACTCCTGTTTTAAAGTCCCATGGCACCTTTGATGACCATAAGTGGTACCAATCCTGTTTTTGAATCTCATCTGAAAGACAGCACCTCCATTGGGCAATGGTTCAGCACTCATTCAGAGCCAAGCGTGCTACCTGCAATACCACTGATAACACTTCCTGCAACACCTAGCTGCCCCATCCAAGGCCTGAGCTGGCCCAATGCTACTTAGCTGTCGGAGGTGATGGATTTACAGCACCAGGTTGTATAGCCGCAAATATTTCTTCACTGGTCGAGCAATATATAACAGGTCACGTGAGGCAGTTTAGACGTAATGGGGAAGAAGCTGTGATTTGCACTATTGTGTTGGAAACCTGGATTGGGAGCAGGCACCACTCAGAGTAGGGGAGACATAAAGACTCACACAAATTACATTTTAACAGGCAGGAGGG
Source organism: Malaclemys terrapin pileata (assembly GCF_027887155.1). Taxonomy (NCBI): domain Eukaryota; kingdom Metazoa; phylum Chordata; order Testudines; family Emydidae; genus Malaclemys; species Malaclemys terrapin. The sequence goes on along the minus strand of NC_071510.1, from coordinate 10,220,877 downwards.
GTATATTATAATTCACTTAAAAATATACTGTCAGATTTAAAATCATTGTTAAAGAAAACCCAAAGACTGTACGTGTGTTATCAATATTTCTTTATATTATTCAAATGGAAAGAATGTTTTCACCACAAGCACCAGCTTCCTCCTAGTCCCAGGGGTGCTCAACTCCTGTGCCACCCCAGGCCCCGCCCCCACTCCACCCCTTCCCCCAAGTTCCCGCCTCTTCGTGCCTCCATTCTGCCCCCGCCCCGCCTCTTCCCACCCAGTTCTGCCCCCTCCCCTGAGTGTGCTCCATCCCCGCTCCTCTCCCTCCCCTCCCCTCCAGCGCCTCCTGCACGGCATGGAACAGCTGATCACAGCGGCTGGGAGGTGCTGGGAGGGAGCGGGGAGAGTTGATCAGCAGGGCCACCGGCAGGCAGGAGGCATGGGGGGGGGGGAATGCTGGCTGCCAGTGGGTGCTAAGCACTCACTAAATTTTTCAGTGGGTGCTCCAGGACTTATGGTTTTCACCATGGAGCTCTTTATTTACATTTCTGTATAATCTGTGAAACTAGACTCTAGAGAGAGACAAGGTCGGTGAGGTAATATTGTTTATTGGACCAACTTCTGTTGGTGAGAGAGACAAGCTTTTTTGCTCCATGGAGAGCTCTTCTTCAGGTCTGGGAAAGGTACTCAGAGTATCACAGCTAAATACAAGGGGGAACAGATCATTAAGCATAAGGAGTTAACACATATTGCAAGAAACAATTCTAAATGAAGTGAGCAATTGCTGCAGTCATAGGACAATATGCCAACCTCTTCATGCATCACCTGGAGGAAGAATTTCTAGAAAAATGCTGCATGAAATCAATGATATACCTGAGATACATCAACGATTATTTTCGCTGTCTCCACAGATGACCAAAACTCCCTCCTAGAGTGCCCCCCAAACTTCAACAACCACCAGCCATCCATCAAACTCTCTCTAGAACATTCCCGCACCTGCGTCACCTTCCTGAAAAACACCATCAGCTTCAACAATGGAGCCCTAGAGCTAGATATAAGGAAATCCACGAATCACCACACTTACCTCCACAGATTCAGCATCCACCCCAAACACACCAAGAAATTTATGTATAGCCAGGTCCTCAGATACCATAGAATATGCTCTGAGGAGAATATTCGGGATGCACACCTTAACACGCTCAAAACCGCTTTCACCAAATAAGGACTCTTCACCAGAGAAGTCGATCGGATCATGGAATGAGTCACCCTAATTCCCTGAGAGAATCTGCTTCAATACAGAACAAAACAAAAAAACACCCCACTGACCCCACACTCCTAGTTGTCACCTACTAACCCACACTCGAACCCATGCAGGGTATCATCAAACATTGCAACCCATACTTGATGGGGACCACATCCTGAAAGAAATCTTTCCTGTCTTCCAGCTTCTGGCCTTCCAACCCCCGACCCCCAAACTTGCCAAGCTCCTTATCAGAAGCAAACTCCGCAAAGACCAGGATACACCAACTGAAAGTGGCAGCAGACCCTGCCAGAACAACAGATTCAAAACCTGAAGCCATATCGCCACTGCTATGATGATCAGTAACCCCTACAACATACCATTCAAGAACCCTGGATCCTACACATGCCTAACACAAACATCGGTACACCTGCGCCAATGTAAATTTCTAGTGTAGATCTGCCCTACCTCTCCTTTGTCCTATGACTGAAGATGTGTTAATTTCCTACTTGATTTGGAATGGTTTCTTGCAACATGTGTTAACTCCTTATGCTTAACAAATTGTTCCACCTTTTATTGAGCTGTGACACTCTGATTACCCTTCCCAGACCTGAAGAAGAGCTCTGTAGAGCTCAAAAGCTTGTCTCATTAACCGATAGAAGTTATTCCAGTAAAAGATATTACCTCACCCACCTTGTCTCTCTGATATCCTGGGACCAGCATGACTATAACAACACTGCAAACTGGATCCAAGTCAGTTTCTCTTGGCTTATTGCACTTCTCTTTATGTGCATGATGCTTCAATGTTTGGGTTGCAAACAGTACATGGGGAATTTTTAAAGGCAAACAAAAAATGTGTTGCATTGAGTGGTTTGGTTTTTTTAATATTTAATGAGAACAGTTAGACGTTTTTTATAATTTTCCTTCAGAATCTGTTAGGCCGAAACCTTCTGCTAATAGATTATTTCAGTATATGAATTAGACGTATGGAGTTAGTCCATGCTAACTACTCCACTCTGTAGGAGAGACACTTTTCATTTCCTTTTAATTTTTCTTCAGTTTGCTTCCTTGTCTCCCAAAAACTGCACTGAGTCCAAAGCATTTCAGTGGGGGCTAAAGGCATGTCATTATTCCTCCCGCAAATGTTCCTGCTAATGGTATTTAAGTGCTGGCACCGATGTGGGTGTTCTCAGACAGAGTAAAATACAGAGCTGCTACAGGCGAGTTTGGGATGAAAGCAAATAAACTGACTGAAGGGCTGGGAAGGGGAGTGGCAGAGAGGGAACTCAGCAAGAGGGTTGTTTTTGTTATGGCCTGTCTTTAAAAAAAAAAAAAAAAGCAAGCAAAGTTTAGCATTTCAAATAAAATATCATGAGCATTGCTTTGTACCACAGAGCTCTTTTAGCTTCGCATTGCAGCTTGATATTAGCTGATGGCAGTGGACAGATCTGATCACAGTGCAGGTAGCTGCCATCCCGACCTCTGGCAAGCCAGCCTACCTCTAACTTTCCTTTTTCAATGTGGCTTTCTACTTCGGGAGAGGGAAAAAACTCCTAAACCCCAGAGGAATTAAAATTGTTGGGACCTGATCTAAAGTGATCGAAGTGGATGGAAAGATTGTGTGTCTCAGCAGCCTGTGGAATTGGAACCCAGAGCAGAGAGGGCAAGTCCTGCTTAAAATGGGATCAGGAATAATGTGTGTGCTCGATTCAAACCAGCGGTGTCTAGAGCTTTGCAAGCCATGGCGTCTGGATGTGGTTCAAAAGCAGGCTGGCCATTTGGAAGCAGCTGCAGGTGGAGCTGATTGGAGACTGCACCTGGGAATGAGTTAGAGTTGGATGGAGCTTCTAAATAATGGACCTTCTCTTTGGGCTGACGTGATCCATTTTCTCATTATGTGCTTCTTATCCAGTTAAAGTCACTGGGCCAGAACCTCAGCTGGTGCAAACTGTCATAGCTCTATTGAAGTCAGTGGTGCTAAGGATCTGATTCTAGCCCCTTATGGTTCGCTTAAATGGCATAATTGGCTTGTTGGATTTGAGGAGACATTGCAGGCCCGTATTTTTCTTCTGTGTTTGTACAGTGCCTTGCCCATTGGCGTCCCGATCCATGGCTGGGGCCTAGATGCTACCGCAACACAGATAATTAATAATAGTGTAATGTTGTGGGTTGGATCATACCTCATTTAACCTGTTGGGTGTGGCTGCCACCCCTCATTTAAAATATTTGTAAGAGACACTTAAGCAGCTCCCACCTAAAACAAAGGCATATGCGAGTCTGCCCAGGAATTAGAACTGTGTGGGCTGAGGGCTTTGCTGAGCGTTGTTTGTGGGCGAGGATATGTGTGGGAGAGGAGAAGTAGGAGAGAGAAAGACAGCACCACAGAAGCAGAAGGAGCAAGAAGACAGTAAGAGAAGGCTGGTAATGTGCTTCTAAGAGAAAGCTAAGAGAAAGCTTTTTAGGCAGAGTTCTGGTTGGAAAGGGAGGCTTGGAACACGAAGCAAGGAAACTGTCTCCTGCTATTTGATTCCTGCTGTGTTCAGGCAAACAGGACTTTATGTATAATCTTTGTAAAGAAACATGATTGCATCAAAGGCAATACCTGGCTCTATCACCAGTTTGTCCCCCTAACTGGAACAACCCATGACACCCTGTATTTAGCTAATCGCTCAGGTCAAAGGGAATAACAGGAACAAAACCCAGGTGTGTGTGGAGGGGATAGTTTAAACATCACTACCTAGTATTTCCCTTCAGTTCCTGAAATTAAAATGAGTGGGTGGATTTTCTTCTGTTTACCCCATATTGACACCTAGCAAATATGGAAAAAGGAAACGCCCGGTGTGTCGGGAAACTTCCTTAGCAAACAAATCCCAAGAGCCTGGGGGGTCTTTATGACCAGCCAGTGCTGCTGAGATTTCCCACCTTTAGGAGCACTAGGTCTTGTCATGAGCTCAAAGGATACTGTACAATATTACTGTCTGGCATTTTTCATTCTTCCCGCGCTGTGCATGGGGCTTTGGGGGCACTCAAAGAGTATGTCACCGACCAGACATTTTGAATCTCGATCATTATCTATTGCTGAAAAACACCTCTAATGCCCCCCACACACACACACACTTGTGAACTCCAAGAATCGCCTTTCCCCAGAGCTGCAATTAACTCGTGATAAATAGCACCATTGCCACTAATGTTGCACTGCAGCCTGATGATTAAATGGCTGGGTCTGAAAAAACTCAACTTCTGCTTTTAAGCAAATTCATACAGTATTAGAGGGTGCATAGGGAATGCTGGTTACATGATGAAATCAACTGAGCCAGAGGTCAACATTTGCCAGGAAATAGTGACTGTCAGGACTAGCAGTCACTTTAAATCAATCCACTAGTAAAAGGAACTTCCCACAGACACAGTGGGGATGGGATGCACATATTCAGGGAAGCAGCTTCGCTTCCAGAATAGGTGGGTGTCTGCTATTTCTGGTCTTATCCACCAGGCCCGATGGCTATGAGGCTAGCGAGTTAAACAGCCAGTCTCTTCCTCTGGAGACCTGGATTCAATAGCTCAGTGGTTTGAGCATTGGCCTGCTAAACCCAGGGTTGTGAGTTCAATCCTTGAGGGGGCCATTTAGGGAACTGGGGTAAAAATCTGTTTGGGAATTTGGTCCCTCTTTGAGCAGGGGGTTGGACTGGATGATCTCCTGAGGTCCCTTCCAACCCTGATCTTCTATGATTACAGCAGAGCCGGGAGTCAGAGCTTTCAGAAATGAAAAGGGACCTTCGCAGATTGCCTAATTAAAACCCCTGCTTCCAGGTTAGAGGCGTCTAGTGACCGTGCCATAGCAAGCTACCTTATTCGCCACTTCGTTTCGCTGCCTGACTGACCTTAACATCAGTTACTTCTGCTACCTCCCTTTATCCCTTTAACTTCAGCACCTTGCTCCTTAGTTTAGCCCCAGTGTCCCCTAAGGATAGTTTCTTGTGCTCTTCGGTACTGAGCCGCTTTTAGGAGTGTGCCGGTGCCTTGCTGCCTTTTCGGGTAGTTTTTTAGGTTAAACAAACTCGTTCCTTCCATCTCTCCTAGTAGAGACTCAAGACTCATTTTGGTTGCTCTTCTTTGAACCCTCTCTTTTTTTTTTTTTTTTTTGAAGCCATGGCAAATTCCAACATTTTGACATTTCCTTTCATTGTGAAATGTTCACATTTCCTGTGAAACAAATTTTTTTTGGGGGGGGGACTTGTTTGGGGTCAATCAATACATTTTGTTTCAATAAAATCTAATCCACAAGGGGTCCAGGACCATGGCCTCCTAGGCTGATTTTGACATTTTAAAAAGTGTAGAATATACAGGTGCCAGAACAGCTGAGTGGGGAGTAGGTCTGGGCTCAGCCCGCCTGGTGTAGATCCGCAGCCAATTGTTACTGTCCTCGAGAAGGGGGAAATCAGGCTGGGGATCGTTCCTCATTAGGCTGTTTGGGGAGGGAGGGGTGATGTATATATCACCTTAGACACAAGAAGTGCACATGAGACAGACACAAAACAGACTCCCACCAGCTTCCCACTTCTGCCTAGTCAGCAAGCAGAATTTGGCTCTGATCACATGTTAAGGGGAATGCGCTGGCTGAGCTGCCCAGGTTACTGTGTGTTAGAGACAACATCATCCTAGTGCCTTGCCCTTACCCAGATCATCACCACAGCCCTCTGGGTAAGAACCTGAAAGATCTCTTGGCCTTTCTGATTCGTGAACCTGCAGAAAGCAAGTGGGGGCTGTGCTGTTTGTAGCACAGAGCCAGGAAGGTCTGCGGCAGCACGTGCCACCATCTTCATTTGTCTCAGTGATTGGAGATTTGAAGAGTGTGGCAGTAGGACTGATTCTGGTTTTAGAGAAGAGGAGCATATGGTTGGGTATGTTGCAGAATCAGAAACTGCATGCAGATGCATGACAGCTCTTGGGTGTCTTGTATAAATCAGATCCTGTATGCAGAATCTGTCACAGGGCAGTACTGCAGACAAATAAAGAGCAGCTCTCTCTGGCTACCCTGAGAAATCAACCACCGCGGATGTGGGCAGGTCAGGTGCATGCATGCCCACAAAGACCTGAACACCGCTGCCTGCACTGGGACTTGGAAGCAGGGACACATTAAGGCATAGGCAGCCTGGGGCTCCAACTCCTGGAATCATGTGATGACGTGAATTCCAGTATTAATTTAAAAAATGGTTTCTAGCCCTGATGGTTAGTAAGAAGAGCTTGAAACTTTGGCCTGAGTCTGCAGAGAGCCTGAGACAATTGCTCTGAGAGACGGAACTGCCCCGGTAATCTCAAAGGATTATTTATTCTGAAATCCACTGCTCTTGGGACCCCTGCCAATCCCCCTCTAGTCGAGGAATGGGGGTACCTTTGAAAATATGGCCCCAGCTGTCTAAATCCCTTTTGAACGAGGGACTTAGGCTCTGAAATCATTTAGTGGCTAGCTCCATTTGGCCAGCCAACCAGTTACACAAAGCCCCTTTCCATTTCTCCCCACCACCCCCGTTTGAGGAACACCTCAACCCTCTCCAAAAACCCATCCCATTGATTTGGAAGCATCCCTAAAGAGTCATCGACTTGGGGTTAGACTAGGAAAATCTTCCCAAGAGTTCACTGATGCTCGGGGCAGTCTTCAAAAGCAGGGCTCTCAGCTCTATTGCTTGAGGTATGTCAAACCCCCCTCCCCCGGTGGTACTCATCGGCTGCCCCTTCAGATCTGAGTCTGTTTGATTTCCCCAGTCTAGAACTGGGCAGGAAATGGTTTTCCCATCCCAGGAAAACTTTCACATCCTGAATTGTGATGAAAAGTCAGAATCTCAATTTTTCCCATCTGTCAAACCTCAGATTTTTTTTTTAATAATTCAGCTCATTCAAAACATTTCATTTAAATTTAGATTTTTTTTAAATTGTTGTTAGCAGAAATTTCTAACCAAAAAGTGTTTCTGAACCGGAATTTTTCATTCTGAAAATGTCGACACGAATCACGTGGACAATGTCAAAACTTCTTTTCTCCAAACAATTTTTCAAGATGAGCAAGTGATCGAAACTGGCCCTTGCCTGTGAACGGCTTCAGTTTGGGCAAATTGGTATTTTCTGATTGAAAAAACATTTTGCTGAAAAATTCCTGTCAGGCTCTCCTAGCGTGTACAATACCGTGTGCAACCTGTTCTCTGGCTCTCAACACACTCACCCCGTCCACCTCCCCACACCGGAGTGTGACAGACACACGGTGGTTTGTCTTTATCACTCTGGCAAGCTGGATATTTTTAGTAAATGGTGGTGCTACCCTGGTGCTGTAATAGTTCTAATCTGTTTGCTGTTCTCTGTGTATGTCCACTTTCTATCAGCCTTTATCTCCCCAGCTTTCACACTGAAAAAACTTCTAAGCATATTGCATGCAGCCTTTAGTGCATCCCAGTGCGAACCAGCCCTTTGAAATGGAATCAGGAGATGGATTATTGTGGGCATGCAGGAACTCATCCAGGCAGGCAGATAAGAGACAGTTCATTTCCTACCTCTGCGTGCTGGCCGGGGCTGAGCTGCCGTTTGCACTGGTAACACTTCAGACAAAGGGGATGATAGTCTTTGCCTAGAGAACGCTTCCTCTCAGCTGTTAAGAGAAGAAAAAGGTATGAGTAATTATACTCCAAGCACCTCATTAATAGTGGAACATATGTGAAATGAGTGTCTTTGATCCGTGGAATTGCTTGCCAAGGAAGAGGGAAGAGTGGGACTCTTTTTCTCAAATCAAAGCCGGGGTAGAATCTTTAATACAGGGACAATTTGGCTTTTTTCTGTGAGTTGGTTTCAACAGCACCGCTGTGGCTCTGCCTTTTTGAAGTTTACTCTTTCTAAACTTTACACGTTGGAAATTTCACGCCTAACCAGGATGAAAATTGCCTTTCTTCTTCGCTTCAATCAAGTGTAGGGTTTGGGAGGTTTTTTTTTTTTTCATCTTTGGCAGGATTTCTCTCCCAGGTCACACATTGTTTAGTGTAGATGCTTTCTTGGTTTGTGTTTGTGCTAAGAATAAAAAGACACACAGGGAGACACATCATGCAGTCAACTTGGGTACCTAGTTGTCTTATTACTATTTAGAATTTTACTCTGAGGCAATTATGTATTTGATCTTGTGTCATAATCCTGCTAAAGGGAGAGGGCAGTACTTATTAGCTCCCCAGGCGGAATATGATCAAACTCAGAGATAACATAGCTCAGGATCAGGATGAATGCATGGCTTGATGCAAACATTCTTGTGGGAGTGAATCAAGAAAATCAGGACAACGCTACAGCCACATACTGCATTTCAGGAAACATAGAAACGCGTTTTATTTATCTTCCCTGTGGAGCTGTCAGACAATTATTGGGCATTTATTTCCCTGGTATATTTTCCCCGTAGAGGGGCTTTGGTCCTGGTACATTATAGTCATCTGTATAAGGCCACAGGGAATGCCAGCCAATAATAATAATATCTTACATTTGTAAGGCATCTTTTTATCCCTACGGATCTCACTGGACTATGTAAACTGTGTTTCTACCCATTTCTAAAGTTCTCCCCACTCCAGAAATTTTGCCAGCTCTGGGGTGTAATACATCATCTGTTTAACAGCATACACCAACCTTACACAATGGTTACAGGAAGAAGACTGAAACAGCAGCAGGAAGTTAGATGGGTAGAATATCTGAGTTGGATTTAAACCAGGACACCAGGGTTAACATCTCTACCCCTGTGAAAAGGGCGATAAGAGCTTTACTCATCACCAGCACTGAGGGTTTCCATTTAAGAGCTCGCTCAGTGAGTGGTTTCTCTAGCAACACAATGGGGAGCTAGTTCAGTACTGATCCAGTCCCTGATGCTGCACGTGACAGCACTTTCTGCATAGTCAGTTTCACCACATCACCATAGTCAGTTTCCCCTGGTTGTACTGTATGTGTGTGTTTCCACATCAAGCAGGGGAATGTGATTCTAAACCCACAAACATTAGCAGGGAACTCGGGGGCAAGCCTTAGAACAACTTTTACATCTTTTTTAAAAAACTGGCTGGATTTCAAGTTACCAATGTCCCTTTAATGTCACAGGATAGATTCTGTCCTCTCTTACAGAGCGATACTAGTCACTCCAGTGAAGTCCAGGAGGAAAATTGCCGCTTCAGATCCAAATTCCCTTTAACTCTGGAAAAGGTTGGACTCTGATCCCAACCCCAGGGCTCAGGCGTGTTGGGCCGAAGCTGGAATCTGGATGGGACCAGACCGATAGCTTGAATTTGGTGAAATGTGGGTTCTAGATCTGAACCTGGCGACATGGGCCCATATCCAGCCAAAACCTGAAGTAACTCTATTCCAGGGCAGCTGGGTGCTAGGTTGAGCGCTGTATAGGGAGCTTTGTGGACCAACACAGAGGGGCAGAATTTCTGCTGGCCAGTAAGAATTCCCCGGCACATCCCCATTCCTCTGGCATGTCCCCCCCGCTTTCCTCCGGCATGCCCCTGCCCAGCCCTGGATCACCCCATGCAGTAGGGCTCTGCGGAAGCCGCACAGTGCTGGTAATGATGAACCGAGCCCCTAGAGTTTAACTGACCCAAGTAGGGCTTGGAATTATTCAGACTCTCGCAAGTGTAGGGGCTAACCTGGAGGCCTGACTCAGGCCAGGATGAAGTTTGGCACCAGCCATTTAAGAGTATAACCTAAAACAGGGCTGCAGCCAGATGACAACAGAGGCCATGAGTGGTGCCCAGTCATTACATTGATCCCATTGGCAGCCCCTTTAAGCTCCTTCTTGGATGGTGCTCAATTAAGCCTGGGATGGGTTACATGTAATCCCTGCATTTTCTAGCCTGACCAGCATTTATTTCTGATTCCCATTGGATTGGCCCACTGGGAGGGGAGAAGGAACAATCTCCAATCTCCACGCACTTTGCCCTTCTCCACTGGTCACATAAGAGCTGCGGTGATGTGTCAACTCAACAGGATTGGTGCAGATTGGGGTTTAGCAAGAGGGCCCCTGCCTATGTCTCTCTCCCTTCAATCCCTGGGCAATCCCCAGGTGAGGTCCACCAGCTGGGACTCCGGATCTAGGTTCCCACAGCACAGTTGATTTCAGTCATTCTGGCTCTCGCATCTCCTGAGCACTGACATTGGAGGTGGCTGTGACAGGTGCAGAAACCCGCCCCTTCCAATATGGGAAGGGCAGTATTCCTAACCTTGCAGATTTGCCCGTGATAACCACATGGTCAGTAGCAGGTATATCCGTTCTGGAGCACTTCTGATTTCCCTTGTAGTAATATCCCACGGTCACCTTCGTAATACCCTGCAATCACCATACCTATAGTACCATAATTAAACGTGTCGTGGGTTCCAATCCCCACTTTAACTGCTTCCCCTTAAAGCAGAAGCTACAGGATTCATCAGGCTCAAATTGCTTGGTTAAGAAAGGATTGCATTGTAAGTCATTGCAAGCCAACAAACCCGCACTGCCAGCAGTGGCTGTCTTTGGAGAGGGATGGACAGGGGCATACATGTTTGAACTAGTGTATTACCAACAAAGGGAGGTGGTGTTGGCTAATGGGTAGCATGCCGGACTGGGACTCGGCAGACCAGGCTTCTATTCCAGGTAACCTTTGACCAGTTGCATCATTCCTCTGTGCCTCAGTTTTCTCATCTGTATAATGGGGATAATACTTCTTTTGTAAAGTGCTTTGAGCTCTCCGGATGAAAAGTGTTATAAAGACCTCAGTAGTAATCATATTAATTAGCACAGACCTCTCTGGAAACAGGCAGATTCTGAGCAACCGTTTCTAGCAAAGTACAAATGCACACATGACCGAGGGGGAAGGGAAAGGATCCCCCTCCCCACTTTGTTGTGCGGGTTGAAGCAGCTTTCCTAAATCAGATGGTACATCTTGGGCTGGTTGGTAGAAGAGATCCTAAAGCAGGATTTTTAGATGCATCCCACAAGGGACGAGCAAGATGAGATGGCCCTTCAGACCCCTCTTTATTTTAAACATTCATATTGTGGCTAATGCATGTCATCCCTTCAGCCGCTGAAGCCCATTTACTGGCCTGAATTCTCCATTTGCTGACTTTGCTGTCACATCGGACTTTTTCAGAGCAGTGGAACAGAATCCTGTCACTTTGCAGCACAAGGACACGCTGCTGGGAGGCGAAGCCTTGCCTGACACAAACCCCAGGAGAAAAGAGGTGCATGCATTACGCCATAATAATGTGCTCGACAAACCTCCAGCAAGTCAGATGCCCTCAATTGTTGTCTCCGCTGCTATCGTCAGCCAAAGAGGTGGAAGAGTATTTGGCCAAACGTGAAATAAACAGATGTTTCCTGACAAAATGTTTAAAAATTAATCAGTATTTCAGTGGGATGGCCATTAAAGCCAAGCTGTCATGGAGGTTAAGGGCTTTAAGAGTACAGACCAAACCTCCCCTGCTCCTTTCTTGGGACTATGCAGTGGAATTTCAGCAGGTCTTTTCATTCCCCGTTCCCGCACTTCCCCCACATAAAGTGCATACGTTCTTGCCCCAAAGCAAGAGGAAAAATTCAAGCCTGCCTACCAAGATCCAATTAACTTCACAAGGGTGTCTCCTCCGGGGAAGCCACTGAACTCTTCTGTAATGACACCTGACAAAAGTGGTCATTTGGTAAACCTCACCAAGGCATTTTTTTAGGTTCCATTGTGCACAGCTATGATTATGCAATTGTCTGTGAGTGATTACAGTGAAACTACTGATGCGAACTATAGAAGCGTCAGTTTTTACTACAGTGGATCAGGTCCAGGGTGGATAAAAATCAGTGATTAAAAAAAATTGGATTGTTAACCTGAGTCTTGATGGGTGGAGCAATGTCCACAATGATCCTGTTGTATGTGCTTGTGTGACAACAGAAGAAGGGAATGTCTTCCTTACAGAAACAATTGATACATCAGGAAATGCGCACACTGCAGAATACTTACAAGAAGTCGCAGTAAAAGCTATAACAAACTAAAAAAAAAAATTTAAAATGTCTAGTACACAGCTCGGTCACAGACAATGCTGCAAATGTATCCAAGATGAGAAGAAATTATTTAGAAGAGAGTGAAGAGTCCCAAGCTAATAACATACGGTTGCAGTGCTCCTTTGATGCACCTCCTAGCCAGACTTCAGTGTTGCAGAAATAAAGGCTAATGTTGTTGAAATTGCAAAATACTTCCGAAACAACCACTTTGCAGCAGCTGCTCTGAAAAAAGTGGGAGGAACCAAGCTAACTCTCCCACAAGATGTGCTATGGAACTCAGTAGTGGACTGTTTTGAGCCCTATATCAAGAACTGGCCTAATCTCATGACAGTTTGTGGAAAAAAATTGTGAACAAATAGATGGCACTGTCACAGCCAAAGTTCTCAACATTGGGCTTAAGAGAAATGTTGAACACATGCTGAGTACCCTGAAGCCTATTTCTGTAGCCTTGAACAAAATGCAGGGAAATAGCTGTTTTATTGCTGACGCTGTTGAAATTTGGAAGGAACTGAGTGAGATCTTAAAAAGAGAAATATGCAATGACAGAGTTAAATTACAAGCATTAAAAAAACGAATGGGACAAGCACTGTCTCCAGCTCATTTTCTTGCAAATATTCTCAATACTCGGTACCAGGGTCAAACCTCAACTGCTGAAGAAGAGGAGTTGGCTATGACATGGACATCCAGCAATCATCCCTCCAAAATGCCAACTATAATAAACATCAGAACTGAGGGTGAACCATTCAAGAAATATATGTTTGCTGATGATGTTTTAAAGAAAGTCACACCAATGAAATGGTGGAAGTCACTTCAGCACTTGGATTCAGAGTCTGTTGAAGTGATAATCTCACTTTTAACAGCAGTAGCTTCTTCTACCAGTGTAGAAAGAATATTTTCTTCCTTTGGACTAATTCATTCCAAATTGAGAAATCGTTTGGGACCTGAAAAAGCAGGAAAGCTTGTTTTTCTTTTCCAGATTATGAACAAACAGGAAAATGAAGGTGAAGACGACTGAATTAGCTGCAGAAGCCAATATTTTAAGTTTCTCATGTTGACCTGGCTGGCATAGTCAATTTAATTTTTGTTTTTTTTAATATTTCATTTAACTATTTTAGTTAAAAACAATTTTAACAAAAACAAACCTGATTTTAAAAAACTTGAATGTTTTAACTAAATTCAAAATTTCATATGCTTGTTTTGTAAAAATATTATATGTTTGCTGTTGAAGAAAAAAATCCAAAATACATAACGTTGTTGTTTTAGTTAAATAAAACAATTTAAATGTCTGTCTGGTGATGGTCTCCTCCTAATACAGCATGACACGAAAATCCTCCAAATATTAATGATTATCCTGTTGAATTGGAGATTGTTCACCTCCCAATGGCTTCATAAATATCTGCTTCGATTACCTTTGGTAAATGAAATAACCAAACAATCATTCATTTTCTGATATAGCTGTAAAATTAATCTGAAAAGTTTTCAAAATAAATCACTTTAATAATATATAGTGTGTATCTTCTAAAAATGAAACCTACATCTATCTCTGAGTTGTGAAGAATATGTATTAAGGTTATAACAACCAACAAGAATGCACTTTTATGTAGAAATCCATTATTAAATCGAGTCTTTCTGACTAGTGATTTAAATCAAATTGATTTAAATCAAATCCACCCTGATCAGGTCATTGGTGGAATGGTACACTGAGAGGAGAAATGGTCCCCTTGTTAACATGCTAGCCTAGGAGTTGATAGTCCTGGGTTCACTGCTCTGGCACAGACTTCCTGGGTAACCTTGGGCAAGTTACTTGGCCTTTGTGTGTTTTGTTTCCCCATGTGTAAAACCAGGATAATAACATTTTTTGCCCTCACTGGGATGTTGGGAAGATATATTAAAGATTGTGAAGCGCTTTGAGATCCACTGATGAAAAGCACCGTAGAAGAGCTAGGTGTTATTAGTCTAATAGAATGAGTGGGCAATACGTGATGCTTTGGAGAAAGGTGGAAAAATCCCCAATTCAAGTGCCTCTAGTCACTGGTGCAATTGTATAGGGGAATTTGGGGAAATTCCTTCCTTGGGGCCCCAGTTCAGCCAGGTGTTTAAGCTCATCCCTAACTTCAATCGCATGACTTCAGGGGGCCTGCTCACATGCTTAAATACCTGTTTGTACTGGAGCCTGATAGCTGCCTGTAGCAAACACGTTAAGCACGTGATTCCATTAGCCAGATCATAACATAGCAAGCCATTAGGCCAGGCTGAACAATGCTAAAATTTCAATTCAATATTTCACTGAAATTTTGATGAGGAAATAGGAAAAAATTCTCACTATATTTCCAGCCCATTTTTCAACTGTCTCTAATAACTATAAATATTGCTGATCCTGAAATTATCCATCCGTTTTAAAAGCCCACGACTTATGTGACAGAGCTGAGTGAATAACTGACACTAAATAATTTTGTCACCTTTATTTCTGGGTACATATTTTCTGTGAATGGATCATGAAATGCTCCCAAATGTCTTCAGAAAATAATTCTTGGTCTGCAGATTGTTCGCAATAAACTATTCACCAGTGTTTTGGTTAGTTACATAAGCGACGTGGCATTGTTTCCATCCCCTGATTTGACAGCGCATTTAGCTAATAACACAATGTGAATGGGGAATTTTCATTGAATTCAGTCTCAGTTTTGCTCTCAACGAGTGTTTGAGCAGCCAAGCTTCACATTCGATTTTCACCAGTGTTCTCACTAGCTGAGCTCAAATGCACACGTGTTAATGGAAAGGGAACATAAAAGGGTCATGAACACATGAAAGCCACATGTGATTTGGAATTCAAATAAAGATGCATGGCACCTCCCCCTCTATTCCCTCCCACCCACCAATATTTGCTTAGCTCTAGTGTTTGACTCCATTATCCATTGCACTGTATAGTATTTGAGAGGAACAATATCAGAATTTTACAGCTTAATGCACCTCCTGACAGCTGTGAAACAAACTGCTCTGAGCTCTTCATTCCTCTGCAGTTTGAATCACTTGCCATCTCCTCAGCTTAGAGTAATTTATGGGAGAGCCTAACTGTGGAAAAGCCAGTCAAAGCACAGAACATGGGAAAGACTGACTACATAAGGCATTCAGAATCTGGTACTTTGCTCTGTAGATGAAAATGGCCCATGAACGTAACTGGATAGAGAGTAGGAAACAATGTGACTATAATAACCTTCTTGTTTCACACTCCTCTATTAGAACCTTCTGGTCTCCTTTGATGTGCATTAAAAAGGGGAGGCCAAGTCTAATCTCAAGAAATGGGATCATCATGGGACAATGGTAAAAATGCCAGAAAGAGGGATTCTAGCAATGAACAAGCATCTCGATGAGAATAAGGAAACCAGTATTATCCCTAAAGCTCCTGTCTCTCTCTGCTGCACTGTAGAAATTCTTCCCCAAAGCCTGCAAAAGCGTCCTGCAATAGACTTAAAGAAACAGTACCTGTATCCTCACAGGAACCAAAATAATTACCAGGAAAATAGATTTCTCATACAGTTACAACAGTCCCCACATACAGTGGCTCATAATTGTACCTTGCATACCGCTTCTGAAGCTTAGCAGGACATCATGAAAATTAGGTCATTTCTCAGCCCTTTAAGAAGACAGATTATTAGTCGCTGCTAATTACGGCACATAATAAAAACCATCTTGAGAATCTATATTTGCCTTCACAGTTTTAAGTAGAGCTAGCGGGAAAGATGTTTTTTTTTTTTTTTGCCAAAAATGGCTTTTTGACCACATTTCTTTATTCATTCATTTATTGGTTTGGTGGAAATTGTTTATTTTCATTAAACATTTCAGGTGTTTCAGTGAAAAACTGGAATCCAAAGCCTGAACATTTTGCAGCAAACTATTTCTGGCTTTGATTTGGATTTCAGTGAAGATTTTCCATTTTTGGTTTTGGAAAACCAAAAAAACGTTTCATGAAAACACTGAATGTTTGTTGCTTTTTGGTGTTGGTTTTTCATTAACAAAAAATTGAAATACTTTCATGGGAAATTGGGGGGAGGGGAATGGACATTTTCTCTACATTTTGTACAAAAACGAAATGGCATTTTCCATCCAGGTCAAGTTGTAACATTCTTCGGTGAGATTTGTTAACCGTGTCAGCTTCATGTTCTGAAACAGCCTACTTTAAATGAGCTGTCAATTAAAGTGTCCCTCACCCTCCATTTTCCAGAGACCAATTTCTTGCTAGGCAAGGCTGCTTTTTAAACCCTCTGCCTCCAGGTTTCCCCCCAACCTGTATGTAACCATATTCCAGACTGACCCAGTGCAACGTTTCTGCTTGCTGGCTGAAATGTTCACTTCAGGGTCGGGTTAAAGCTTGGGGCTGTAAACTTCAGTGAGGCAAGACTGTGGACTATCTGAGCTTGTATACACAGGAGCAAGTGACTGTCTAGAATCACTATTCCGCTCTAGCTAGTCCAGAATAAGTCCTCATGTGGACGCTTTATCCCGTACAAAAGTGACCATGGAGACAAAGTAATTATTCTGGACTAGCATCACTTTGATTCTGGAACAGAGCGTCCACATGAGGGAGTTACTCCAAAATCGGTAAATTATATCAGAACAGCTATGGCAGAATGGTGAATCTGGAATAGCCAGGCAGGTCAATTTCCCCCATGTAGACAAGGCCCTGGAGCTTTATGCACCATGCAAGTTTTGGTACTTGTAGACAACACAAATAGTCCCCTTTGGGGTTTATTTGCAAGATCTGACATGAGATCAAGCCATGCAGAATTGCTTCATGCTTCAGCTTCTACTTCACTTGCTTTGTAATCACCAGTGCATGGCCGAGCGGGCTGAATCTAGTGGGCAAAGTTATTTTGGTGGGATCAGGAATTGACAAGGGGAAGAAGATGGAAAGTGAAGGTATGAGTATACGCTGATATGTACATTCTAGAAACCTGCAACATGAGCGTCTCTCAGCTGGGCAGCTGTGAGATGGAGAGATCCATTTTCTTCCTTTAGAAGATGATTCAGAATGATTATTCCCCCTCTTGGAGCTCTAATGAACCTTCCCTGCATGTTGCGCCTGTGATGATTAGCGATCAATATACCTTTGAACTCAGGGTTCCATTTTCCTACAGCAATTACAGAACCGGCCTTGCTTTGTCCCAAGGACTCCGCCATCGCTCGCAGCTATATCTACAAGCCGTGCTGCTGGGCTCCATAACATGACTGCAGCACCTAAGAAAGCACCCTGGTGCAAGTCGTGGCAGAGGGGACCAAACTGTAGCAGGAGAATGGAAACGTCACTCTCCTCTTCCTCCCAAACCAGACTGCAAAGATAGCCTTGTGTAATAATCATGCGTTGCAGCCTGTTTTGCCTCCCAGAAACTACACCTCTCCCTGAAGCACTGGTGCTTGGGGTTTTATTCACAAGATGGCCAGGAAGAAACTAGTAATGAAAGACGTAGCAGAAGGTCCTCAGCTGGTGTAATATCAGCGCAGGTTTGTTAACTTGAATGAAGCGACGCTGATTTACCCACCAGCTGAGGATTTGGTCCATCGTGTCCCAGCCTCTAAACAATGAGCAGAACTCATTTTTCTCACGGAGAAGTGGCTCAATAGAGTAGAGAACGCATACAGCCGTCTGGCTTCAAATGCTTCTCAGGCACCATTCCAACACCAAACGGATGACGCTACGGGGAAGTTCAGAATGCCCAGAGGGATCCTCTCTCCTGATGCCAATAGGTAGCCCACATGCAACAATCATATCATTTTTCGTTTGTTGTTGTATTTTAAGATAAGAATAATTAAACAAACTCCGTCCTGTTAGCAAAATCATTATGGAGGGTACATACGTTGCTTCAGCACAGTATATGCATTGTGCAGCATGGTACGTTGCGACAGCACAATAATGTGGCAATCATGAAGCATTGTACTGGAATTCGATCCAGTGACTTGGGTTGATTTTAATGGGATCCATGTAGCTAAAATTCCATACAATAAATTGCAAATATTTACCTCCATCTTTTTCTGGCACTTGTCAATATACAGAAGTTTTACCCTGTAAATCCATTAAATCTCAGTTTCTGTTTAACTCTTGAGGGTTAAGGTTCCAATCATTAATTTTGGTATTATGCAGAAAGCTATAATAATTGCAAGAACGACCATGTTTATTCCAAGGAGTCCGGTGGCACCTTAAAGACTAACAGATTTATTTAGACATAAGCTTTTGTGGGTAAAAAACCACTTCACCCACAAAAGCTTATACCCAAATAAATCTGTTAGTCTTTAAGGTGCCACCGGACTCCTCGTTGTTTTTGTGGATACAGACTAACATGGCTACGCCTCTGATACTTGTGTTTATTCCATATTACTGCTAGCTAATAGTATACAAGCAGCCTGATTTCACTTACTCCTATGTAAATCAGGACTAACTCCACTGAAGGCGATAGAGTTCCAGATCTGAACTGGCCCAGGGTATGTAAACTGGTTTTGTTAATGGCTGATACTTTATTCTAATATACAGCCCACTTGGAGATATGCAGACCCCTCTTAGTAACCCTAACCCTAACCCTTTGCCAGGAAAGCCCTGCTGTTGTAGAAGTATGTCCACTAAGACCGATGGACGGTTAAGCACATATCCGTTCTTTTCTTAAATAGGTGTACTGAGTGCGACATTTATTGTTGTTCTTTGTATTGCGATAGTGCCTAGCGGCCAGCCATGGCCTCATGGTGCTAGGTGCTGTACAAACACAGAGCAAAAAGACAGTGCCTGCTCCAAGCAGTTTACCCCTCTGTTGTCTCATTCTCATATTGTGCAGCCAGGCTGATGGAGGGGCTCAAGGAAGCAATGAGACAGCATTAGTCATGTACCAATCCTCTGCCATGGTAGGGTTGTTGCACATTACGGTAACCCACTTGGAGAAGCAGCCTCCGTATTATCTGCTCTGCTGTGTTCATCCGGCTCAGCAACCTCTCGTTTCATCATCCCTCTTGGTCCCTTGGACAGCCTGCTAGTCCAGTGCCGTGCTAGAGGAGAAATAGCTTTGATGTGAGACTGGATTAGTCTTACAGTGGAGATGAGATACCTAGTTACAAAGAAAGAGACCTAGTGGCTAGAGCCCTGCATTAGGACTCAGGAGACCTGGGTTCTGTTCCTGGCTCCCTCACTAGCCTGCTGGTGATCATGGACAAGTTGTGTCAGCTCCCTGTGCCTCAGTATACCCATCTGTGAAATGGGTATAACACCACTGACCTCCTTTGTAAAGTTCTCTCTAAGAGCTAGGTGTTATTCTTACCAGCTAACCTGCTAGATGACCTTAGGCAAGTCACTTCTCTCTGTGTGCTTCTGTTTCCCCTTGTCTGTCTTCTCCATTCAGACCATAGGCTCTTCAAGGCACAGACTGTCTTTTGCTGTGTGTCTGTACAGCTCCTAGCATGTTCGGGCCCGTAGCCACTACAGTACAAATAATAATCCCGTTTGGTAAACAGGGGCATTGTTTTCCTGCTGTCATTTTTGAGACTCTCTCTGCAACCCCAGGGGGCTTTGTATGTAGGGAAGGTGATGGAAGACTCAGAGAACAGCAGGACAGAGCAGAATTCAACTTAGAGCTAGAGACTCCGGTTTCCTGGAGGGTCCTAGGTCATCAAGCGAAGGTGCAGGGGTTTGCTAAGACACAGATCAAGGAGTGGGCCTATGTGACTTATACAAATCAGAGTAATAAGGAAACTGAGTCCTTCAAGGGCTACATTGTGAAGAAGATGAACCTCAGTTATACAGCTAACGTCGGTAGTCATGTGCCAAACTGTAGATGCAATTTGCTTCCATACACAGCAACTTACAGCATGGTGGGCTTGAGACGCCAAACTATTGAGTCCCTAAATTGTGAGGCGATATGGGAACTGTTTCTTTAAATCCAGAGGCGGAAGCCAGTCAGGAGCGTGTTAAGGAACCTTGCAGTGAAATGCAGAATGACAGAGTGGCTTTAGCCCTCACAGTTATTCCTTAGTGCAAAGAGTTGCTTGTTCAGAAAAAAGTGATTTTCTTTGAGTATTTACTCCTGTCACATGACCATGCAAAATTGAAAAATGCATTTTCAGCTAAACCCCATTGGCCAATGAAAAATCTTTTCAAGCAAAAATGTTCAATGGATGAGATTCTTTAACTGAGTCCCTGACCTTAGTCAGTGCCTCTATATAGCTACGTGATTGTGGAGCATGAAGCGGTCTGCAGTGGGTTCTTTGCTTTCCTGCAAGCCACGTTACTGAGGGATTTAGTTGATGTTGACATCATTTGGAACCGAAAGACACAGCAAGTGGATGAGAAGGAACTTCGACCCTGCTAATGGGACAGCTACACAAAGGATGAGTTTTTTTAACTCCCATGGAGGAACAAGGATTTGAGCATCGACCTATAGAATCCACTGAAAGCCGAGGAGTCTGCCAGGTATACAGCAGAGCAGAATTTGAAGCAGGGGGGTGAGTGCTCACGGTGACACCCCAGAGCTACGCTCACCTCACTGCTCTGCGGCAGACTCACTGTGTCAGGGACCCACAGCTGAGCCCAGACCCAGATCCTTGCCCTCAGCTGAGTCAGCAAATGAACCTGGCCCCCCAATTGGTGGAAGATACCAGCAGGCACATTCTTAAACCCTGTAGCAGGGCTAGCTACTCAATCATGTTCTATGCTCCTCCCGATGCAGCTGGTCTGCTTTCCTTCTGAAAGTCTAGCTCTGATTCTTGGCTTCTGGCTCTGCTCTGCTCCCTAGACTTGGTAACTTGGCTCTTGATCTGGGCTCTGGCCACTAGGCCAGCCTCCCACCCTGACTATTAGGTAGGACGGCCCCGCATCCAGTCTCTTACAGCTTGGCCAAGCCACTTAGTCTCTCTGGGCCTTGGTTTTCCATTTGTAAAATGGATATAATAGCTCGGCCCTGCCTCATGGGGTGTTGTAAAAATAAATGCACTTATATAGGCGATATGCTCATGTTATGCAGTGATGGAAGCCCTATAAGAACCTAGATCAATATAGTGCCCCAGACCCTCCCCACTGAAATAAATGGTGCGATGTTGATTGACACCAGCTGAGGGTCTGGTGTGGTGAGGTTGGATTACTGCTGACCTGAGCATAATTAAAAGCAGTGGTGACCATGCAGTGAAAAGCTCCACGTGTTATCACCAGGCACTGTGTCGCCCCATTTTTTCCTTTTGCGGTTACCTGCTGATTGATAATGGAGCTGTTTTAATGCTGATAGCAAAAATCCATCAGTGGCTCTGTCCCATCCCCTTGCTTCCAGTATGCTGCAATGGGACTTATTAAATGCACAATGCATCACATACTTGTGGGGGGGGGAAATCTTCCCTTCATTTGCTAAATTGCAAGGCATGCTGCAGCCGTGCTCAGCACAGAACATTCCCCTCGCCCTAGGGGAGAGGCTGTTCAGAACAACCTACGCATGTGGGTGCCCTTGGTGAGGTGAAGCATTAGTATGTCAGCGCAGCTCTCATGCAGGAGCTCATTTGCATGAGGCGTCTGTAGAGGGCTCCTCTCCCTGTCGAATGAAATTCAGCAGCGAGGGTAACACAAGGAAAATGAATAGACTCTGAACTTTAGAGCCTCCTGCTCTAATACAAGTGTTCTCCGCAGAAAGGCCTAGCGAGTGGTGTGGGATCCCAAAGGTACTTGGTCATGCACGCTCTTTAGGGTGCATGTTTTCCCTCTTCTGTGTTTTCCTGCTCCACTTAGCAACTTACGCCATCAGATCCCTTCTGTTTGAGGAAGCAGGGAAAGCTGCTTCGTGCCAAGGCGAGTACTGGCCAGCAAACAGTTTCACTGAGCACACACAGGGTACGACGCAGCCAGGTGCAGGTCACTTAGGCGCTCAAAGGGCCTTGGCTCTGCAGAAGCAAGGGGCTAGCAGCGGTGGGAATAGGTGGAAGGGCCGGCTCAATACACCGATGCCTTGTGAGTAGGCTGTCAGGTGCTTTTTTGGCTCTCAGCTTTAGCCCAGATGGGCCAGATTCTGGTCCTTGTACCTGAGTTGAGTAGCACGTGGTCCATTCCTTTCAACAGCAGGGCAATGTACTTCTCCTCTGGAGGAAAGGAAAGGGCATCTGGCTCTCTGAATGTGCTCCCCCGGCTAACGACTGCAATGTGGGGTGAGTTAAGAATAAGGTAGCCACAGTTCTCATTCCCAGCATTGCTGCGACTGCAGCATCTTAGCCAGTCTGTTAGCCAGGATGCATGAGAACGGGTGTTTAGAATGTGCTTCCAGTCATAAAGGGATCCCCTGCCAAGGGGGAAAAGCAATCCCCCCTTATCTTCCTCATGTTGTCTTCTATTGCTGTTCTCTCTCACCTGTGGATTCCGTTCAACAGCTTACCTGTCACGTCCCAACTGACCTACAGCAACTAGGAATGCCAGCAGCAAACCCTGATTCCACATTGCTCTGCTCAGTCAGTTACACCCTGTGCTCTACCGGATTAGGATAGTGGTGTTTTCATACCTGCTCTGCACAGACCTAAATGACTGCCCAAGACAAGAGGTGGGATGCGGTGGGGTGGGAAGGGAGGGGAGTGGGAGAGTATTTTACATCCCATACTAGTAACCGGTGCATAAATTATCAAGAGTGACAGGAGAAGCTACACCAGAAAGCTCTCTGCTGCTCCAGAATAAACTTCCACTGTACCCAGCGATAGCCATCACTCGTCGTGAATGCAACAACCATGAGTTCTATGTGTACGGAGCAGAAAATGAATGGCCCTTCTCCATGACGGAGAGCAATTCAGCATCTCTGTCCATTCCTTACACTGCACGGCAGTTATCGGTACACTCCACCCACTGGTCTGCACTGGCAGCAGCCCTTATACACTGCATGGCCGTTATCGGTACACTGCGCTTCCTGGTCTGCACTGGCAACAGCCCCTTTGCACTGCACGGCCATTATCGGTACACTGCGCTCCCTGGTCTGCACTGGCAGCAGCCCCTTTGCACTGCACGGCCATTATCGGTACACTGCGCTCCCTGGTCTGCACTGGCAGCAGCCCCTTTGCACTGCATGGCCATTATCGGTACACTGCGCTCCCTGGTCTGCACTGGCAGCAGCCCCTTTGCACTGCACGGCCGTTATTGGTACACTGCGCTCCCTGGTCTGCACTGGCAGCAGCCCATTTGCACTGCCCGGCCATTATCAGTACACTGCGCTCCCTGGTCTGCACTGGCAGCAGCAGTTGGAGCGGGAGGGGGGTTGCCAGAGGGAATGGCACTGGGAGCAGTGCAGAGACACAGGGCCTCAGTGCAGGCAGAGCAGGCTGCTGACTCATCCAGAGCTGGGCATTCCTTATTAGCCAGGAGCCCAAGAGCTGAGGGCAGAGTTTCTTGCCAAAATCATTAGCAGGCTTGGTCGCTGGCCCTATCCGTTTAGTGCTGATCTGCCTCAGCTCTCTAGAGAAAACGGCCAGGCTAAAGTGTCGCAGAGCCTCTTTTTTAAGGCTGTGCTGAGGTTTCTGCTTAAAGTTTTGTTTTGCCATTTCTATCTTGGGTACTTAGCAGAGCTCATCATCACAGCACTGAGCCCCCCCTCCCCCCTCCCCCGATATCCCCAGTGAGGCAGGGCAGTGCTGTGCTGTCATCCCCATTGTACAGACAGGGAACTGAGGCACAGAGAGGCTAAGTAACTTACCCAAGGACATACAGAAAATCTGTAGCAGAGCAAAGAACTGAGTCCCAGTTAGCACCCTAACCACTGGGCCAGCCATCCTCCTCCTCCTCTTCCTCATTTGCTCCCACTTTAACCTGTATTTCTCAGCCTGTGTTAATCAGTTTCTTTTTGTGAATCAACTGCATGGGCCAGATCCCCAGCCGATGTCAGTCACTGGCACCAGCTGAGAATCTGGCCCACAACTCCTGTGTAGCTCTTCAGCATGTCTTTAGCTGGGCTGTTATTTTCTGTGCCTGGGCTCAGAGACGAAAGGCATCCCAGCGTAAGTTAATTCAATAGTAAGTCGGTGGGGGTTGGACCACGACTTTGAAATCTTTGAAGGAAACACTCCTCCAAGTGCTGAAGCCTTTTCAAGGACTTTGACAAACAATCAAGTACAAAATTGTATCCTACTTCTCTGTATTTCTTAACCACATTTATACTATTAGGAATGTGTGTTGTTTGTTCCTTGAGAATCAATCACTCCTGCTGGTTATTGCTAAGGCTGCGAGTCTTTCACGGAAGTCACGGATTCATGGAAGTCATGGACCTGTTACTGGCCGTGACTTTTTGGTTACTGCCCTTAACCTGTCCATGACTTTTACTAAAAATACCCGTGACTAAATCGTAGCCTTACTTATTCCCCACCGGAAGTCATAGCCATTCTTTGAGATGACATCACTGGCTGCTATGGAAATGGCTGTGAGGTCACAAACAGAAGACTGTGATACCAAGAAAGAAATAAGAAAGAGCTGTTGACATCTGAAGGATCAAATCCTGGACTACGTTCAGCCCTGGCATAAATGGCTGCCTTAACTTCCATGGGAAGCCCACCTGCTTACACCAAGGCTGAATATGGCCCATGAACTTAACACAAATAATCTTAATTATTAAAAGGAGGGGAGAAGAGGGGCCTCTAGCAACAGATGACAAAAAGAAGGGGAATGGACCATTTCTGTCTCCAACAAGTTCAACGTCCTTCTTCTAAAAAGAAACCCCAGCGAAAGACTCACGTTGAATTATAACAGCATAAAGTACCTGGCCACCACCAGGGAGCGAAGTAAATTCTTACTAGTGCTCTTGGTCAGTTTAGGTCACATGGTTCATTCCTGGTACATGAGCTGCTTTCAGGCCCCTCAGTTTGGTGAGCGGGGTTGTAAGGGTAGCTGGGTTTTGAGAATGTTTGCTATTCCCTGTTAAATTCTGCACTCTTGCCACTCCTCTTTCTCAGGCATCAGTTTGAAGTCACAATGTGAGTAATATTCCCTCAAGTTAATATTCCAGCTACATGCTTATTCATTACCGGCTGATGCTTATTTTACGCACAGACAGTAAGATTAGTAGCACCATTGGCTCTGCTGTGTTTTATAGTAGCCCCACTCTTCTACTTTCTGATGAGACCAGGACATTCAACCAAAGTAGGTGGCCCAAGTTCATTTTCACCACCTCTGTCCTCCTCAGTGAGATGAATTATAGACATGGAGCCTAGCTAATCAACCTGCTCTCTCGGCTATTTCGGAGAATCGGTTGTATCTGAATTTTTGGCGAGTTACTTGATGCCAGCTGGTTGATGAGACAAATTGACACTGCCCCCATTGGTTAATTTAGTTTAATGTACAAGGTATTAGGGTGAGCAGTTTCTCTGCCTTACTGACATGGTTATATGCCATGTGGTTGTAACCATGTTGGTCCCAGGATACTAGAGAGACAAGGTGACGGAGGTAATATATTTTATTGGACCAACTTCTGTCCCATAGAAGATCACCTCACCCACTCTGTCTTACTGATGTGAGTTGTGGCTCCCATTGATGTCAATGGGGAATCATTGCCCAGGATTAGCTAAGCAGAGGGTTTCCTTGCTGTACGTTTGCACCACCCCACATCACAGGGGAAGAGGGATACCAGCTGCCTTTGCGGTGCCATTTACACATCTGCAAAATTTGGTTATTTGGCTTAGTCAAGTCCTGAGAGGGCTGTGAGGAACTTCAGAGGGACTCAGTCAGGCTAGGAGAATGGGCAACACGATGGCAGGTGAAGTTCAATGCTCATAAATGCAAAGTAACGTGCACTGGAAGGAAAAAATTAAACTACTCACACACCGCACAGGGTTCTAAATTAACTGTATCTACTCAGGAAGGGGACCTGGGCATCTTTATAGACAGCTCTGGTCAACGGTCAAAGAGGCAAACAAGATGTTAGCATGCGTAAAGAACAGGATTGAGAATTATCTGGCAATATATTAATGCCTTTATATTAATCAATGGTGCGGCCTCCCCTGGATAGTGTGTGCAGGACTGGTGACCTCAGACAAGTCACTTCATCTCTGGGCTACCCCATCTGTAACATGAAATAATAGTCCTTCCTTTTCTCCCACCCTTTGTCTGACCTGCTCATTTAGGCCGTGGCTACTCTGGGATTTGCCAGAGGTGGAGCTGCACCACAGCAAACCCCTGGACATGACTTACACTCGTGCAACATGATGGGTAGCAGTGCAGTTTATCTTAGTCAGCATTGATCACGGCTTATTACATGGATGTGCAGAACCTAGCACTATGGAAATCCATAAAACCCTGCTGGTGTGTCTAGCCAGTGCTGTAACATGGATATTAAAGAATGTAGATAAAGGGCTTGCAGCATCCTGTCCATATACTGTAAGCTCTTTGGGGCAGGGACTGTGTCTTTTCTAGTTTCTGTAGGGGGCCTGGTACACTTAAACCTTCTTAGTTATAGCATCTGGTAGAGAGGCGTGTTTGGGGTCCATGCCAGTGTTATACACACCCGCCTCACCAGGGCTGCCTACCTAGTGCTTGTGCTATTGTCAGACTTTCTATGTCTGCATGTGGACTGGGTTGAGAATAGAGACGAGAACCTCAACAGTCAGATGATGGTTTTGCAAAGCCAGGGATGATTCCAATCCAGGATCCACTTTAACCAAACCATCATAGTTCCGAGCACTGGGTCAGGTAAAAGCATCTGGCTTTGGCTTCTCTTTAGTAAAAACATACATCAGGTGGTATTTATAAAAATGACTTATCGCCTCAACCCTGTGAACTCAGCTAAGAAACCTGAGCTTGGAAAGAAGTAATGTTTCAGCACATCTGCAATGTCTGCACGCCTTCCATCATACTTTCCATGAGTCTTCTTTAATCTCCTCATTACACACACAATAGCCTGTGGATCATACAGAAGCAACAGGGCAGGGCTGCGTGTTCTTTACAACGGCGTCTCTGCCTCTCCCTGTCACTGTTGTGGATCAGTTTCCACTTCGGTGCTACTCTCCGTGGGTGTTTTGTAAACTAAAATGAAAGGCCGCCTCCTTTGCTGCTGTAAATTGGCAGAGCTCCATGGACTTCAAAGTCAGCTTAAGTTCGAACGGCAAATGTATCGTCCCCCTGAGTTTGATTAGATAACATCAGGGAATCCAGAAGCTTCTTAAATGCCACATAATGGAAAAATGAATCCTAAGCATGCGGCCCTGTATAATGTTGGTTCTCAGTCAGTTCACCACCAGCGACAACAGTTACTCAGAGAGACATGGTGGGGGTGAGGTGATATCTTTTATTGGGCCAACTTCTGCTGGTAAGCGAGACAAGCTTTTGAGCCACACAGAGCTTTTCTTCTTCTACACTGCCTAGTTCCTCAGACACTAAGGTACCAACGAGATGATGGACCTTATTTATAAGGTCGATAAGGTAACAGTCAATACTAGCATGAGACAAGGCTTGTCTATTGGTCACATTATCTGGCTCTTAATAATAATAATCAGTTATATAACACCTCCTCCTCAAGCAATCTGGTTCAGTAGTGACTCTGACAGAAAACTGCCACGCACTGAGCTACCAACACCACTTACAGGGGGATTTGTGCCATTGTACTTTAGCTGAGGTTTCTGCAGAAGGGAATTGCCAGAGTGCAGCATGGGATCCCCTCCGTCCAAGGGAAACAGGAGTTGTGTACATTTTGAACATCAACAAATTACACCAAGTAAATGCACTGAGTGCACCACTGATTTCTCCCCTTAAACTGAGTAGGGCTGGCTGGAAAACAAGAATTCCATTTAGCAAAACATTATGAGGTTCTGAAATTTGTTTGCATTCTTTATCAGAACGAACCCAAGACCTCTTGAAAATTTTCATGAAAAACAACATGAGAGACAAGCCCAGTTTTGTTTGAAGTATTTTGGCATTTGAATTTACAGAAAAAATAAAAACTTTCCATGGACAACATAGATAAAGTGTTTGGTTTTTTTCCATTTTTTTTTTAAACCTCTTCTAGGTACAAGCTCTTGGTGTGCAGTTAGGAGCCAGTGGTCCATCTGAGTTGGCCAGGACTCAACTAAAGGCTAGCAGAAGAGGAAAGGAAGAGATCCTCCCCCACACACCTGGTCTGGCAGAGGGATGTGAGGAGATTGGTGTAGCCGGCATATCCAGATGTCAGTGAGGACTCGCATGCTATATTAGAAATGGGCCAATTTACTGAAGCGTAGCTGGACAGGGACTTGCAAATTGAAATCAGAGAATTGATACGAAGGACAGGTTGTGAGGCAGTAGAATTCGCTAAAAAACTGGAGTTCATCCATTCAGCAGCTCGGCAGGAGAAATAACAGCTGCTAGTGAGAAAGGTGCAAGCTGATCACACTCTTTTCTGTAAGTACAAAACTGTGTCTTTGATGCATGATGTGAAAGGGGATTCCGATGATTCTCTCAAGAACCCCACTTGCCCATGCGCCCAGGGCTCCGGCTCTAGGAAGATAAGGGGAGATAGATGTAGGAGACTCTGGCAGTACATTGTCATCTGAGGAGCCCTGTACATGGGAGATCTTGCTGTGATAGAGCAGCACAGACCTGCCTCTACACAAGGAGGATCTGGCCCCTAATATTCGAGCCGCATGCCCAAACTCCTCATGAGTCATCCAGTCCTTCAAGCTGATTGGCCTGTGGGACACTAAATTCACCACATCTGGAATCATATGCTCAACTCTTCCTTAGTCCTTTATTAAAGCCAGTTAGTCAAAGTCCGGGTGTTGTGGGGGTGGGGGGAAGAGGGTCCGTGAGGAGAAGAAATCAGTGAAACCAGTCAGATGTATTCTTGATGTAATCTTGTTTGTTTGCAAAACATGTGCATGCAGTCCGTTTTTCCCCTGAGCACAATAGAAACAATAGAAACAGCAGCAGGCAGTTTCCTTGCTCAAAAATCCCCATAACTGCTCTTCCAGCAAGTTCTGTGCCCAAGAAGTCCTGCACCTCTGCGTCCTCTCACGGTCATGCTCACCGCTTCTTCACTGCCTCCAGCACAGCACACGCACCATGCAGCCTATCTCCCCCCCGCCTGCATTAGCCCCTCGGTCCATACGCACAGCACCTCGGCCCTCAGGCCCGGCTCTGATGCGGCCTTTGCCTGTGGCAGACCCCCCATTATTGGCAGCTGTTTTGACTACAGAAGGAGGTTGGATTGCTTATTCTGTCGGGCCTGAAAGAGTGCTTGGCCCCTGTAGCGAGGTGGTTATCCGCTCCTGCCCAGAGGGGTTTAAAGACAGCCCTGGGAGAGGGCTGGGGCAGGGGAAAAGCTCTACGAGCTGGGCTGATTGGGGAAGCAGCCGCAGCTGGGCCACGCCCCAATCAGGCCTCAGCTGGCCTGTATAAAAAGACTGTGAGCCCTAGTCCAAACAGTCTCCTTCTGCCTGTAGAGGGAGAAGGGCCTGGGGCTGCAGGGAGCTAGAGACAGGGTACCTGAGTGGAGCAGGGCTGGGGAAAGGCAGAGGAGCTGGGGAGCTCCAACCTGGAAAGCCCCAGGCTGCGGCCTAGCATTAGACCAACAGGTACTGGGGGTTGCAGAGGGCAGGCAAAGGCAGCAGGTCCAAACCCGACCTTGCCTGTGATGAGTGGCCTATACTGCAGTCTGCCCCAGGGCGTGGGGCTAGATGGTGACTGGCAGTAGCCTTATACTGAGGCAAGGTGGGGTTAGTGGGTGGGGGTTCCCCTGGGAGGGGAGACCCTGAGACAAAGGGGTTACTGCCAGGGGGCAGCACCCCAGCTAACAGGGCACCGGAGTCCAGGGAGGGACACAGTGGCAGTGGATCACCGGCCTGCAGAGGGCGCTCTGAGGGCTGGAGAGCTAATTCCCTGAGAAGACCAGCAGGAGGCGCCGCAGGGGTGAGTCCACACTGCTACAGCACCCATTGGTTTTCACAAGGGCTGTGATTCTTTCGATCAGTCCCCGGCTGGCAGCTATTAGCACCTTTCAGTGGGAGCCAACAGTAGCGTTGGCTCCAGAGACGCTGGCAAAAGCTGCAGGGCATGGCCTATAGAAAGCAATTATAGCTAGTTTTCCATGACACAAATAAATGTCATCTCAAGCCATGCCCCATGCTTGCAAGTGTGGGTTTGGTCTATGGCTCTTCTGTGTGCTGGTTTTTGAGTGAGCTGCTCCGTCTTGTCGCGCACTCTGACCAAGCTAGGACTGGTATTTCCTGCCTGTAGCAAAAAGGCTTCTCTTTGATAGCTCTTCGCTTCTTTTTTTTCCCCCCACCCAGCATCTCCGATTTCATCAGCCTTTGTGCGTGGTGGCTTGCTACAGGGTTGTAATAACCCTGACGCAAGTGCAGAGTGAACTTAGTACAAATCCATTTCACCTTGCTCACGTACAGCTACAATCCCATCCTGCCTCTTCCTGACGCACAGACCTGACAGTGGAGATATCCTCTGTGAAGGGAGGTTACACAAATAATTGCTCAGGAAGAAGACAAAAGAACAGTCAGGGAGGATGCCGTTTAAAAAGGTCATGTAATGAAAGAATCTATTCAGAGCTGCACATTAGCAAAGCCACTGGTGACCCTGAGTTACTTCCTCCCTTATCAGGGTAATGTGACCTAGATATGGTTCTGGGGATGCAAACATTCGCCTGACTTGGATCATATAGGGCCCAAATCTTGCCACCACGGATATCAATAGTAAAATACCCATTGAAATCCGTGCAAGTGACAGGAGCAGCATAGTGGCTACAAACATTATCTGTCCTGTGATCCCCTGGCATGTGCCTGTCCTTCACTGAGTTGCTGTGGCTGGCAGGGCTGTTTACGTCAGTGATGTTAGTCGTGCGTGTCCTCTCGCCGTGCATTGGTAATGCTGATAACGCCTGTCCTCTAACCATGCCGGCAGCATCTGAAATCCCAATGAAGGTCACATAGAACAGGTCCCCTCGAGTCATGGAGAAGACATCAAATTGGAGCTTAATGAACAGTCTTCTCAGCGCAGGCCAGGACTAGGGAGCACAGGGGCTGTTCATTTAGGCCCCTCTTCAGGAAGGTACTTAAGCACATGCCTCACTCTTAGCATGTGAGCAGTCCCAGTGACTATCAATGGATCTAGTCATGGACTTACAGTTAAGCATGTGCTAAAATGTTTTGCTCAATCTGTGAGCTAGAGAGCCAGCGGGAACTCCCGGGTGTCTCTGTAGGCCAGCAGCCTGAATAAAGAAACCCTCCTATAGTCACTGTAGGCAAGTCCTGTTTCTTCTTTACAGGAAGAGCATTACACAGACCACAGAAGCCTTTTGAGTCATGACACCTGACAAACTAACCTGATTTGCATTGGAAATGTAGATCAGAGGCACGGTAAATACAGAAGCCAAATGAGCAGTTGGCCAGAGGGCAATGGCAAACCTCTCTTGAGCAGCGTTCTAAAGCAAGGGGAGGCTGCCAAGGCTAACGCATTCTGCTGTTTAATTCAGGAGTCCTATAACACATGTGAAGCCCCCACACTGCTGACGCACAGCTCTGCAGCAGGGGAGGCGTTCAGATGACCCCCCACACCCCAAAGTGTTAACAGTCAGTTTGAATCCACATCCAAGGGTCAAGGGTCCAATTGACTTCACTGGCACCGGGATTTCATCCCCAGTGTTCACCCCAGCATTGGTCCCATTCCTGCAGCCCTAACTTACGGTTTGTCTTCACTGCTGAGATAATTCAGGCTCCTACGTAGGCATTGCCCCTAATCCCTGTTGCCATCCACACAAACTGAATCTGGCAGCACTTTCAACTTGAACTCGTTGGCTCAGCTGGAGCTAATGCTAATAGCTAACGCTCCGCTGAGGCGTTCACTCGGGTTGGTAACCCACCCACTTTGCAGTGAGGATGCAGGCTAAATTAATCAAGCACTGATAATTCTCCAATGCCTTCCCACAACTCCTTGACGGGCCCGGAAGGACAGACACGTTCTCCCACAATTCTCTGGGAAAGAATCGTGGGGCAGCTCAGGTTACCGCAGCACACAGAACCATGGGAAGTGCCCCCAGAAGTCCTGGTGACCCACGCGGCTGTGTGCAGCACCAGTGAGAACATAGTGACTAGGGAAGGGCTTTGCAGTGTGGCTGCTCATGTCCACATTAGGCTTACCCAGATGTTCAGACGTGGGTGGCAATCAGCCGAGTTAACTCTCCAGGGAAGACAGATCCTTCAGCTTCACTGTCTTTGCACTTCCAACGATGGAAGTCAGGAGGCACTCCACTCAAGTCAATGCATTTACCATAGTAAAACTTGGTAGAGAGCTATAGCTGGTCAAAAAGTGATTCTTCCCTCCGCCCCCCGAACAATTTTGATTTAAATGATTTTTTTTTTCATTTTGCTTGAACGTTTTCTTCAAAATATTACAAGTTTTCATCAAAAAACCCCAAACCAAAAATGATTTGTTTTGGGGTTTTCACTGAACATTTCAACAATTAAAAAAAAAAATCAGGACAATTCCTCTTTCATTGAGCAAATACTTTCCATAAAAAAACAAAACAAAATATGTTTCAACAAGAAAAGCTCTGACCAGCTCTAATGAGATTGGACTCAGTCCCTGCGAACAAAAATAGAGACCACTCCTGCACCAATATTGAAAATAAGGACAAAACTAACCTTGATTTCATAGATTCCAAGGCCAGAAGGGACCATTGTGATCATCTAGTCCAGCCTCCTGTGTAACACAGGCAAAAATAATTCCTAGAGCAAGTCTTTTAGAGAGAGAGCCAATCTTGCTTTAAAAATGTTCAGGGATGGAGACTCCACCACGACCCTTGGTAAGTTGTTCCGATGGTTAATCGCTCTCACTGTTCACAGTCTGAACTTGTTTAGCTTCAATGGAGCAGGATGGGCTATGGGAATGGAGATAGCATGAAAACTGCTTTTTTGCAGTATTCTGGCATATCTGCGTCTGTTGGCTGTGGTCTCTGTCCCAGTGTAAAGAGGGACAGTATACAAGCGCTCCAACAGATCACTGCACATGGAAAATGCCAGTCTCTGTGGATCTGAACATTGTATTCATGCAAAAATTGATCTGTTATCTCTACAGCAGTATATGATACTAAGCCTTAGGGCCGGTCTACAAACAAAGTTGCACCTGTTTAACTAAAGATGTGGGGTAAAATCCTGGCCCCACTGAAATCAATGGGAGTTTGACTTCACGGGGCCAGGATTTCACCCACGATGTTTAAACTGATTTAGATAACTGATGAAAGAGGCTGTGTGGACACACTTAAATCGATTTTAAACCAGGACAACATTGGTTGTGCTTCTGTTGTCCATACATGGGTTTTCATTCTCTTAAATCAGAGGTCCCCAAATTGGGGGATGCCCCCCTGGGGGGCACAAAGGAACATTCGGGAGGGTGTGGCTGGGGCCCAGGCAAGCTCCCACAGGGGACAGGGAGGGAGTGCAACCCAGCTCCGTTCCTAGCCCCAGCTGCCGGCCCTATGCCCAGGACCCCGACTGCTGGCCGAGGCTCCACTCCCGGTCCCTCCCCTGCCCCCAGCTGTGGCCGCAGTCCCCCTTACCCGTGTCCACGTCCCCCTTCTTGGCGCTGCAGTCCCACTCCTGGCCCCAGCTCGGGGAGGGGCAGGCAGACAGAGATTGGGGGGCATGAGATAAAATTTTGGGGACCACTGATTTAAATAAATAATTTTATAACTGCTTTTAAGTTAAACTGGTGCAATTTGTGTGTGCAGACACACAATTATTATTATTGATTATTACTAAAAATAAAAATGCATAATAGAAATGCAGTATGATCTGTGGTGTTTCAAAAATAAATATTTCAAACAGCCATTTCAAAATATCAAATAATATCAGTTCACAAACAGAACAGTACCAAATTTTTATTCTTAAATGAACCCTTTTTTTTTTTTTTGGCTGAAATTTGTGCCTTGCAAAAATCTAATGCAAATTATTTCTTTAAAACTCCATAATTTGTCCAATTTGCATCATATTTCTACCAAAAAAAGCATCTAGACAAACAATCTCTTTATAAAGTTTATTAAGCCAGATGTGATTTTAAATGATTGAATTATAAACCCATGAAACGCAGGGATTATAGTGGATACAGAGGCTGAACCATGCTGGTAGGTAAGGTTATAATGAAGCACGCACTATTGTAACCACTTAAGCAGATACATTAGCTGCTAACAAAGAAGAGCGTCTATAAAATCATGCAGTTCCTGTGCACCAAACCATGATGTTTTAAATAATCCATCAAAACGTTTTTTTAAAAAGGAAAATAATGAGGCTATTGAAATAAGACCTGCTCTATGTAGCAAGCCACAACATTTCCAATAATGCAGTGAATGACCCATTCTTAAGCAAGTAACAGAGGAATTAATTTGCTACAATGAAAATGCCTAAGAGGGCTTGTATAAATTTTGCATAATGTTTGGAAGATATATATCCCCCATAATAAACTTCCTTCAATTAGAATGAATTAGCTCAAGGTCATTTCCTATTAATGGGAGTACTAAAAATCAAGGAAATCACTAGTTATGGCATTCACCTCCCCTGCAACCTCTCTCCACACGTCTTGCCGTCCAAACTAATACCCAAACGCACTCACCTCCCCAGCAAACTCCCTCTTATTTCCACTAAACAACTGCCCACAGTTACACATTCAATTCCTCAAAATCACACTCAACTTTACTTCTGGCCAGGGCAGAGTTAAGGTTGTTTGGTGCCTGAATTGTACATTCCCATGCTTTAAAATGTTTGGTTTCTCTTTAATTTAACCTTAACCCTGAATTTCCCTGGTTTCTAATAGTGTCTTCTAATATGATTTACAACATTCTTGTAAGATTTTTTTCCCCCTGAAATTACTGAGATAGTCTCCCACCTTTAACTCCCGCTCCTGAAGGGTGGGGAGTATATATATATATATCAAATATGTGCACATATGCTCTCTTCATAGTTAATAGAAACCTCAGGAAAGTGCATTTTTCCAGGCAAACTTTTCATGATGTGTCTCTATGAAGAAACGATGCAATGAGAGCAATGGGCTGTATTGTCCCTTTCCTGGATTTCCCCCCTATAAAGCACAGGAGATTCTGATTGTCCATTCATGGAGTCTCTGCTTTTATTATTTAATAATGGGATTTGTCCCCCAGCCAACCACTGCAGAACTGACAGGGGACTTGACCCAAGGAAGCCACAGAGTACCCAAGGTCAGTGCTATCTGAATGGAGACCATTTGCATCTGTTCTGCCTCCTAAATCTCAAGCCCCATAGCCACCCAATTGGCTCTCCCATGGGCACATCATCTCCCAGGCAACTGCTTCATTCAGGCCCTCTCAGGGGCCATTTCAGAGAGCGGGAGGGGACAGCACGTGAGTTAATACTGATAAGGTCACCGTGAACAGCTTATGGTGCTCCCACGGGGTAGACCAGAGCGTTCCTACAGCAAGCACTGATTTCCCCCGCCCCTGCCCCCGCCCCCCAGTTCTGCCTCCTCTAATCCTTGCTCAGTCCCACCCCAACCAGTGGAACAGATATCCCTGGGCATCCAGGGGCTTCCACGAGGTGATGGGAGGAGGGCAACGTTCTGCAGGTAGCTACCTCCTTTCTGGGCCCCATCACCACCTGGATCCACTCATTTCCTCTGCCTCTGCCCGCACAGGGGTAATATGGCTCATGGTGCAGAATTACCCTTTGGTCACAGATGGGATCTGTTGGCTATGGAGCGGAATGTTAATGAGACATAGCAATAAGGACCCCACCCTGCTATGCAGATCTTTGCTGGGCATCTTGGGTAATTTTAACCACAGGAAACAGAAGTGGGAACAGTGGAGAGACAAAGGGCAAATGGAAGAAGCTGCTGCTGGCTTTCTGGACTAACCTAAAATGAAACAAGATGGATTCTTCCAAGTCCCAAGCTCTTCCTGGAAAACCGAACCCCCCCCCCCCCCCCCCGCCCTTCGAGTGCTACCTATAAGCGTGGATTTGTGAGCACCCCATCAATATACGCTCCCCTACCCTTTGTAGCCTTCAGGTACTGAGCGTCTGATAAATCCATCCCATAGCCCAATACATCCCATGCATGCTTCTCAGGGTAGCTGGTGATTTAAAAATAAACCAAAATTCATCCTATAAATCCTATAAAACAACTGCTAACTTAAAAAGTGAACAAACCTTTTCCATGTACCTTTTTGCGCTGTTGACCCATCCTTGTTTCTCTGTCACATGTATAATGCGTACACTGTAGCAGTCCTAATTCACATGAAGCCAAGCAGTCTTATAAGGGCCTACTGCACCATTGCAAATATGATCTGAGAAACTATAAATCACTTCTAGGTTCCAAAAGGTATTTTGTGGCTTTATCTTAGCTTATCATTTCATTAATAAAAGCAGTTAACACATTTCAGAGTACATTTTGAAACAACTTGAGTAAACTTTTCCTGTCCATTGCCAAAATATTTCATAGCAAATTTGGAAGGAAATTCATTTTAATCCTATTTAATTTTGGAGGACTGATCTTGAGGTTTTCTGTCCAGACATCCACATAATTCAGAACTGATTATATTTATACATAGAGAGACAATGTATTAAAGAGGTTGCTTGGTGAGGTAATATGTTTTATTACACCAACTTCCGTTGGTCAGAAAGACAAGTTTTTGAGCTTTACAGAGCACCATCAACTTAAAAATCAGACTTCTGTCTGAAAATGCTTTTCCTTCAGTTATTAAAAGTATCATCTAAGACCGAAAGAGATTAGAGAAAAAGTGTTTCTCTCTATTTTTGTTCTGTGTATTCACTTTGTACAATTGCCAGCAGTTCTCATAGGGCTGCTGCCCTGGTATAGTCAGAGTGAGCCAGCTTCTCCAGTTTGTGGGGGTCTTTCACACAACAGCAGGTGAATAACAATATTTTAAAAAACAGGAAAATGTGATTTTTTTAAATAAAAAGCACAAAAACTGGAACAGGGAATGAGAAGCAGGTCAATCACTGAAACTACTTTTAACTGGCTGTCTGAAACTGATTAGCTATGCAGCGGATGAAGTGCCATTATGAATGGAGGGTCACTAACTGCAAATGTAAGAGAAGTAGAACAGAAAGTGCCTGGCTTCATTTAACATTTAAAGACACGTACGGAAAAAGGCCTCTTGCTTCCAATGGAAGAAACTTACCGAAGTAAACAGGCTTTCCACATATGGGACAATATGAAATCATCTTCAGGGCTCCTCGGCACAGCACACAGCATTGAGCAGAGCTGGTATAAAAGCCGTCTTTTGCTAAAGCAACAGGAAAACCATGGCCAACAGCAAGATGATGACGTGTTCTGCTTTTGAAGCAGGATATTGTGGTTGTAGGTAAATGAGAGCACTGTAGTGTAAGAAGCTGAGTTCAGGGGCTTTATTACGGGAAGAATTAATTTATCTTTTGGAACCAAAAACACAGACTTTAAGAAACGCTTGTTCTCCATCACCAGAGGAGAAACACTGGAACCAGTTTAACTTCACCCCATGTGCAGCACTCACGATATCTGGTGCAGATGCTGCTTATACAAGTCTCTTTGATCACAAAAGTGCCTTCTTTGCGTCTTTTGCAGATCTTTTCCCCCAAGGGACGTTAGCGGGAATATTTACACTGCTATTTTTAGCGCCATACCACAAACCCGTGTCAGTTGACCTGGGTTTTGAGACTCGCTGCCGCCTGGGTTTTTTGCCATGTAGACATACCCTCATTGGCAGAGCTGAAAGTCCAGCTCTCCGGTCCAGTGTTCATCTCTCTGGAATGGGAAGCATCTCTTCCTTTTGCAGCTTTGAAACACAAGTACAGATTTCCCCCCAAAACCAGTTTTGTGTCTAACTTAGGCTATGTCTACACTTGAAGAGTTTTTGCGCTGTCAGTTTCAACAGCGATCGGGAGCCGGTGAAAGAAAAGCGCTGGCGTCAGATCGGGTTTACATTTGCAGCACTTCCATCGCCAATGAGAGCAGCGCACAGAGGGCAGCTACCCCACAGTGCAGCTCTCTCCATTTTGAGGATAGGTCTTGTAGGAAGGGGCGGGGTTGATTGCGGGGCATCCTGGGTCCCTGCACAGCCTCCTCTCCCCAAACACTGATCCATTCCAGTAGGTCAGCATTGCGCCCAGCAGGGGATCCTTTGCTCCGCGGAGCAGGATTTGTCACCTGGCCAGATGATAAATGAGCACTTGCTAAGAAAACAGGAAGGGGAGTTTCAAAGTTCCCAGGGCTTTACAGGGGGCGGGGCAGACGTCTGTTTACCTGGCGTCAGAGCAGCAGAGCTGCTGGCCAGCGTGGTCACCTGGGCACTGTGGGATATCCTGTGGAGGCTAAAAGCTCTGTAAACAGGAAGAATGTGTCTTCACTTGCACATCACCGCAAAAGCATCACCGGTAAGAGCTGTACAGCTCTCATGGAGGTGGTTTTCTTTTTGTGGTGAAACGTCTGAGTTTTACCGCCAAAAGTCATTGGCAAATGTAGACGCTCCCATGGTTTTTGCGCAAAACAGGGACTTTTCCCGCTTTAAATGGCAAGTGTAGATGATTACATCTGGTGCCTGTGTGAACCCCTGATGCACCTCGAACAAACACTATCCATCCAAATCGAAACAGCGGCCCTGCAACATACAGCGAGACAGTGTACCCAGGCAGCACACACGAGACACTGAATTCCCCAATGGCCCTCAACAACCCCTTCACCAACAGCCCTCTGAAAGAAGATGTGTTTGTGTGGTGTGGCAGGGGGATTGACAGATCTGGGCTGAGCTGGGCCACAGTGTTCCAGCTTCACGGGGCTCCTACAGAGTAAAATTGTATAGTCTCCAGAGGACTGTGCTGCATTGGTCTGATCCCAGTTATTGGGCTCAATACAGGGAGAACTGGGTGGGGTTCAGTGGCCTATGATGTATCAGGAGACAGACTAGATGATCGGGTGGCCTCTTCTGGCCTTAAACTCTATGACTATAAGAAACATGATCCAGCGGTTAGGGCACTAGCCCAGGACTTGGATTCAAAGCCCTGCTCTGCCACAGATTGACCACGGGCAAGTCACTGAGTGGCTCTGTGCCTCAGTTTCCCCTCTAGCCAATGGGATAATAGCACTGCCCTGCTTCACAGGGTATGTTAAAGATTGTGAAACCCTCAGATACTATGGTGGGGGGGAGATCAGAGAAGTATCTGAAAAAGACAAAATCCATGGGAAGTGAAATTCAGGGGAATTTTAACCAAAGAATTGTTCTCAGGTTTGTCCAGTTGTAATTTAACTTCCAAACAGGCATCTGTCAGCATCTCAACCTCAGGCACTGTGAAGTGCCTTAAAACAGTGTGGCAAACTGCACTCACGGTGTTTGCGAGACAGGAAAACGTGACAGGAAGCGAGTGCTCACCCTGCTTCTGACCATTGTTAGCTCACAACTTAACTCTTATGGAGCCTCTGTCTACGGCATTTGCTTGGCGGTTGTCGCTCACTCTGAGCGGTACCTCACCCAGGCAGCACATAGCAGCCAGTTGGCAGGGCCGTCCCGTTAACAGACCTTCCCAGCAAGTCTCAGTCCCGGAAACAAATGAGAAAAGGAGCATCCAGGATTGCACCAAGCAGGGGATTGTCCAGCAAAGTTCAGTGTCATAACAACGGTTACAAGTTTACCCAGCTCTTGATACTGCTCCTAGAGACAGAAGGCTGGAGTCTCCATTGCCCGGCACCTCACACGCTCATTTTACACAAACATTGCCCTGATGTAAATGCTACCACATTAGAACTCTAACATACTGCACCCAATCTGCATTGGCACAAATGACATTACCGACCCAAGCGGCGAAACAATCCCAAAGCCTCGTACGACAGGTTAGAAAAGAAATGAGGACAGTGGTAAAAAATTCAAACATTAGCACTAGGCTTTTACCCTACGGCCGCCAGTGAATCCCATCCTGTCTGACGGCTCTACAGAAGAGTGATTTTTAAGAGCTTGCCAACTTTTTTTTAAAAATTACATTTCAGTCCGATGCACAACATAACACCTAAGATTGTTATATGGGCAAAAGAATAGCCTGAACCAAAACAATCTCTCTTTTGGATCACTCACTGCACATTTGGCAGCATTTTGTGTACAGTTTCACCATCTCTCCTTTGCAGTCAGTTTGTTCCTCTTTTCTGCTTGTGAGAGTGTTTCCGACAGCAGCAGAGGAGAGAAAAGCATTACATATTAACATATGACGGGGAAACCACAAAATGGGGCAAGGCGGCGAGGGGCAGGTGCAATTGCCGAAACTGCTTTAAACTCATTTCTTTAAATCTGACTAGATTTCAAGCTTCCCGTGTCCCTTTAAGCTGTCATAGAATCATAGGGTTGGACGGGACCTCAGGAGGTCATCTAGTCCAACCCCCTGCTCAAAGCAGGGCCAATCCCCCAGACAGATTTTTACCCCAGTTCCCTAAATGGCTCCCTCAAGGATTGAATTCACAACCCTGCGTTTAGCAGACCAATGCTCAAACCACTGAGCTATCCTTCCTCCCTCAAGGCCAAGTCTACATTAAAAACTTTTGGCAGTGTAGTAATGTCCGTTAGGATTGTGGGTTTGCTTGCAACATTTTTATACTGGCAAAAGCACCGCTCGGGGAGCTGGTATAAGTCATACCGGCAAAAGCCAGTATAAGCTGCATCTACATTAGAAGGGTTGGCCAGTATGGCTCTATACTATACCCCTTTTCTAGTGTAAACAAGGCCTTGCTCACTAGTCAGTCCTTAGCAGTGTAAATTTCTGGAGCTGAGTGAAAAGCAAGCGGAAAAATATCTGCAAATAATCATTAAAAATTCTAAAGGGAATTTTGATCCAACCAGATATTCAACCCTTTTGTATTCCCTTTCCATAAATAGTCAAGTGCTCAAACTCGATTACATGGCTACTTGCTAAACCAAAATATTTACCTTAAGTGCTTGAATATACACTGAAAGTACATTTTGAATTCTATATTCAGTTGTAATAAGCACATTTTGCTCTGTATGGGTTACTTACATAAGTCATATGGTGCTGTTTCTTTATTTTGATTGGATGTCTTGGGTAACTCAACAACACGGTACATTCCACTAATGAAATCATCGAACATATAGTTCTAGCTTCCTGAAGTATCCATTTAATTACAGAAATGACTGCTAAATAAGTTCCAGAAGTTAATTGCATATGTGATAGTGTAAATTGCATATTTGGTGGTAATTTTTGCAGTCTGAACAAAGTGTAGACTAAGAACTGTTCCCCAAATTAGTTTATATATAATTTCAAGTCGCAACAAATGTGAGAATTTCACAGTCTGTTCATGGAAAATTCATAAGCAGAAAAAAATTGATTTCCAGGAAAAATACTGTACTAAATGGCTGATTCTGTACTGAAGGTTTTGTATTAAAAGGAACCATTTGTAATTAAATCTCTTAACAGAATGAGGAAGAACAAGGGCCTTGTCTATATTCAAAGTTGCACCAGTTTAAATAAAAATCTAATTTTAAAATGATTTAGTTAAACTGGTGCAAAACCCTGTGTGGGCACTCTAAATTCAATTTAAACATGGTTTATATATGGATTTCGGTTAAATCAATATATCAATTTAGTTTAATTCGATTCTTTATTGCATTCAGTTGTATCGATATAATCCAACTTTAAATTGAATTAAGAGTGTCTACACAAGGAGAGTCAACAAACTAATTTAGTTAAATGAGTGAAACTTTGAATTTGCATTGGTTTAAATCCAAAGTAACTCCACTAACTGGTTGAAAATTTAAATAGCAATTTGAGAAAATTTTTGTAAATCTTTAATTCATTTTCATTTGAAATGGCACAAAATGTTGAGAGCCTGAAATTTTCTGTGAAACAATTTAGTCAGAGTTCGAGCTGGTTGGAAAAGGGATTTTCCCTCTTGTGACAAATTTTGAGAGTTTGAAACTTTTCCCTCCCAAATCTGGACAAAAAGCCAAAATTTGGAAATTTTTCACAAAATGAAATTCTGAAAAAAATTCATTCTTCGAGTGCTTGCTCATGTTGATTCCAAGTAAGGGGGGAGGGATAGCTCAGTGGTTTGAGCATTGGCTTACTAAACCCAGGGTTGTGAGTTTAATCCTTGAGGGGGCCACTTAGGGATCTGGGGTAAAATCAGTACTTGGTCCTGCTAGTGAAGGCAGGGGGCTGGACTCAATGATCTTTCAAAGTCCCTTCCAGTTCTAGGAGATGGGATATCTCCATTAATTTTTTTAAGTAGGTGTGAGTGCACCGCATGCACAGTCATTGGAAGGTTTTTCCCCTAGCAGTATCCGTCAGGTCAGCTGTGGAGCCTCCTGGAGTCGCGCCTTCATGGCGGTGTATATAGGTCCCTGCCGACCCGTCACCTCTTCAGTTCCTTCTTACCACCAGTGACGTCGTTTGAGCAGCTCTTCTCTTGCTACGGCAAGCAATCCCCTACTGGACTCTTTCTAGTCGTATCTGTACATAGTTTAAAATTTAGTATTAGTTAGTTCAAGTAGTTCTTAGTTAGATAAGTTTCAATTCGGAGTTCCCCCCACCATGTTTCCCCTCCGGGGGACTGGGGCATGCCTCTCTCTCAAGGGTTTAAGCCATGCGGGTTCTGTCTGAAGCCTATGCCAAAGGGAGACCCACGTGACTCCTGTTTAAAGTGTTTGGGGGAAGCCCATCAGACTGAGAAGTGCAAAATATGTAGAGGCTTCCACCCAAGGACTAAGAAGGAGAGGGACTTGAGGCTGAAACTGCTCCTCATGGAGTCAGCCCTTCATCCCCAGCCGGCACAGGCTTTGTCCCCCAAACCCAGCACTCCGATGTGAAGCACGCCAGCCTCAATAAGAGAGGCCATGGCGCCGAGAAAGGACTCGGGCTCCAGGGACCCTCGGCACTAGCACTTCCTGGCACCGAAGACCTCCTCCAGTGCGAGTGCCCAGCACCACTCCCATTCGCCGGTGCCGCACAAAAGAAAGAATACCGACAGAGGTCGCTCTCCCAGTAGAGCAGTGAAACAAGGAGGCACCAGTGGGGTGCGTCCCATGCTGGGACACCCTGCTCCAGCTCCGACTCAGCCAGCACCATTGACTCTGGCCTCACAGCGAGGTCCGTCGAGTCTGGTTCTAATG
The DNA here is from genome assembly GCF_027887155.1 of Malaclemys terrapin pileata. Taxonomy (NCBI): domain Eukaryota; kingdom Metazoa; phylum Chordata; order Testudines; family Emydidae; genus Malaclemys; species Malaclemys terrapin. Next base: position 10,177,559 of record NC_071510.1, on the reverse strand, counting down.
AAGTCCCCAATGTGGGAGTCTCGGGAGGAGGACTTAGACCATCCCTCCACGCCGGACAACTTTGAGGCGGCTAGGGACCACATAGCAATGACAATGCAGTCCCCTGCATAGGCACCGGCACCACAAAGAAGCACTGTGTCCTCTAGGGGCAAGCCGGCGATGATGCGGCACTGCTTGCCCGCACCTCCGCACTACTTCTGTGCAATGTCTTGCTCCACACTGCCTTGGTCGCCAGGTTCGGAGTACTCATCAGACTCGGAGGCGGACTCGTACACCTCTAGGCAAAGCCGGCACCGCTCGCAGCACCGCTCCAAACAAGAGGGAGGGCAGCCATTGCCAATGATGTCGTGGCCACCGCAGTGGCAGGCACCAGCTTACTGGCCCTTCTGGACCCGGGCCTACCACCAAGCCCAAGGGCTGGGGTCCAGATCCTAGTCAGTGATTTTAGAGGCACGGGTCCCTCCATCATCAACATCTGTAGCCTGGGAACCTCCATGGGGACAAGAGATGGAAGGACCATCTACTATACCCTTTCCCGCCCTTCCCTTTTGTAAATGTAAGCAGAGTCAGGATGAGCTCTATCCTGACATCTGGTGGTGAATTGTGGCAAGTTGTGGAAAAGAACTTCAAGGGCTGGTCTTGTCTGCATAGTCACACCCACCCCGCCTAGCATGAGCCCACAGCCGCCCAGATGGTCACTTTGGCTGCTGTGGGATCCCCAGTTTCCCTGTTATTGGGGCAGGAAGAATAAAGTGTTGTTACCCTGATTATGTGAATCAAGGCTAGTGGAACTGTTTTATGACAGAGGGACTCACCATCAACTAAGTAGCACTCGCTAGACAAGGGACATGGGTTCCAAAACCCAGTGAATTGAGAGAGGCTGGGGACAGGTATTTGTACTTGATGGTTTGGGCCCCTTTTAAGGGCCTGAAACACTAATTGCACCTCTTCCTCTTCTCTCCACTGTTGAACAGCAGAGCTAATCTTGATTCCATTAAGAGTCTAGTTACAGGCTGCTGTGCTGAATTCACTTTGGGCCAATGGTGCACCAGCACTGGGGTTCCCCTACTATGAGTTGAAATCACTAAAGAGCTAGAATTACTAAGAACTGAGATCACTGAGTGCTGTGTTAACTAGTGAGGGAGCCTGAAGATATATTGCTAAGCGGCTGGCAGAGCGGAGCAGTTTGTGGGATGGTTGGAGCGGCCCACGGGACGGCAAGCGGAGCGGAGCAGTTTGCGGGACGGTTGGAGCGGCTCATGGGATGGCTGGTGGAGTGGAGCGGCTTGTGGTGAAGGCTGCAGCAGAACCCCACGGAGAGGCGGGGTGGGGGTAAAACTCTGCAGTTAAAATTTTGAACTCTGGGGCTGCACTAACCAGGGACAGAGACTTTTGGGGTGTTGGACTTTTGGGACTTTGGGGTGATCTTTCAGGTTGTTGGACTTAAGACCCTGAGGGGAAAAGCATACTGCCAAACTTACTTGGGGGTGGGTCTTTTGCTCATGGTTTGTGTTATGTATCGTGTTTGTGGTGTTTCCCCAACATAATGCCGCATTCTTTCCCTCCTTTATTAAAAGGCTTTTGCTATACTCAGACTCCGTGCTTGCAAGAGGGGAAGTATTGCCTCTTAGAGACGCCCAGGGGGTGGTATGTAATTGTTCCAGGTCACTGGGTGGGAGCTCGAGCTGGTTTTGCGTTGCGTTATTGAAACGGAACCCCTAGATACTGAACCCGGCCCTTGTTGCTGCCAACTCAGACGGGCAGAAGGGTTACATAAACAAGGTCCTGCAGAAGGTCAGACGGGAGGTAGCATAGGCGCCGACTCCATGGATGCTCCAGCCGTGGAGGACCCACGGAGAAAAATTAGCAGGTGCTCAGCACCCACCCACAGCCAAGCTCCCCCCTCTCCCTTCCCACCCCCCAGCACCTCTCCTGTGGCGGCGGCCCCTCTGATCACTCCTCCCACTCCCTGCAAGCACCTCCTTCCCACCGCGAAACAGGTCAGCTCTGGGAGGGAGAGGGAGGAGCGGGGACACAGCACACTCAGGGGAGGGGGCGGGGGCTTGGGGGAAGGGGTGGAGAGAGGGCAAGGCAGGGGCAGAGCAGGGGCAGGAAGAGGCGAGGGGGGAGGGGACTTGGGGGAAGGGGTAGAGTGGGGGTGGGGCCTGGGCAGAGTGGGAAGTCGACATCTATGGGAGGTAGTATCAATGATCTTAATAGCACCAGCGTGGCCTCGCCAGCATTGGTTCACCACGCTTCTAGACCTGTAAGTAGACACACCAATAACCCTGCCCCTGGTTCCAGACTTGATCACGCAGGACCACGGCCATCTCCAGCATCCCAATGTCCAGTCTCTCCATCTCACGGCATGGAAACTCCATTGCTAAATCCCTCGGAGCTCACCTGCACAGTCCCTGTTAGAGAGGTCCCCCTTAGCAGCAGGAAGCCCTCCACTAGGGCCACCTATCTGGCCAAGTGAAAAAGATTCTCCATTTCGACATTACAAAACCACACTCCACCTTTACAGATATCAATTCCGTTTATCCTGGACTATTTGCTGCATCTAAAACAGCAAGGTCCATCAGTATCATCAATAAAAGTGCACTTGGCAGCTATCTCGGCTTTCCACACTGGTTCAGCTGGTCGGCCAGTTTTCGCGAACCCCATGGTGGGCCACTTCCTCTAAGGATTAGATAGGTTGTACCCTCAAGTAAAACATCCAATTCCCCCATGGGATCTCAAGCTTGTGCTCTCTAGACTGATAGGACCTCCTTTTGAGGGGGGATAGCTCAGTGGTTTGAGCATTGGCCTGCTAAACCCAGGGTTGTGAGTTCAATCCTTGAGGGGACCATTTAGGGAACTGGGGTAAAAATCTGTCTGGGGATTAGTCTTGCTTTGAGCAGGGGGTTGGACTAGATGACCTCCTGAGGTCCATTCCAACCCTGCTACTCTATGATCTATGAGCCTTTAGCAACATGCTCCCTCCTTTACCTTTCGTGTAAAGTTGCATTCTTGATAGTTATAACTTCTGCCAGGAGGTGTCTGAGCTTAAGGCCTTAACCTTGGAGGCCCAATACATGGTCTTTTATAAGAACAAGGTGCAGTTGCAACCACACCCGGCCTTTCTCCCAAAGGTAGTTTCTCAATTCCATATAACCAGGACATCTTTCTTCCTGTGTTCTTTCGTAAGCTGCACACTAGAAACAGGGAATGAATGCTCCACTCCCTGGATGTCAGATGAGCATTAGCCTTCTACATTGAAAGAATGAAGCCATTTCGAAAATCATCACAAATATTCATTGCAATTGCGGAGCATATGAAGGGACTTCCAGTCTCGTCCCAAAGGAACTCTTCTATAGCACCCTGTATTCGGGCGTGCTATGACTTGGCAAAGATACCTCCCCCAGCGCTGATGGCATACTCCACAAGGGCGCAGACATCCTTCATGGCGTTCCTGGCACAAGTTCCTATCCAAAATATCCGCGAGGCAGCAACGTGGTCATCAATCCACATCTTTTCATCGTACTAAGCCATTACAGCAGGGCAGAGATGATTCAGCTTTCGGCAGAGTGATGCTACAATCAGCGATTCCATGAACTATGAACCCATCTCCTAGGTAAGGCTTGGGAGTCACCTACTTGAAATCAACATGAGCAAGCACGCGAAGAAGAAAAACAGTTACCTCCCTCTCGTAACTGTTGTTCTTCGAGATGTATTTCTCATGTCCATTCCCAGACCCACCTGCCTCCCCTCTGTCAGAGTACTCCAGCAAGAAGGAACTGAAGAGGCAGCGTGTCGGCAGGGACCTATACACACCTCCATGAAGGTGCGTCTCCAGGGGGCTCCACAGCTGACCTGACGGGCACCACTAGGGGAAAAACCTTCCAACGACTGTACACACGGGGCATGCACTCCTACTTGGAATCAACATGAGCAACACATCGCGAAGAACAACAGTCACGAGAGGTAGGTAACCGTTTTATTCTGGGTAAATTTGAAACAGTTTGGTTTGATAAGTTCAAAATGTTTCATTTGGTTTCTGACCATTTTACATTTTTTAATTTTTTTTATATAAAAAAGTAAATTTCAAAATAAAAAATTGAAACTTTTTATTCTGAAAATGTCAAAACAGGATGTTTCAACATTTCCAAAACTTTTCCAATTTTTTAAAAGGAATTTCATTGAAAATGACAGATTTTGCAAAAAGAAGATGGTTTAGTTGAAGTATCATTTTCCAGTGGAAAATTGTTTTGACAAAAAATGTCCAAGCAGCTCTACTGAGAACATTTAGAGTCAGAAACCTGTCAGAATAGAAAATGTGTACTTTTCCATTTGAAATGGAGAAGAATTATGACATTTTTAATGGTTAAAAATATTTAATTTTGGTGGGAGAACCTCACATTCTCATTTTCCCCCCTTTTGAAGAAATTGTAAAAGTTAGAGAACATTTTAGTTTGAAGAAATCTGAATGTTCTTATAAAGCATTCCTCATTCTTCAAAGCCCAGAGTTTTGCTAAAATATGGTTTGGAGCTTGAGTTCGGAGGATGAGGTCACAATATTAGGAGCAGTGTCCATTTTCTGTAGTTTCCAGAGATTTCAATGAGATGCACAGGGATGAAAATGGTAGCTGGTGGCAAAACTAAAGAGCATTCCAAGAAAAAAGACATTAGTCTCCTGGTCCATATTTTACTTTCTACAATTCTCTAGTGAAACAGTTTAGCTAAATTCAGACTGGATATGGTTTTAGCCAAGTGATTGTTTTTTGTGGAGTGTTTTGAAGACAAGGAACATCCTTTCATCCTGTCACAGTCACTTGAGCCGTGTGCATGTAAGAGCCAGGAGAGGTCCGTTTGAGCGTAGCTGGTCTGTGGCTGGCCAGAGAGATCAGAAATCCTCCTGCCTCCAGACCATTTCTAGCTTTGCCTACAGAGAAGCAAAACCTCAGGGCCTCGGATCAAAGAGGAAGGTGACATTTTAACAGGTAAATATTTTGTTAGAAAAAGTGCTGAATGTATTTTGGCAGCCCACAGCTCCTCCACTCCTGGGATGCTGGCTTGATTGATGTGCACAGCTGAGACGAAAGGCTAACAGCCTATTGCTTTAGAGTTTCCAGGCTGTTGCCTGGAAACATCACCTTTGTTGTTTCTCCTTTCTGGCAGCCCTTAGCTCTAGGAATCCGGAGCTATTTACCTGACACATGGCTCAGAGGAGACCCTGTGGGCCTGTTAAGTGGTGGTCCCCCTTATTCTTAGCAGGCCACAGCTCCAGCACTCCCTGGTTCCTGAGCAGATACATGGCTAAGCCAAGACACTAATGTTCTGCAGAGCAGATTCTCCTTCCCATAAACCAAGAGCTCTAATATTTACCGAGCTGCTATTACCTAATAACGTAATGGGCTTCTGAGAACCAGAGGCAATATGGAGGCAGATGCTGGTTGGCCGCAGCAGTCAGTCAGCTAGCAGCAGTGCATGGGAGTCTTTAGCTATCGTGTGCCAAGACTTCTCTCACGCTTCCTTTTCTTATGCTGACATATGAGAAGAAGAAGACGAGTACAATTACATCGTGTCAGACCTCTTGTTCAAAGATCCCCCCTTGCTCTCTGGACAGTAGGGCCAGATCCGTGGCAGGTGAAAATCAGTGTAGCGCTGCTGACTTCAGTGGAGTTGCCCTGGTTTGCACCAGCCGAGAATCTGGCCCTTTGTATGCCTCACAACACCCATCTCAGGTTGCTCTGAAATACAGAGCAAAACCAACAGGATCGTGCCCTAGCACTTGGCATTTCCAGGCGATTCAGCTGCAGCAGCAGCCCCATCTTCGAAAGGAAGCAAACAGAATGACCTGATTGTAACCTATAGGACTAGGGTAATATCCCTTGAAGTAATTTGTGAGCCCGACTGTGGTGCTCACTGCGTTGTAGGTTTTGGAAGCTGGCAGAAGCCAGTCAGAGCCCTGTGTATGTATAGCTAGTGTGCGTTTACTAAACACCGTTATTTGGGACCCAGCTGGGCTTGTGTGTTTTTTGCCACCTTGTTTTAGTTGTGTAAAGAGGAAAAAACACAACACTGATGCACAAAGGATAAAATCCAGAGCCTGGGACAGCCGCTAAGTCTGAGCAAATGGGCTTTGCCTTATGTGACTGTAGGATGAAGACCTCAGCTCCTATTGACCAGGCTGCAACTTCTAGTACAAGCCCTTCCAACCTGCTTCTCCACATCAGCACCACCATGGCCCACATGGGATTTTGGCTCCATAGATGGGAGCACAGTCCTGGGGACACTGAACAGAGATTCTTCGTGGTGCAGAGAGATGACACAGGTCCCTCCGATGTGGATTTCGGAGGGGCCCAAGATTAGGTAGGATGGCTCCGGACTTGGCTCTTGTTGTTATAGTGTTTGGGGCGGTAGGAGGGGTCTAGCAGTAGAGTTTTGAGTGTCTATGGTTGTGCCAGTCCTTGAGTCCTTGGTTCCCCTCCCCAGCTGCAGTGTGGCAGTAAAAGGAGCAGAGGAATTCATTCAAGCCATGATGTTCAAAAGTGGCCTAATTCTAGGTGCCTGAATTTAGACACCTACGGTTAAATTCCAGCCTTAGTGAAGTCAATGGGAGTTTTGCAGTAGACTTCAAAGAGGCCAGGATTTCACCTCAGGGCAGGATTCTTAGAGCTACTAACCATGCATAACTACATTTGAAGTCAATGCGGGGAAGGGGGTGGGAGTGGGAGAAGCAGGTATGCAGATTAGTGGGCAAATTAGCCGCCTTTTTCTGCAAGAGGGTGAATTCCATGTCTCATGCTTCAGACTCAGACATGACATAATACACAAGATTCTTGCTATGCCGTCTATTGCACTCTCTATCAGTCTGCTCTTCCAGATGTCAATTTGAGCAAACATGCTGACAATAATCAGTTTCCCTTTTAAAATGAAAAAGCCTGCTGGCAAAATGAAACATTTCCCTTTTTAAAACAAAAAGAGGGATGTGGGGAAAAGGCAACAACAACAAAAGAAACCAAAGAAAAGAAGCCAGCTAGACCCAACAAAACTTTCAAAACCCACGCTGGCATAATTTATGCCCCTTTTAAAATAATATTAATTTTTTAAAATGGACTCTGGCCAATTACTAACAATCCCTTTTGAAATTCAAAGCCACGCTGGCACGCTATAAAAATTCCACACTAGACCAAATATTATGCAGGCACCAAAGCGACATTTCTTGTTTTAAGGGGAGGGAAAGGCATTCTTTCTAAAGGCAAGTTTCTGGGCTGAAGGAATGAGAGATAAAAACACTTTGCAAAATCCAGCTGCGATTGGCGAACCTTTGTAGAGACAGTTAGAGCGTTTTAAAACGGTTCCAAAAATTTGATTTTTAAAATGTTTTAAACTGTTTAATGTAAACAAAGGAAGGTAAATACCCAAAAGACCCCTGAGGCATTTACATTGTAAACTCGACAGCAGGGCCCATCTTTTTGTTGTGTGTTTGTACAGCGCCAGCCGTTGCAGAGTCCTGGTCCCTGACTAGGGCTAAAGCTGTAACGGTTTCACTGAAATCATTATTTGAAATGGGGATTTAGTTAAAGTGGTGCAAAACACTTCTTAATCTGGTTTCTGTACTTGTCTGGCCCACATCACCATTGGATCCGAGCACCTTGCTGTCTTTAATGCATTTATCTTCCCAACTCCCCTTTGAGGTAGGGCTGGGCTGTTGTCCCCATTTTACAGATGGGGAACTGAGGCACAGGGAGATTAAGTGAGTTGTCCCTGATTACCAGGTAGTCTGTGGCAGAGCCTGGAGCTGAGTCCAGGTCCCTTAAATCCCAGGCAAGTGCCCTACCCATTGCACCATCCTTCCTCTCTTGTTAAGGCAAGTTAGCTTAATTCAGCAAGAAATTGACTTAAGATGAATCAGTATCAGCTAGGGTAAATGGATTTAGGACAGTGTTTTCCAACCAATTTAACTACATCGATTTAAAAGCACCCCTTTAGTCAGACTCATGCACCTTGCCGTATAGACAAGGCTCCTTGTTTTCCTTCTCACTGGCTCGTTCCCATCTGAGAACTGTTGCCTGACTCCTCAGAGCCATTGTCTCTGGGTATTCTACCGTTTTTGGGATGCTACTGTTCAGACAGCAGGGGAGCTCAAATGGCTCATGGCGTCTTTGAAGGGTTCTCTGGGTGACAGGCAGGTTTCCTGTTCTTACAGCGACTCAGATTTAAAGAGACAAGCTCATATTCCCCTGCCCCAGCCTGC